>NC_058131.1:659390272-659544542 GCF_016433145.1 Gracilinanus agilis | reverse complement strand
AGATGTTGATCTAGACCTAATCTCTCCCATATTGTTTTACAAATTTCCCAGCAGTTTTTGTCAAATAGTGGATTCATGTCCCAAAAGTTGGGCTCTTTGGGTTTATCATACACTGTCTTGCTGATGTCATTTACCCCAAGTCTATTCCATTGATCCTCCTCTCTATCTCTTAGCCAGTACCATATTATTTTGATGACTGCTGCTTTATAGTATAGTTTAATATCTGGTACTGCTAGGCCCTCTTTCTTCACATTTTTTTCATGATTTCCCTTGATATTCTTGATCTTTTGTTATTCCAAATGAAATTTATTATAGTTTTTTCTAATTCAGCAAAGAAGGTTTTTGGTAGTTTGATAGGTATGGTGCTAAATAGGTAAATTAATTTGGGTAGAATTGTCATTTTTATTATGTTAGCTCGTCCTACCCATGAACAATCAATGGCTTTCCAATTGTTTAGATCCAGTTTTATTTGTTTGGAAAGTGTTTTGTAGTTGTTTTCATATAATTGCTGTGTTTGTTTTGGTAGGTATATTCCTAAGTATTTTATATTGTCTAGGTTGATTTTAAATGGTGTTTCTCTTTCTACTTCTTGCTACTCTAGTGTGTTGGAAATGTATAGAAATGCTGATGATTTATGTGCATTTATTTTGTATCCTGCAACTTTGCTAAAGTTGTTGATTATTTCTACAAGCTTCTTAGTTGATTCTCTAGGATTTTTTAAGTAGACCATCATATCATCTGCAAAGAGTGATAGCTTAGTCTCCTCCTTGCCTATTTTGATACCCTCAATTTCTTTTTCTTCTCTAATTGCTACTGCTAGTGTTTCCAGTACTATGTTGAATAATAGAGGTGATAATGGGCATGCTTGTTTTACTCCTGATCTTATTGGGAAGGCTTCTAATTTATCCCCATTGCATATGATGCTTGTTGATGGTTTTAGGTATATACTGTTTATTATTTTTAGGAAAGGTCCTTCTATTCCTATACTTTTCAGTGTTTTCAATAGGAATGGATGCTGTATTTTGTCAAAGGCTTTTTCAGCATCTATTGAGATAATCATGTGATTTTTGTTTGTTAGACTGTTGATATGGTCAATTATGTAGATTGTTTTCCTAATGTTGAACCAACCTTGAATTCCTGGTATAAATCCCACCTGATCATGCTGGATGATCTTCTTAATTAATTGCTGGAGTCTCTATGCTAGTATTCTATTTAAGATTTTTGCATCTATGTTCACTAGGGAGATTGGTCTGTAGTTTTCTTTCTCTGTTTTTTTATCTCCCTGGCTTTGGAATCAGTACCATATTTGTGTCATAAAAGGAATTTGGTAGGACTCCTTCTTTGCTTATCATATCAAATAATTTGTATAGTATTGGGATTAGTTGCTCTTTGAATGTCTGATAGAATTCACTTGTGAATCCATCAGGCCCCGGCGATTTTTTCTTAGGGAGTTCTTTGATGGCTTGTTAAATTTCTTTTTCTGATAAGGGGTTATTTAGGTATTCTATTTCTCCTGCTGTTAATCTAGGCAATTTATATTTTTGTAAATATTCATCCATATCTCCTTAATTGTCATATTTTTTGCCATATAATTGGGCAAAATAGTTTTTAATGATTGCCTTAATTTCCCCTTCATTAGAGTTGAGGTCTCCCTTTTCTTCTTTGATACTGTCAATTTGGTTTTCTTCTTTCCTTTTTTCTTATTAGATTCACCAGTACTTTGTCTATTTTATCTGTTTTTTCAAAATACCAGCTTCTAGTCTTATTTATTAATTCAACAGTTCTTTTACTTTTGATTTTATTAATTTCTCCCTTAGTTTTTAGTATTTCTAATTTAGTTTTTAACTGGGGATTTTTAATTTGTTCACTTTCTAATTTTTTGAGTTGCATGCCCAGTTCATTGATCTCTGCCCTCCTTAATTTGTTAATATATGCACTCAAGGATATAAATTTCCTCCTGAGTACTGCCTTGGCCACATCCCACAGAGTTTGGTAAGATGTCTCATCATTGTCATTTTCTTCAATGAAATTGTTGATTGTTTCTATGATTCCTTCTTTGACAAATTGGTTTTGGAGAATCATATTATTTAATTTCCAATTAGTTTTTGATTTGCCTTTCCAGGTGCCCTTACTAATTATTATTTTTATTGCATTATGATCTGAGAAGGTTACATTTATTATATCTGCTCCTTTGCATTTGTTTGCAATGATTCTATGCCCTATTACATGGACAATCTTTGTGAACGTACCACATGCAGCTGAAAAGAAGGTGTATTCCTTTTTTTCCCTATTTATTTTTCTCCACGTATCAATTAAATCTAATTTTTCTTGGACTTCATTCACCTCTCTTACCTCTTTATTATTCATTTTTTGGTTTGATGCATCTAGATCTGAAAGAGGAATATTTAGATCTCCCACAATTATGGTTTTACTCTCTATTTCCTTCTTGAGCTCTGCCAGTTTCTCCTTTATGAATTTGGATGCTATACCACTTGGTGCATATATACTGAGCAGTGTTATTTCCTCATTGTTTATACTGCCTTTAATCAGGATGTAATGACCTTCCTTTCTTTTTTAATCATATCTATTTTTACTTTGGCTTTGTCAGAAATCATAATAGCCACTCTTGCTTTCTTTTTCTCATTTGATGCCCAAAAGATTTTGCTCAAGCCCTTAACCTTAAACTTGTGTATGTCTAAACGCCTCATATGTGTTTCTTGTAGACAACATATTGTAGGATTTTGGTTTCTGATCCACTCTGCTATTTGCTTCCATTTTATGAGTGAGTTCATCCCATTCACATTCAGAGTTACAATTATCAGTTGTGAATTCACTGACATTTTTGTATCCTTCCCTGGACCCACTCCTTCTTCTTCCACTATTTTCTTTTAAACCAGTGTTTTGCTTTGACCTGGTATCCCTTATCCCCTCCCTTGAATAACTTCCCTTTCTACTCCCTTCCTTGTTATTTACCTCTTTTTATTTTTACAGGCCTAATGAATTCCCTCCCTCTTCTTCTCCCCTCCCTTTTTTTGACCTTCCCATTCCCCTGCTCCCCTTGGTTTATCCCTTCTGACTTTCTCAGTAGGGTTAAATAGAGTTTTTTTATCCCAATGGATAATACAGCTACTCTTCCCTCTCCAGATTGATTACACTGAGAGTAAGTTTTGAATATTACCTCTTAATGCTCTCTTCCTCTCCTTCTTATAATAGTATTTATCCCCTCCCCATCCCATGCCCTCTTTGTGTTTAATAGAACATTCTATTTTTCTTATTCGCTCAAATTTCTCTTGGTGTCCCCTACTTCCCCCCTCTTTCCCACCCACCATATCATCTTAGACCATTTAGTATTCTGTCTTCTCCCTATGAGTTATTCTTCTGATTGTTATAATAGTGAATATTATAATAGTGAATAGAGTTCACTACAGAGAATTATACATGGCATTTCTCCACATAGGAATACAGATAATTAGATCTTATTTAAGCTCTTAAAGAGTCAAATTTAAAAAATTATGAGTTTTCTTTCTTTCCCCTCTGTTTCTTATTTACCTTTTCATGTTTCTCTTGATTTTTGAGTTTGGATATAAACTTTCCATTTAGTCCTGGTCTCTTTTTTGCAAATACTTGGAAATCTTCAATTTTGTTGAATGCCCATACTTCCCCCTGGAAGTATATAGTCAGTTTTGATGGGTAGTTGATCCGTGGCTGAAGGCCCAGCTCTCTTGCCTTTCTGAATATTGTATTCCAAGCCTTGATGTCTTTTAGCTTGGAGGCTGCCAGATCCTGTGTGATCCTGATTGGTGCTCCTTGATATTTGAATTGTCTCTTTCTGGCTTCTTGTAAGATTTTTCTTTTACTTGAAAGCTCATGAATTTGCCTATTATATTCCTTGGTGTTGACTTTTCTGTGTCCAGTGTAGAGAGTGATCTTTGGATCCTTTCAATGTCTATATTGCCCTCTTGTAGAACTTCAGGGCAATTTTGCTGAATAATTTCTTTAAGTATGGAGTCCAAGTTTCTATTAATTTCTGCCTTTTCTGGAAGACCAATGATTCTCAAATTGTCTCTTCTAGACCCGTTTTCTTGGTCTGTCACTTTCTCATTGAGATATTTCATGTTTCCTTCTATTTTATCAGTCTTTTGACTTTGTTTTATTTGTTCTTATTGTCTTGAGAGATCATTAGCTACTAATTGCTCAATTCTAGCCTTTAGGGATTGGTTTCCAGCTATGATCTTTTGGTTTTCGGCTTTAATCTTCTGGTTTTCAGTCATAATCCTCTGGTATTCCTTTTCAATCTGGTCATTTCTGGTGTTCAATTTGCTTATCAGTTCATTTGGTTTCTTAGCCTCACTTTCCACTTGCAAGATTCCAACTTTTAAACAGTTATTTTCTTGCCAGATCTCTTCCATTTTCCTCAAAATCTCAGTTTTGAACTCTTCCATAGCTAGTGAGGGGTTTTCCTTATTTGAGGAGGGTCCGGATGCTTCTTTGTTCTCTTCCTCTGTTTGCTTGGTTGTCTGGATTTTCTCTGTGTAAAAGTTGTCGAATGTTAAAGACTTCGTTTCCTTGTTAATCTTTCTCTTCTGAGCTTCCTGAGACTGGGTAGCCATCGTTATCCCAGCAGCTTTTCAGGTTTATCCTCACGCTCAGGGTCTGTCCACGGTCTTTTGGCTCCTGAGGTCTGAGTTCTGTTTTTTTCCAAGGTCAAGCCTCCTGGTGGACCCCCTTGCTTGATCCTCTGCTGGAGGTTTCTTTACAAGTCTCAGGGCGCTGCTTCCACAGTCTTATACCCGTCTGCACTGGTTCCCCACTCAGGGTTTCAGAGCTTTAGCTCATGGCTGTGTCTGCCTCCACCCATGCCTCCTCCCACGCCTGAGCTCTGAGCCTGCGTTCTGTGCCCTCGCTCAGGGTTTGTGTGTTTTTTTTAGCTTTTCAGGGTCCTAAATCTTGCTGCTCTCAGGAACAGGCCCCAGAGCTGCCAATGACTCGATGGGTGCCCCAATCTTGCTCTATTTCTTTTTAGCTGGCTTTGGCGCTATAACTATTGTGTGTGGAGGGGGTGGGAGTGGAGTGATTGCTCAGCCTGCGATTTAGTGAGAGCTGTTTCTCCCCTTTATAGCATGGAAATGCCTCGATTCCAAGTACCTTCCACGCTGTGCCCTGTTGTGGGGTTCCTCCGTTCGTCTGGACTTGTTTTTATGTCCCCTTGAGGAGTCTTGTGTGTTTCAGTCAGGAGAGGTTAAGAGCTGCTTCTTACTCTGCCACCATCTTTACCCAGAAACCTAGATTCGTTTTTATGTCCCCTTGAGGAGTCCTGTATGCTTCGGTTAGGAGAGATTGAGCAGCTGCTCCTTACTCTGCCTCCATCTTAACCAGAAGTCAGTAGCATAGAGTTTTAAAGATCCTCTAGTATGGTTTTGCTATTTATTTCATCCTTGAGCTCCACTAGCTTCTCCTTTAAAAATTTAGAAGCTATACCATTTGTTGTATACATGTTGAGTACTGATATTTCTTAATTGTTTATACTGCCTTTTATTAGGATGTAGTTACCTTCCCTATCTCTTTTAACCTTATCTATTTTTACTTTGGCTCTGTCAGAGATCATTATGGCAATCCCTGCCTTCTTTTTCTCTTTTGAAGTCCAATAGATTTTGTTCCATCCTCTCATTTTCACTCTATGTCTGTCTGTCTGTCTCATGTGTGTTTTCTGTAGACAACATATGGTAGAATTTTGGTTTCTAATCCACTCTGCCATTTGCTTCCATTTTATGGATGAGTTCATCTCATTCCCATTCAGACTTATAATTATCAACTGTGTATTCCCAGACATTTTGATTCTCTCACCTTCTCCTGTCCTTTCTTCTTTCACTATTTCCTTCTATACCAGTGTTTTGTTTTTAATCAATTCCCGCGATCCCTTCCCTTATTGTACTTCCCTTTCTCCCCTCTCCCTTCTTATTCCCCTCTTATTCTTCTTTTGGATATTTTTAAGCTACCCCTCCTCCTCCCTCTCTCTTTCTAGTGTTATTTCCCTCTCCACCAGTCCTTTTGGTACCCTTCTACTTCTCTATAGGGTGTGAATCAATTCTCTACTCCAATGGATCTGATTATTCTTCCCTCTTTAAATTGATTTCAGTGCACTTAAGTATTAAATATTTCCTCTTTCTTACCTCTTTACCCTCACCGCGTATTGTTATTTTTTCCCTGTTCGTCCTAGGCACTTCATTGTGGAATATAAATATATTCCTTTTTGTTTGTTTTTCTATTTTTCTTATTATTACCTTCTTCCCCCCTCTAGTTCTGTATATATTTATGCATGCATACATACATACATATATATATATTGCTTGAAATTTCATCCTATACAGTTTGTCCCTGTTCCCTCTATATAAACTTCTTCTTGTTACCCTGTTGGTAATAACAATTTTTAATATTTCCCAACATCTTCTTTTCTTCTTGGGATACAAATTGATTGAAATTATTGGGTTCCTTAAAGAAAAGAATTTCCCCCCTCCCCCCATTTTCTTAATTACCATATGGTAATTCTCTAGTGTTCTGTGTTTGGGCAGCAAATTCTCTGTTTAAGTCCAGTTTTTTCTTGATGAATGCTTGGAAGTCCTTGATTTTATTGAATGACCATTTCCCCTGCAATAATATAGTCAGTTTTTCTAGATAGTTGATTCTTGGTTGTAGACATAGTTCTCTTGCTTTCCAGAATATTATATTCCACCCCTTCTGGTCCTTCAATGTAGATGCATCCCCATACTGTGTTATCCTAACTGTGGTTCACTGATATCTGAATGACTTCTTTTTATCAGCTTGTAATATTTTTCCCTGGTCTGGTAGTTTTTGAATTTGGCTATAATATTCCTGGAAGTTGTCAGCTGTGGATTAAATGTAGGAGGTGATCAATGGATTCTTTCAATTTCCTCTTTTCCCTCTTGTTCAAGAATTTCAGGGCAATTGCCTCTGATAATTTCTTGTAGGATGCTATCTAAACTTTTTCTTTTATCCTGGTGTTCTGTTAGACCAATAATTCTTAAGTTGTCTCCTCTAGCTCTGTTCTCCAGATCTTTGGTTGAATTTATGAAGTGTTTCATATTCTTCTCATATTTTTCATTTTTTTATTTTGTTTAATATATTCTTGCTGCCTTGTGAAGTCATTTGCTTCTAGTTGTTGAGTTCTGTTTTTTAAAGACTGAATTTCATCCCTGGATTTTTTGTCATCCTTCTCCTTCTGGTCTGATTTTCTTTGTAGATCATCTTTTGCCTTTTTTGCTTCTTTTTCAAGATGGCCAATTCTGACTTTTAAGACTTTATTTTCTTTTTTTAGTTCATATGTTTCCTTTTTCAAATTGTCTTCAACCTCTCTTGCCTCTCTTGCTTGCTTTTTGAGTTCCTGATGTTCTTGAGTTAATTGAATTTTGAGATCTTCTAAAGCCTGTGTCCAGTTCACTGGAACTACTTCCTCTTCTTCTATTTCTATTTCATTTTCTCTCTTTTCACTTCATAGAAAGAAGCTGTTATTTGTAATTTCTTTTCTCTTTTTCTGTTGCTTACTCATATGTTTTCCTTCCTTGTTCTGCTACTTCAAGCAGATGTATGCAATGATCTTTGATGAAAAATCTTCCCTCAGCTGGCAATGGAGGTTTGTAGTTACTTTCTCTGCCCTCTGAAGACTTCTTGTATGTGTAAATAAGTAGGAGCATTTTTGCTAAGCTGAGCTCTCCATCAGTGGGGTCCCCCTGTGCTGTCCTTGTGTTTGATCTAATTTTCTTTCCTCTTGAAGCCCTTCATTCTCTATCTCGGTATGAGGAAGCCAAGCTGTCTGTGGTCTGAGTTTGGCTCTCTCTAAGCCACCATCTTCCAGGGGATTTTGCTGTGTTTCTCTGGTTTTCTCCTCCAGTCACCTCTCCAGTGCTTGTGTTCAACTCCCAGAGTCTGATGCCAGCAAGACCCTATCTCTGGGCCAGTGTGCCCACCCTCCCTGAGATTTTCAGTGCCACTGGAGACTCTGAACAGCATTTGGGGGAGGTGTCCTGGGATTCTCCTTCTATACCCTCAGACTCGACAGTTCAAGAATTCAAGCCTTTTTCTTGGTGTATCTCTTTAGTTGTCCTGAAGTAGGGTTCCCCCTACTCTGTTCCATTGTTAGATTTGTTCCTCTTTCTTCTTGGTTCTTTCTCAGTGTGTAAGGGTGCAGAGGTTTTAACATTTGCTCTGTCTAAGCTGCCATCTTCCCAGAATCCCCCCATGTACTGCTGAAAAAAGTTCTACCCCATTTCATTTTCTAAAGATTCTGTTATACCAAACATTATTAAAGCTATATTTGTCTCCTTAACTTCTTTCCTATTTATTTTTGGTTGGATTTTTCTACTTCTGGGGGAGAAGGTTGAAGTCCCCTGTCTCAATCAATAATGTTTTGTTATCTTTCCTCTTCTGACTTGCCTAACTTCTCCTTTAGAAATCTAGGTACTATGCCCCTAGGTGCATAAACATTTAGTCCTTATATTGTTTTATCATCTATGATGCCTTTTCTCATGATATTATTTTCCCCCATCTCTTTGAGTTAAATATTTTACTTTTGCTTTCTCCCAAGATCATAATTGCTATGTCTGCTTTTTTGCTTTAATTGAGGTATAATAGATACTTCTTTATTCCCTTACTTTTACTCTCTGCATGTCTCTCTACTTTAAATGTGTTTCTACTAAGCATCCTATTGTAGGATTCTGGTCTTGAATCCATTCTCCTATCCTTTTCCATTTTATAAGAGAGTTCATCCAATTCACATTCAGAGACATCATGAATAATTGTGTGCTCCCTTCCATCCTATTTTCTCTTTGTTTATATTTCTTTCTCTTCCTCCTTTCAGCCTTTCCCTGTTCACAAACGGTTTGCTTCTGACCACTGATTTCTACAATTGGTCTACTACTCTTATTCTCCTTTCCTCCAACTTCCTTATAGGCTGAGATAGGTTTCCATACCAGACTATATGTTTTTTTTTTCTAACTTTGAGCTAATTCCAATGAGAATAAGACCTAGGCCTGAATTCCACCATCTTCTCTACTGTGTTGACTTTTACATGCCTTTTTATAATAGTTTATCCCCATCTATCTCTCCTTTTCTTTTCTTCTCATATGTTTCTCTTTTCTAACTCTCAATTTTTGGGGATAGCAATGTATTCTACTCAGCTTACTCACTTCCTTCTTTCTATGTATACTTCTAACTACCTTGGTAACAATAAAGTTTTTAAGTATCTTATGTACTTTACCTTAGTAAGTATCCTGTATCCTAGACATCTTAGATTTCTTAATTTTCATCTTCCCATGTATGGATGCACTCAATTCAACCCTTTAAAATTTTACTTTTACTCAACTGTTGAATGTTGAATTAGCTTATCAAATTTTCTTTTCAGTTTTCTTTTAATCAGTAAAGTTTAAAAGTCCTCTATTTCATTATTTTTTTTAATCTGGAAGAATATGCTCTGATTTTATTGGTATGTAATTCTTAGTTGTAGGCTTAGATTCTTTGCCTTTCAGAATATAATATTCCATACCTTCCAGTCCTTCAATGTAGAAAGCTTGAGGTCTTTTATAATCCTATCTATGGCTCTATGTTTCCTTCTCGTTGCTTATGCTTCTACTTTCCTTCAGAGTTCTGTAATTTGGATATAATAGTCCTGGGGTATTTACTTATGATATTTTTAGGAGGTGATTGGTAGATTCTTTCAATTTTTATTTTTCTCCTCTTGTTTGAGGAAATCAAGGCAATTTTCTCCAATGATTTCTTATAATATCATGTCAAAGCTCTTTTATTATTTGTGGTTTTCAGGTTTTCTTATGATCATTTGTTTTTCCAGTGAGATATTTCAGATTTTTTTTCTATTTTTCCATTGGCTTGATTTTGGCTTATTATTTTGTGATGCCTTCGTGATTCATTATCTGCTATGTACTGAATTCTAATTTTCAGAGATTTGTTTTCTCCTTTGAGTTTTTTTGTTTCCTTTTCCATTCAGCTAATAGTACTCTTTAAGGAATTGCTATCTTCAGGGTTCCCCTCCCCACCCCCATGAATTCGCATTTGCATTACTGTGTTCTATAGAGATTTGTTTTCTTCACTGTTTTTTTAGGTAGTTGATTTCATCCATGGATTTTCTCCGGCTATTGTTTTTTTGTTGTTGTTGTTAATTCTGTTATTATTTGATTTTTTTGACTTTCCTTTCAATTTCTTCCAGGGGATTTTTGCAGGCCTGCCATCTATTCTCACTTTCTCTCAAGGTTTTTCATGTTTCTTTTGTAGGGATTAAAATTTATGGCCGGGCTAAATATAAGAAAATGTAGTAGCCTATATTATAACTCAAGTCAAAATGACTTTTTATTTAGCAGCTTGATTTACAAAATAGAGAGAAAGTATAAAGTAGAGAAATGTGAAAGAAAATAGAGTAAGCAGCATAGCTAATTATTCTACTGTTTCTCTGGTGCCTGGCTCAACTCAGGCTGGGCTAATTAGTCCTCCCTGAAGGGCCCTAAGTTGGAGGGCAGTTTGGCCAGAGGATATGGTGGTGAATAATCATGCAATGTCCCCAAATTGGGGAGGCCTCTCTGGACACTAATCTCTCCAGAAGCCAGGAAAGGAGTCAGCCTCTTCACTCACCCACATTGTAGTCCAAAGAGAAGATCCAAAAGCAGTCTTACCAGAAGTAGTCCAAGAGTCAGAATCCAAGCTAACATTACAAGTTGGAGCTCCTCCAAAGTCAATTCCTTGGAAGAAAGTGCATTTAGACAGGAAGTTCAGGGCTTTTATAGTGCTTTTTCCCCATCACTTCCCATCTCTTCCTCCACTTTATGGGGACCAATTGCAGCCTTTACATTTGCTTCTGAGTTGTCACTCACTTTTTTTTTAAACCCTTGTACTTCGGTGTATTGTCTCATAGGTCGAAGAGTGGTAAGGATGGGCAATGGGGGTCAAGTGACTTGCCCAGGGTCACACAGCTGGGAAGTGGCTGAGGCCAGGTTTGTACCTATGTCACCCACTTTTGCAAGTGACTTGCGGACCTCCTCAAACTAGGCATTATGTAGGGATGTCTTCTCTTTAGAAGGTGTAAACTCCTATAGTAAGTAGTTTTTGGACTTTTACTTTAGGGTTAAGTAGCGGTGTATTAGATTTTGATGATTAATTCAAAAGTAGACAAAGGGAAAGTTAATCCTATCTTTACACTTTTTCAGCTTTGTTTTCCTTTTCTGAATATATGTTTTGTTCTTCCCTGTCACTAAAGCCAGTTACCAAGGTCTAGTTACTTTTTCCCTGTTTTGAGGTTATTCTCTGAATCAAGGAAGAAAGAACAGTAATCCCACCTTGAAAAGTACCCTTTTCTGGTACTATGGAGAGCTCTGGATGTCTTTGTTTCCCACAGGATGTTTATCAAAAGGATGTCCCTATTGATTTGTTGTGGGGAGGATTGCAGCTGTCTTATATAGCTAGATATTACTCCCCATGCTGCCAATTCCACTATTGTCTTGTGTACTGGTTTAGTCCTCACTCTGCTTCTCTACTATCCCTGTCAAGTGGCTTGTGCTGTTCTCATATCCTACTCTGCACTATGTTGCCTCAGGCTCTCTGCCACTTCATGGCCTCAGGCCAGTGTATTAGTTTCATGTCTGATCTGCCTTCACCATCTTGCCAAGTGGCTACGGTTGTGTTCCTTACTATTCTGTGACATAATTGCTTCTGGTTGCATAGAAGCATGTTGGGCTGGTCTACATTCTTCTGGTACCCACAGAAGCAATGTTCCTTGGGATAGTTGTAAGAAGCTAATAAGAGAATAGATAAAAATCTGAGACTCCTCTTTTGACCACTTTTGCGATTCTTGTGATTTCTTGTTGAAAAGTATTGTTGCCTTATTGAAAAACTTTAAGTTTCTAGCAAACCTGAATTTAAAGGGTTAACACTGTTCCCCTTTGGCCAGGAATGCAGCTACAACCAAGGCCAAAACCCTAGCAATTCAACCCTGAGAAAAATACTCCCCAACTTGGCTTCCTGATAAGAACCCAGTCAAAATTCAGCCTTGGCCTTGGTCTATTCTCAGCCAAACCTGTGGACAGTTTCTTAGTTACTGGGATCCTTTTCCAAGCCTCTAAGGCACACTTTGTACATTGAATTAGAGCTTCTCTAGGTAAATTAATCTGATCAGCATGTAATTTCCATTCATCTATTCCAAGTAACATTTCTTTAGTAATTCTGATGCCCTGTTTCTTATTAATGGCTGCCTTCTGTTTTGCCAATTCAGCAAATTCTGATTTCCAAAAGAGGTAATCCCCTGGAGAAAGGGAATATCTTGAGGTCTGAATCCAATCAAAGGGGGTAATCCAAATTGCCCCAAAGTTTCTATCAAATTTAAAGTATATGGAGAAGCAGAACTATATGAAGCACAAGCTGTCTTAATTTCTTTTAACACTTTGTGGGGAAGAGGCTCCCATGTAGGAGCTACTTCTTCATCATCATCCAATTCATCTGTTCTAAAAATAACTGGGAAACAGAATGACATGTTTCTGTCCTTCCAAGCATTTTTAATGCTCCTTTAAACCCTATATTCGAGGGCTGTGGCTGTGGTGCTGGAGCTTCAAGCGGCAGAGGCTCCTCTCCTTTTATCTCTCTTTCTTCTTTTGAAGAGAGGTTTTTAGGTGCAGAAAGGTCCTCTGCTAGTGACTTTTTCATTCGAATTTTAAAGCTCTGTTTTGATTTACTATGAGCCTTTTCCTCCTCCTCTGATTCTAACACTGAAACCTTAAAGATTTCATTCTCTGCATTCTAACCAGATAACAAAGTTGTTGTTTCAGCAGCTGATGAAATTTTTCTGGCAATTGTTCTGATCCGTGCTCAGTATAATAATTTTTCAAATCATTGCCAACTTTTTACTAGAATTCTAAGGGAATCGACAGGCTACAATTTTGAATAAGATCAAGAAATTTAGTGAGCTGTTCTTTACTAATTTTTACTCCCCATTTTCTGAGGATGTGCTTAGTTATATCAATAAAAAGAATTCTTTCCTTTGATTCACTGTGTCCCATCCTGTTAATCTATTCTTTTAATTCTAGCGTCTTCCCTTAAGGGGAGAGTTCTGAAAACTCTGGATTTCTTGCTCTTCTTCAGGCAGAAACTAAATTGTCATAATTTGGGAGTTGTCTGAGGGGGAGGGCAAATCTTTACCTGAATCCAGTCATCCAAGATCCAAGGTCCCTGTGATCAGGCGCCAAATGTCAAGATGTCTTTATCATCTCTGATAATCTGATAAGGACAGTTTGGTTGATAAGGAAATAACTACTGGACATGGGAGTTGTCTTTTAGCTCATACTTCCAGCTCTGGCTCCAGGAGCATGGAGTTTATTATATATGTTTCAAGACTCATTTCACACAAAAGAACCCCCCTGAAACTTTGCAAATGCACAGAAGTTACAAATTATATCGTATCAAAACATGAAAAGACTCATTGGCTTCAGAACAGTCCAAAGCCAAGGCTGAATTTTGAATGAATTCTTATTAGAAAGCCAAGTTGGAGAGTATTTTTCTCAGGGTTGAATTTCTAAGGTTTTGACCTTGGCTGTAGCTGCATTACTGGCCAAAGGGGAACAGTGTTAACCCTTTAAATTCAGGTTTGCTAGGAACTTAAAGCTTTTCAATAAGGCCACAATACTTTTCAACAAGAAAACACAAGGATCACAAAAGGGGTCAAAAGAGGAGTCTCAGATTTTTATCTATTCTCTTATTGGCTTCCCACAGCTAGTCTTTCTTCTGACCTCAGAGATATGTGTTATTCATACCTTTCTTTGTTTTGAGACAATTTATTTTCTTTTATTATGTTTGTGAAGGGTTTAGATGGCCAGAGCATCCTTTACTCCACCAACTCTGCTTTCAGAATGAAGTAACTCTCATTGTATTTTCAAGTGCATGTTATATCTTGGTCTGTTCTTTAAAAAATTGAAGTATTCTTTTGAAAAATTAAGAGGTTGTAACTACTATCAATGAAATAACAACTGGAATTTCAATAGACGAATTTGGGAAACAATTATCAAACATTATGCACAATTAGTAATTTGTCTATAATCGTCAATGTCAAGATTCATTAAAATAAGAAAAAATCTCTATTAGTTTTCCCTTTACTATGTGCCTAAAAGTGGTTACAACTTAAAAACTTATTATTTACTTGAATATTTAAACAAAGCATTTAGGCAACATGAAGTAAACTCTCAGTATTGAAGAAAACCAAATAATCATTCTAATTGTTAGATGTATTCATTTTCCCTTATAGTTACTGGGATTTTCTCCCTTTTCACCTTCCCCTCTTGGCTCCCTTGACTGTTCCTTCAAGACTCAGCTCAAATTCCACAATTTATAAGAGGCCTTTCTAAGTTACCCCTTGTATTCTCCTTCTTGAAGTCCCTTCCCTCTTATGTTTCTTTCCATTGACATATTCAGAACTTATATATACATATTTGTTAGCATATTTCCCATTTACCATTAGACTGTGAGTTCCTTGAAGGCAGTGACAGGGTTTTAATCTTTCTTTCGCTCTCCAGATATAAGCATATTTCCCAGCACATAGAAAATTTTATTGGTGTTTGATGACTGAATTACTGAAATATTCCTATTTCAAGAGTTTTGTATGTAGAATAAAAATTAATCCTATTTTATAAGGGAGGAAAAATTATCTTTTTCTATAGATTTATGATTATAATTTCCTTTAGATATTTGCTTATTATATCATATGTTCTATTTTAGTATTAATCTGTTTATCTATAACACCAAATCAACAGGGAATGAAGAAGCCAGGGAAGTGAGAGGAGATATCTGGAGCTCAGCAGGGAAAGGAGAAACAAGGTGAGTAATTATATATAATTAGGTAAACCTTTCTGATAATTGGATGTTTCTTGGTGAGCAGTTTTTATTTTTGCATTAGAATATGATAATTACCAATTAAAGACATCTTCCTATCATCAGAAAGTGGGAGCCCACTATAAATGAGTTAAGCCTTTCTGAGAAGCTCTGAGATAACAAGTCTTCAGTGAAATATTTGGGCATAGAAAATAGGAAGTTTGCTATATTCTATAGCTGATCACGTTAGGAACAAGCACTACAAATAAAAAGCCAAAAGCCTAATGACCTCCAAGTCAGGGTGGAAGGAAAGTTGAAAGTTTCAGTAACTTACAAAGAGAGTACTATGTGCATGTTGTTGTTAGTACCACATAACAGCTAAGTACCAGTGAAGCAAGGATGCCAATTATCAACACTATTATTCATTATTGTACTACAAATGCTAGCTATAGCAATAAGAGAAGAAAAAGAAATGGGAGAATTTAGAAAAGGCAATGAAGAAACAAAATCATTACTCATTGCAAATGATATGATGTTATAATTAGAGAATTCTAGAAAATCAATTAAATTAACTGAAATAATTAACAATTTTAGCAAAGTTGAGGCATATTAAATAAACCCACACAAATCATCAACTTAAAATATATATACATATACGTGTGTATATACTGTATATATACATACATATATAAATATATACACATATGCATGTACGTATGTGTGTATATATACATTATATATATGAAACCAACAAAGCTCAGCAGCAAGAGATAGAAAAATTAATTTCATTTAAATTAATATAGATAATATATAATACTTTGGATTCTACCTGCCAAGACAAATTCAGGAACTGCATGAATTTTAATTTAAAAATACTTTTCATGGGGGCATCTGGGTGGCTTAGTGAATTGAGAGTCAGGCCCAGAGTTGGGAGGTCCTGGCTTCAAATCTAGCCTCAGACACTTCTTAGCTGTGTGACAGTGGGCAAGTTACTTAACCCCCGTTACCCAGCCCTTACCATTCTTCTGCCTTGGAACCAATACCTAGTACAGAAGGTAAGGGTTTTAAAAAAATACTTTTCATACAAATAAAGCCAGATAAAAACAAGTGAAAAAATAATTCCTTATGGAAAAACTGGACAAATATAAGAAAAATGGCACTCTTCAGTGCCATATCAATCAAAATGCTCCAAAATTATTTTAAGTAGCTAGAATAATAATAATAATAATAATCATAATAATAATATTCACTGGAAGAAAAAATGTCAAGAACATCAGGAAATCAATGAAAAAATTATGAAGGAGGGTGACAGTAACCATATCTTAGCAGTAACACATCTTAAACTGTTTTACAAAGCAGTAATCATGAAAACAATTTAGTACTGACTAAGAGATAGAGTGATGGATCAGTGAACTAGATTAGGTATACAAAACCTAGTAATAAATGACCATAGCAATTTAGTGTTTAATAAATCTAAAGATCCAAGCTTTGGGGCCAAGAACTAACTATTTGACAAAAACTTGGGAAATTGGATAATGACATGGCAGCGTCTCCGAATAAACCAACATTTCACACCATAAAATAAGATAATGTCCACATGGGTACATGATATAAACACGAAGGGTGATATTCTAAACAAATTAGGGGAACATGGAATATTTAGCCTGTTAGGTTTATGAATAAGAGAAGGGTTTAGGAACAAATGATAGAAAGCATTATAAAATGAAAAACTGATAATTTTGGTTGCATTGAATTAAAAGATTTTGTACAAATAAGACCAATGCAATCAATATTAGAAATAAAATAGAAAGTTGGAGAAAATATAGCAAATATCTCTGACAAAGCAAAGTGGATAAAGGTGTCATTTCTCAAATATATAGATTTAACTCAAATTTGTAAAAAATAATAGTCTTTCTCCAATTGATAAATGGTTAAAGAACATGAGCAATCAGTTTTCATATGATATAATCAAAGCTACCTACAATCATATAAAAAAGGTTCTAAATTAATCTTCTTTTTAAACCTTACCTTCCATCATGGAATCAATACTGTATTGGTTCCAAAGTAAAAGAGTGGTAAGGGCTAGGGAATTGGTGTTAAGTGACTTGCCCATGGTCACATAGAGAGAAAGTGTCTGAGGCTATACTTGAACCCAGGACCTCCTGTCTCTAGGCCTGACACTCAGGACACTGAGCCACCTGGCTGCCCCCTCTAAATTAATCTTAATAAGAGAAATGCAAATGAAACCACTGTTTAGTACCACCTCACACCTATCAAATTGGTCAATATGACTTTGTTGTCTTCTTTTTATTATGTGTTTTGGTGTTCCCTGTCACCAAAATTGTATTTAATGTTGAGGTTTATTTATTGTTCCTTTCTCATTTACCTGCCTTTTTTTCATTTTAATTAAGAAAAAAAAACTATTAAAGTTGTGGTGTTCTACACCACAATTGATCTACGCTTGATCATTTTGTGCAGTTGCCTTCAGAGCTAGTTATGGAGTTCTATGAATTTCAGTTCTTCAAAGGTGGAATGATGTGTTTAATACTCTGTCAGCCTGTGTTCTCATCTGTGAATAACTACAAATATTCTTTTCTACCTTAGAAGTTTTTCTTGGGTCTCCAGAGCCCCTTTGGTACCAAGGACTGATATGTGCTTGTCCTCCTCTTCACCCTGAGACCACCATCCAATACTGTGGTCTGGACCTGCATTCCGGCAATGTGACAAGAGTTGTACTCATAATCAACAAAGGAACATCTATAATTTCCTTTTGAACAGTTGCCCATGCCCCTTCCTTCCTGTCTGTTGTTGAGAGATCTAGAAGCCTTTGCTGCTAATTCAACTACAACTAAGGCATATTGCTGCCTTGGAACCTTGCCTAGGTGTGCTGTTTTGTGCTCTATTTCCACTATGTGCAATATATTTTTTGTGCTGGTCTTCTAAGTTATTTTGGACTGAAAAATTATTTCTCCTCATCTTTTTGTGGATTATGCTGCTCCAGAATCAAATTATTATATCATAGTTTTTTAGAGATTATTTGATAGAAATCAGGTGTCTGGGTACTTTCTGTGCCATCTTGGCTCCCCTCGTCCATCTTATTAATTTTTTTAATCTTAGCAGCCAAAACAATAGGCTTAATTATTATTTCCATGTCTGAGTACAGCTCTGTTCCTTGGGTATGAGGAATGATGCCTGAGGTTTCAAGAATTTTTTGCATTCGTTATTTCCTGGATCCTACTTAGTTCTTCTAATTTCTATAATCCAGGACCAGGTGTAGATATTATTTAAACCCCAGTCTCATATTGACTTCATGTGTTCCAACTAGACCACCCCCCAGCCCATTAATTCTGCTACTGAAAGCAGACAACTCATCTTCCCCCAAGTAGAATGATTTCAGAAAAATTGAGAAAAACTTCCATGAACTTATGCAAAGTGAGGTAAGCAGAACCAGAACAACATTATACATAGTGACAGCAATATTTCTTGATGAACTGTGAATGTTATTCTCAGCAATATAGTGATCCAAGACAATCCAGACTCATGATGAAAAATTCCATTTATCCTCAGAGAAGGCACTGGAGTTTAAATGCAGACTAAAACTTAACATATTTCATTTTTTCCTTCTTTTTTCTTGGCATTAAGGTCTCTTCAACAAAATAGCTAATATGGAAAAATGGTTTACATTATTGCACATGAAAAATATGTATCAGATTGCTTGCTTTCTCAAGGAAGAGATAAAGGAGAGAGGTAGTGAGGGAGGGAAGATCAAAGAAGAGAGAGAATTTGGAACTTAAACTTTTCAAAAAATGAATGCTAAAATTATTTTACATGTAATAGGAGGAAAAATAAAATATTATTTAAAAAATAATTTGAGTATAGAGCTATGGAGACAGCAGTACTTCTTCCGTGGAGAAATTCAGAATCTTCTTCCCAGAAAAACAAATGTATTCTCAACCTGTGCCTCACCATATATTGTATCTATCCATCTAGAGACAAGTATACCCCAATCTTTATATACATATCCACACAAGAAATTGTCATTTAAGATTAATTTGAAGCTAAAATTGTTACGACCTAATCTTTGCCAAAAAAGTAATTCCATTTCTATTTGTTAATCTCCTACTATCATAATGTTGTTTTTTCCCACTCCAATGAACCATCTTAATAAGATGAATATGATAAAGCAGTGAAAGGAAGGATTTGGGTTTGACATACATCATCTTTAAATCTTGAAATTAAAAGTGTATCTTTTAATGAAATTATCAAAGCCCTTCATTCATATCCAGGATGTGGTATGAAATGTAGTATCTTATATAACTTTTTGCTTATTTGTTTTTATGTGAATAGGCATCTGTGCATAAAGAAACCTTTTCATGAGTCCTTATTTCCCATAATTATGCTTAAGTACTAGAGTAATAAGCAATAAGAGAATATCATTTCTATTGTCACATATATCCATTTATGCATCAAAAATAGAGTAAAAGGGTGGAAAGTATTGTCTGTCATTGAGATATTTTTCAGACAATCAAAATAATCTGCATTACAATGTCCTTCCCTCTGAAAAGGAAAACCTACCACAATAGCCCTCACACACAGCAGTTCAATGAAAGCTGGGCTAATTTGACAACTAAGATGTGAACATCTGTTTCTCTCATTACAACCATCAGAATTCTATTAAATTGCAAGGCCTTTGCTGTGTTGAGTATCAGCAAAATATAACCACCATTATCTTTGAGAATCGTTAGATCACAGTTGAGAAATTACACAGTGGTTTCAATGATCCCAAGCTGTTCCCTGCCACAAGATCTCATCTTTATAATATTTATTGTCTTTATGTTGTACAATTAGCAAGGAAATGGATTGGGTTTGTAGTGAAAGAGATAACCCATGTATACATTGAATGAGGTACTGTAACCCATAGAATTTTAATTTAAAATAGACATAGAGTATGTATGGTGCATTGGATGGATCTTCCATGTAGAGAAATTTTTTGAGGATATGAAAATAATAAATTGGAATAAAAAAGGTGGAAAACAAATAATGCACAAAAGTGAGGGTACTTCACACAGCAGAGACATTTTAGATGCATTGATTTATTGAAGAATTTTCCTTATGATGCTATGTAGCCATAAATCACAGAATATCAGTCTGCCTAAAAAAAAAAACTGCAGTTAATCCAAATGATTGTGGGAAGATGCCTATTAGGTGGATTAAACCTAAAGGAAATATAATAATAAGTGCCATAAATATCTTCATCAAAGACATTAAAATCTTGAAAAAAGAATATTAAGACTTGTTACACAGCAAGAATGAATATTGGATGATGAGAAATGATTGAATTATAATTTAAAATGAATGAATGATAACTTATAGAAAAGGCAAGCATATCAATAGACAAAAGAATCGGAGGAAGGGCTTCAATGATTTGAATAGATCCTCTATGAAAAATTTACGGGAATGTATACAAAGAAATTATCTTAGAAAAGAAAAAAATATTGTAATTTGATTTGGTAGAGATAACCTCCAGATCTATGAAATCAGAGATCCATCAGAAGACCAGGGCATCTCAGGGAAGAATTTGTTTTCCACCACTGATGTTCTTAGATGCGTGTGTATATTTGCTTGTGTATTAATGTATGCAGATTCATGTGCATACAGGCACAACATATAGCAACTACTAGTACAACTCTTCTCAATCAATTTGTAAAGTGTCATTGAATATATGTATGCTGTTATAATAAAAAGGAGGACCCCCTCTGATACTCCTCTACCAGATGTAGATGTAGATGGAGTACAGAGAGAGAGTAGGATGACACCTCTCTCTTCTATAACAGTTGCCCAGGCAGGATCCTTTAAGTCAATGGATGTTATCCCTTCAGGACCCACCTGGGGTTAATTGATATTATTTATTGGGCTCTTCAGCTTGGTAATGTTGTAACTGTGCGTCTCCCTTCCCAAATAAGCTTTGAAACCAATTCAGGAAGGTACTTTAAAACTTTGAATGTATTTGGCAAAGAAGGATAATGGTATGGGATAAAGATATTGAGAGACCCTAATTTAAATGATAGTAATGAATCTCTAAACTGCAGGCAAATGAAGGAATCAAGATGATAGCTTCTCTCTGGTACAGCCTGGCCAGGGCCACACCAGAGCAGGCAAACTGCTGTATAATCTTTCAGCTTCTTCTTCAGTAGATGTTAAGCCTAATCAGTTTGAGATATCCACTCCTTTTCTACCCTCTTCTTCTCCTGCCAATGTCCCGGATTCCTCGGGCCCTGGGAAATCTAGATGACTAAGATGATTGACTTCCTAATATCTAGGGGCAGTAGAATCAGAGATGGTGGTCTGATACAGGTTGATGATGGTACAGGAACCACAGGAGGAGCTTGCAGGGATGAGTTTGCAAGTCTCAATTCCCCAAAGACCAGGATCCACTGCTCCAGTCTCAGGGACAGGGAAAGACCCCAGAACTTCTGCCAGGGCTACCAACTGCCCTCTCCTGTGTCCGCATGCCTCTCTGGGAACATTCCAACCTCCAACTGATCCACCTGTCAATCACAGAGTGAACTCCTACCTCCCAGAGATTCAATATAACAATGCATATAAGCATATGTTTTCATATATGTATAGTATGTTACTAACATAATTTCCCAATTCTTCATGAATAGTTATATAATGTAGTCATAACATTTTAAAAATGTATATATATGCATATATATGTAAACTACCAAGTTTTCAATAATTCCAAATCAATTATATTTACCCAGTTTTCTCTGTCATATTGAAAAATCAATATAACATGAGGTAGATCTGTTTGAGTATAATATGGGGAGATTAGTACATATGATGTAATTTACATAAAGTAAAGGTTCAATCCTTTGTTTGGGCTGTAATGCATATACACATGATTAAATATTGGTCAACACATATTTATCTATTGAATGTTTACAGGGCCCAATCTTCTTGCACAAGGAGCTTTTTGTGAGTGTGCTTGTTCTGTTCAAACATCAATATGCACATATTTACTATATTCACAAGATAGCTTGGAAAAGAATATATATTGAGTGTTTGCTCTATGTAGAGCTCTCTACTAGATAATGGGTGATAGATAAAGCTAACTAATTTTCAACCAGTAGGATTCATAAGATAATTTATATAAGTGTATTTATTCAAAGAAATTACATCAAAGTAAAATGAACCTATTATATCTTTGCTGGACAGACTGTACATATTTATTTTCTGTTTTATTTTGTAATGAGTGGAATGAAGTGCATTTCATTTGGGAATCTACATAGCATTTTCATGACTCCAGGTTTCTTCTAGAAATAAAAGTTCATTGTTCAATACCAGCATTTTTCCAAAGATATTTTGTCAATGAGTCATGAAACACTTCAGGATTTGAAGAATTGAAGTTGAGGTTGAAAATCTTTCAAAGGCCAATTGAAAGGTACATTATGGTTGGAACATGCTTCACCATAATACAAATGAAAAAATTATGTAGGAGGAGTGTAACAAAGGATGTGATAAACAAAATGTATGATTTTAAAAAAAAGATGGGTTTCGGAGTAAAGGAAGGGCAAAAAAACAATCATTAGTCAACTTGTTCCTTTTGTGTTCACATCATGTCAAGGTAGCATACAGGAAGCTTCTCAGCATCCTCAGTACATCCCTTTTTTAGCTCACTTAGAAGGGGATATGTCTAAAAACATGAAAAATTGTTCATGAATGAATGATTTATAATCTGCATCACTTAAAGGTGTGATGGATGAGATTCCACAATCCCTTGAAGTACTAATTGCTTCATTCCTATTGGTTCTCCTTCCTTGTTCACTCAAGTTTGCTTATACCTACAATATTACTTTAGATGATATTTTAAACATTTTTTCATTAGTTATACAAGCTGACTTATTCAGTCTGTGAATTAGAAATGTAGATAATCCATTCATTTTTATACAAGAAAGAGGAAATGTGTGATTATACTAAATCATTGTCCACAGAAACATGTTCAATTTAATATCTAAAATTATATTAAATTTTCTTAGGTCTGCATTACTTTTTATCTAATTTACTTGCACTATGTGTTTGTAACAAACTTCTACTCTCCGTGAAACATTTCAATATCTGCAGCATAACTGCAAGGGATAAATAAGCATTTTCTCCAGAAGAGATATCAGTGGTTTGATTTCATTCACAATACAGAAAATATGACTGAAGCAGAAAGTTTAACCTCATTTAAGGATCTGAGCTAGAATCCTGGAGACATTCACATGAGTTGAGAAAAATATATCAAACTATTACTATGTGGTTGGGCACAGTTTTGTCTGTTGTCAAAGTGGAACTAATTGTGCATTCAACTTTGAACACTGCTGTTTGGTGAACTGGAACATCAGTGAGACAGGCAAGCACAAGAGTAGAGAAAATAAATGAAAGGTCTTTTCTGATTAAGAGAAATGACAGAGTAATAATGGAACAATCTATGTAGGAACTTTGACATATGCTGGGAAATAGCATTAAGTTACAATTGGTGAGTTCTGTATTTCAGACTAAGGCAGTGGTAAAAAGATTTATTGTTCATTCTACAACTGTTATTAGCTTTATTCAAAATTGAACCATTCAGCATTTTTTCTGCTATCAGCATTGGAATCTTCCCTTGAAACTTCCGGAGAAAAAAAGTTAAAGGAACAGATTTATACTTCAGAAAGTTTCATGAGTCATGTCCAAGGACCTCTTTAGATCCCTTCAGTAAGAGCCTCCACTCAGTGGAAGACTGCTAGCAGTTATAACGGCTGTTCAATGTCTTTAATGAGGAACTTTTCAGAATAGTGGCATATACCACACACTTGGGACCTAATGAGGTTCTTTTTGTGGATTTGGGTTGAAATATTGAAACCTATTTTAGAGGGGTATTAACAGAACAATTAACAAAAGTTCACTTAGCTTAAACATAAGATAGAGTGGCATATTACATCTATAGATGTGAGACCCCTCATCTGCATATGTAAATGTACTTGTTAAGTGAAGATACTGACTCCTATTCTTTTCAGATATACACCAAGTCAGAAGGGCCTTTACTTTTTCTTCTATAAATTTAGATGACCATAAATTTTAATCAAAGGAGATAAATGATAATCAGGTCCCAGAAGCATCTTTGTTTCCTTTAGGGAAAAACTAATTCCTACTGTGGAAAGAGAGGATCTCTGGTAAATATTGATATTATCACAAAGGAGTAGAAACTGATTTTTCTGAGCATCTGTTTTCTGATCTCTAAATTGAGAAGATTATTTAGAATCCTTTACCCTTGCATCTCAAATATATTCTAAGTTTCAAATAAAGTAATACATGTAAAAGAACATTTATACTCTACAAAGCAACACTAAGCTCTAAGAACAAAAATTAATTATTTTAGGCCTTAATAGAAATCTATCTACTCTTTATTACTGGATGACATTTCTAGTATGAGAGAGTAAAGCAAAAGTTATTCCTGGAGAGTACAGAAAATATCAGGACAAGATGATAAAGTAAGAAGCACTCAAAATCCCCATGCATGGTCCAAATGACCACAAAACAACAAAAACACCTCAAAAAGAGTGATTGAATAGTGAAGCCAGCAGAAAGAGTAAAGTAGTGCTCCAGTCTAGAACAAAGTTGACAGACACCAAGGAGGACTCATTCACTGCTCTGCAAGGCACAGCATTCAAGACCTTAAGGCTATCTCTTTGGGGGAAAATAGAGACCACCATCATTTCACATGATTTTGATGGACTAAAAATATGGTCTCTCCCCTCCATGGTGAGGTCACCTAATAATAAAATAGTCCCAAACACTATTAAAAACAAAATAAAATAAATTATGCAAGGATAGCAAAAGTGAATTGGATAGTCAGTTCTATTATAATGACTATGTGTTGAATATGAAATATATTAATTTAGTATAAGTGATTATCTCAAAGTTGAAATTTGTCTAAAGAATTGCTTTTTAAAGTTATTTGGTCATCTCTATTTGTCTCCTGCCCTTAAGCAGGGATTAGTTTCCTATTCTGATAAGAAACCCTGCCAGCTGAGTGATAAATATTGCCTTAAACATCCCCCTTTTCTCCCTTGAGTGAGTGACCTTTTCTCTACCCCCTCTCTCTCCTGTAAAAGGTCTTATTTATCCATCTGAAATTGCTTCATAATGCTCCCAATTGGCTTTATATTCTAAGCTGGCTTGAATTTTATAAAGAAAAAAAAACACCTCCGTAACCTAGAAAATCAATGCTGTTAGTTTCCTTAGCATGAAAAAAACATGTTTTGTTTTGTTTTCCTTTTGGTCTGGTTTCTATTCTATTAGCAATAGTCATAGGAACCCATTGATGGAAATGCTTATCCAAAGATGTCACATTCCTCTCAACAGAGAAAAGTCACCAAATCCATAGTACTCAGACACTCAATTAGCCTTCATTAGGTTCCTACACTATACTAAGTACTATGATCATATCATACCAGGACATTGGAGAAGAAGAAGCATGGCACATAAATATTTGATTAATTTGATTCCTCCATGGTGTGACATGTCCTTGTTTCATTTTTTCTAGACACACGTATATTAACTTTTTAAAGATCTTAAAGTTCATCTAATTTCCATTTGGCAGCAATTACTATATTTGTGGTTTTGGCTTAATTGCTTTGAATATGCCCAGCTCTGGGAACAGAGCCTGCCAATATGAAAATCCAAATTGAGAAATACACTAGAAAAAGGGAAAACAAACAAAAAAGAACCTGACCATAAAAATAGACTATGATGAGATCATCAAGAAATAAACTCAGAAGAAAACATTTTCAAAATATTTATAAGCAAAGCATGAAAGAGAAATAATTGGACACAAGCCAAACAATAATTCCTGTTTGAGTTACATTTTTCCAAATAAAATAAGAGGGTTAGAGGAAACTTTTGGAAAATAAGTGAGAGCATCAGAAGAAAATGATGGGAAAAAATCAATAGCTTGGTTAAAGTGACATGAAAATAATGAAGACAACAACGCTTTTGTAAATAGAACTGGCCAAATTGTGGTTTAAGGAAGTGGGGAAGAGGTTAAAAAAGTTCATTGAAGAAAATAATTTCTTATAAAGCAGATTTGGGCAAATGGAAGCTAATGACTCAATGAGACATGAAGAAACAATGAAACAAACTCAAAAGATCTTAAAAACATAGAAGAAAATTTGAAATATATAATTGGAAAAATCAACAATTGAAAAAGAGATTGAGGAGAGGTAATTTAACAGTTATTGGATAAGCTAAAAGACATAACCAAATAAAGAGATTTGACATCATATTTTATGGAATTATGAAATAAAACTGCTTCAATTTCCAGGAAATAGGAGTTTAAATTAAAATGGAAATAGTCCACCTATCATCATTTGAAAGAGATTCTAAAATGTAAACTCTTAGGAATATTACAATCAAATTCTAGAGTTCCCAGATAAGAAAGGAAATATTTCAAGCAGTCAAAAGGAAATTAAAAAAAATGAAAGTGACACATTCAGAATCACAAAATATGTACAGCTATCATAATAATGGAGTGAAAGGCCTAGGGTATGATATTCAAAAAGGAAAAGGAGCTAGAAGTACAAGCAAGAATAACCTATACAGGTTCCGGGTTAAGATGGAGGCAGAGTAAAGAGCAGCTGCTTGACCTTTCCTAACCAAGGCATATAGAACTTCTCAGGGAGACATAAAAACAAATCCAGACGAACAAAGGGACCCCACAATAGGGCTTAGCATTGAAAGTACGTGGAATCGGGCATTTCCATGCTATAAAGGGGTGAAACAGCTCTCACTGGAGCAAGAGCTGAGCAACCCCCTCCCTCAACCCCACACCACCTACAGTGCCTAAGCCAGCTCACAGAAATTAAAGCAGGTTTGGGGCACCCATTAAGTCATTGGTAGCTCCAGGGCTTGTTCCTGAGAGCAGCAAGACTTAGGACCCCAAGAGGCTAAAGAACGTACATGGACTTTGAACACAGACTGTGAGCACAGGCATGGGTGAAGGCATTGCTGTAGGTGTGGACAAGGATCTTGAGTGCAGGATTGGACCTCTAGTGGGGACCCTGTGCAGATGGGAGCACGGCCGTGGAAGCACTGACCTAAGACTGTTGAAGGAGCCTAGGGCAGAGGGGCAGGTGGGGGGGACCACCAGGAGGTTTGACCCCAAGAACAACGAGACCTGAGACTTCGGCAGCCTAGAGAGTGCAGACAGACCCTGAGTGTGAGGAAAAAGCTGAGAAGCAGCAGGTTTAACAATGGCAAGCCAAAATCGAGAGCCCCAGAAGATCATCAAGAAGAAATCTGTAACACTCGACAACTTTTACACAGAGAAAATCCAGAAAACAGAGCAAACAGCATAGGAGAACAAACAAGTAATCATATCCAAACCTTCCCAAAATAATGAAAACTAGTCACAAGCTATTGAAGAGTTCATTTCTGAGATGATGAGAAAGATAGAAGAGATCTGGAAGAAAATAACAGTTTAAAAGGCAGAATTTTGCAATTGAAAAGTGAGGCTCTGAAATCAAATGAACTGATAAGCAAATTGAACACCAGAAATGACCAGATTGAAAAGGAAAATCAGTCCATAAAGGCTAGAATTGAACAATTAGAAGCCAATGATCTCTCAAGACAAGAACAAATAAAACAAAGTCAAAAGACTGATAAAATAGAAGGAAACATGAAATATCTCAATGAGAAAGTGACAGACCAAGAAAATGGGTCTAGAAGATACAATTTGAGAATCATTGGTCTTCCAGAAAAGGCAGAAATTAATAGAAACTTGGACTCCATGCTTAAAGAAATTTTTCAGCAAAATTGCCTTGAAGTTCTACAACAAGAGGGCAATATAGACATTGAAAGGATCCATAGATCACCCTCTACACTGGACACAGAAAAGTCAACACCAAGGAATATAATAGCCAAATTCAAGAGCTTTCAAGTAAAAGAAAAAATCTTACAAGCAACCAGAAAGAGACAATTCAAATATCAAGGAGCACCAATAAGGATCACACAGGATCTGGCAGCCTTCACGCTAAAATACCTTAAGGCTTGGAATACAATATTCAGAAAGGCAAGAGAGCTGGGCCTTCAGCCACGGATCAACTACCCATCAAAATTAACTATGTACTTCCAGGGGAAAGTTTGGGCATTCAATAAGAGATTTCCAGGGTTCCAGGTTAAGATGGCGGCAGAGTAAGAAGCAGCTCTTAACATCTCCTGACCAAAACACACAAAACTCCTCAAGGGGACATAAAAACAAGTCCAGATGAATGGAGGAACCCCACAACAGGGCACAGCATGGAAGGTATGTGGAATCGAGGCATTTCCATTCTATAAAGGGGTGAAACAGCTCTCACTAAATCGCGGGCTGAGCAACCACCCCACCCCCAACCCCTCCACACACATCTATAGCGCCGAAGCCAGCTAAAAAGAAATAGAGCAAGTTTGGGTCACCCATCGAGTCATTGGCAGCTCCGGGGGCTGTTGCTGAGAGCAGCAAGATTTAGGACCCCAATAAGCCAAAAAACGCACGCGAAATCTGAGCGTGGGAGCAGAGAGTGGATGCAGGGCACAGAGCGTGGGCTGAGAGCGCAGGCACTGCGGAGGCGTGGGTGGAGGCAGACACAACCAGGAACTAAAGCCTGAGTGGGGAACCAGCGTGGACAGGTATATGACTGTGGAAGCAGCGCCCTGAGACTTGTAAAGGAACCTCCCGCAGAGGATCAAGCAAGGGGGTCCACCAGGGGGCTTGACCTTGGAAAAAACCAGAACTCAGACCTCAGGAGCCAATAGACCGCGGACAGACGCTGAGCGCGAGGATAAACCTGAGAAGCTGCTGGGCTAATGATGGCTAACCAGTCTCAGGAAGCTCAGAAGAGAAAGAATAACAACAAGAAAAAGAAGTCTTTAACATTTGACAACTTTTACACAGAGAAAATCCAGACAACCGAGCAAACAGAGGAGGAAAAAAAAGAAGCATCCGGACCCTCCTCAAATAAGGAAAACTCCTCACAAACTATGGAAGAGTTCAAAACTGAGATTCTGAGGAAGATGGAAGAGATCTGGCAAGAAAATAACAGTTTAAAAGGTAAAATCTTGTAATTGGAAAGCGAGGCTCAGAAATCAAATGAACTGATAAGCAAATTGAACAAGATTGAAAAAGAAAACCAAAAGATCATAGATGAAAACCAGTCTCTAAAGGCTAGAATTGAGCAGTTAGAAGCTAATGATCTCTCAAGACAACAAGAACAAATAAAACAAAGTCAAAAGACTGAAAAAATAGAAGGAAACATGAAATATCTCAATGAGAGAGTGACAGACCAAGAAAACCAGTCTAGAAGAGACAATTTGAGAATAATTGGTCTTCCAGAAAAACCAGAAATTAATAGAAACCTGGACTCCATACTAACAGAAATAATTCAGCAAAATTGCCCTGAAGCCCTACAACAAGAGGGCAATATAGACATTGAAAGGATTCATAGAACACCTGCGGCATTCGATCAAGAAAGGAAAACACCCAGAAATATCATTGCAAAATTCAAGAGTTTCCAAGCAAAAGAAAAAATCTTACAAGAAGCCAGAAAGAGACAATTCAAATATCAAGGAGCACCAATCAGGATCACACAGGATCTGGCAGCCTCCACACTAAAAGATCGCAAGCCTTGGAATACAATATTCAGAAAGGCAAGAGAGCTGGGCCTGCAACCATGGATCAACTACCCATCAAAATTGACTATATATTTCCAGGGGAAAGTATGGGCATTCAACAAAATTGAAGAATTCCAGGTATTTGCACAGAAAAGACCAGGGCTAAATGGAAAGTTTGATATCCAACCACAAAAACAGAGAGAAACCTGAAAAGGTAAATAAGATACAGAGGGGAAAGAAAGAAAACTTATCATTTTTAAATTTGCCTTTTTAAGGGCCTTAGTGAGATCTAATTATCTGTATTCCTATGTAGAGAAATGTTATGTTTAATTCTCTTTAGTGAACTCTATTCACTATTATAATATTCACTATTATAGTAATCAGAAGAATAATTCACAGGGTGAGGGTGGAACACTAAATAATCTAAGATGGCATGGGGGATGGGAAAGAGGGGGTGAATAGCAGGGGACACCAAGAGAAACTTGAGTGAATAAGAAAATAAAGATATTCTATTACACACAAAGAGGGCATGGGAGGGAGAGGGGACAAATACTACTATAAGAAGGAGAGGAAGAGAGCATAAAGAGGTAATAATCAAACCTTACTCTCAGTGTAATCAACCCAGAGAGGGAAGAGTAGCTATACTATCCATTGGGAAATAAAACTCTTATCTAACCCTTCTGAGAAAGTTAGAAGGGATAAACCAAGGGGAGCAGGGGAGTGGGGAGGTCAAAAAAAGGGAGGGGTGAAGGAGGACGGAATTCATAAGGCCTTTAAAAACAAAAAGAGGGGGGGGAACTAAAGGAGGGGGTAGAAAGGGAAGTTAATCAAGGGAGGGGATAAGGGATAGGGTCTTAATAGCAAACCACTGGTTTTAAAGGAAATAGCTTAAGGAGAAGGGATAGGAATGGGGGAGGATTTGAAAATGTCAGCAAATGCACAACTGATGATTATAACTCTGAATGTGAATGGGATGAACTCGCTCATATAACGGAAGGAAATAGCAGAGTGGATTAGAAACCAAAATCCCACCATATGTTGTCTACAAGAAACACATATGAGGAGGGTGGACATACACAAGTTTAAGGTTCAGGGTTTGAGCAAAATCTTTTGGGCGTCAAATGAGAAAAAGAAGGCAGGAGTGGCTATTATGATTTCTGACAAAGCCAAAGTAAAAATAGATATGATTAAAAAAGACAGGGAAGGTCATTACATCCTGATTAAAGGCAGTATAAACAATAAGGAAATAACACTGCTCAATATGTATGCATCAAGTGGCATAGCACCCAAATTCATAAAGGAGAAACTGGCAGAGCTCAAGAAGGAAATAGATAGTAAAACCATACTAGTGGGAGGTCTAAATATTCCTCTGTCAGATCTAGATAAATCAAACCAAAAAATAAATAAGAAAGAGGTAAGAGAGATGAATGAAGTCCTAGAAAAATTAGATCTAATTGATATGTGGAGGAAAATAAATAGGGACAAAAAGGAATACACCTTCTTTTCAGCTACACATGGTACATTCACAAAGATTGACCATGTTATAGGACATAGAATCATTGCAAACAAATGCAAAAGAGCAGAAATAATAAATGTAACCTTCTCAGATCATAATGCAATAAAAATAATAATTAGTAAGGGCTCCTGGACAGGAAAATCAAAAACTAATTGGAAATTAAATAATATGATTCTCCAAAACCAATTTGTCAAAGAAGGAATCATAGAAACAATCAATAATTTCATTGAAGAAAATGACAATGATGAGACATCTTACCAAACTCTGTGGGATGCGGCCAAGGCAGTACTCAGAGGGAAATTTATATCCTTGAGTGAATATATTAACAAATTAGGGAGGGCAGAGATTAATGAATTGGGCATGCAACTCAAAAAATTAGAAAGCGAGCAAATTAAAAACCCCCAGATGGAAACTAAATTAGAAATACTAAAAATCAAGGGAGAAATTAATAAAATTGAAAGTAAAAGAACTATTGAATTAATAAATAAGACTAGAAGCTGGTACTTTGAAAAAACAGACAAAATAGACAAAGTACTAGTCAATCTAATAAAAAAAAGGAAAGAAGAAAACCAAATTGACAGTATCAAAGATGAAAAGGGAGACCTCACCTCTAATGAAGTGGAAATTAAGGCAATTATTAAATATTATTTCACCCAATTATATGGCAATAAATGTAATAATTTAGGAAATATCGATGAATATTTACAAAAATATAAACTGCCTAGATTAACAGCAGAAGAAATAGAATACCTAAATAATCCCATATCAGAAAAAGAAATTGAACAAGCCATCAAAGAACTCCCTAAGAAAAAATCGCCAGGGCCTGATGGATTCACAAGTGAATTCTATCAGACATTCAAAGAGCAACTAATCCCAATACTATACAAATTATTTGAAATAATAAACAAAAAAGGAGCCCTACAAAATTCCTTTTATGACACAAATATGGTACTGATTCCAAAGCCAGGGAGATCAAAAACAGAGAAAGAAAACTACAGACCAATCTCCCTAATGAACATAGATGCAAAAATCTTAAAAAGAATACTAACAAAGAGACTCCAGCAAGTAATGAAGAGGATCATCCACCATTATCAGGTTGGATTTATACCAGGAATGCAAGGTTGGTTCAACATTAGGAAAACCATCCACATAATTGACCATATCAACAAGCAAACAAACAAAAATCACATGATTATCTCAATAGATGCTGGAAAAGCCTTTGACAAAATACAACATCCATTCCTATTGAAAACACTGAAAAGTATAGGAATAGAAGGACCTTTCCTAAAAATAATAAACAGTAGATACCTAAAATCATCAACAAGAATCATATGCAATGGGGATAAATTAGAAGCTTTCCCAGTAAGATCAGGAGTGAAACAAGGATGCCCATTGTCACCTCTATTATTCAACCTAGTACTAGAAACACTTCCAGTAACCATTAGAGAAGAAAAAGAAATTGAAGGTATCAAAATGGGCAAGGAGGAGACTAATCTATCACTCTTTGCAGATGATATGATGGTCTACTTAAAAAGTCCTAGAGAATCAACTAAGAAGCTTGTAGAAATAATCAACAACTTTAGCAAAGTTGCAGGATACAAAATAAATGCACATAAATCATCAGCATTTCTATATATTTCCAACACATTAGAGCAGCAAGTGGTAGAAAGAGAAACACCATTTAAAATCACCTAGACGATATAAAATACTTAGGAATTTTTCTTCCAAAACAAACTCAGCAATTATACAAAAACAACTACAAAGCACTTTCCAAACAAATAAAACTAGATCTCAACAACTGGAAAAACATTGATTGCTCATGGGTAGGACGAGCTAACATAATAAAAATGACCATTCTACCCAAATTAATTTATCTATTAGCCATTCTTCCATTGATAAATGGGCAAGAGATATGAATAGGCAATTTTCAGGTAAAGAAATCAAAAGTATCAATAAGCACATGAGAAAGTGTTCTAGATCTCTAATAATTAGAGAAATGCAAATCAAAACAACTCTGAGGTATCACCTCACACCTAGCAGATTGGCTAAAAGGAAAGAAGGGGAGAGTAATGAATGCTGGAGGGGATGTGGCAAAATAGGGACATTAATGCATTGCTGGTGGAGTTGTGAACTGATTGAACTATTCTGGTTGGCAATTTGGAACTATACTCAAAGGGCTATTAAAAAATGCCTGCCCTCTGATCCAGCCATACCACTGTTGGAGTTTGTACCCCAAAGAGATCATAGATAAGCAGACTTGTATGAAAATATTTATAGCTGTGCTTTTTGTGGTGGTGAAAAACTGGAAAAGGAGGTTATGCTCTTCAATTGGTGAATGGCTGAACAAATTGAGGTATATGCTGGTGATGGAATACTATTGTGCTAAAAGGAATAATAAACTAGAGGAATTCCATGTGAACTGGAAAGACCTCCTGGAATTGATGCAAAGTGAAAGGAGCAGAGCCAGAAGAACACTGTACACAGAGACTGATATACTATGGTAAAATCAAATGTAATGGACTTCTGTACCAGCAGCAATGCAATGACCCATGACAATTCTGAGTAACTTATGGTAAAGAAAGCTACCCACCTTCAGAGAAAGAACTGCAGGAGACGAAATATATTAGGAAAACAACTGCTTGACCACATGGGTTGAGGTGGACATGATTGGGGATGTAGAGTCAAAACTACCACACCAATGCAACTATCAACAATTTGGAAATAGGTCTTGATCAATGACACATGTTAAAACCAGTGGAAATGTGCATCAGCCATGACTAGGGGAATGCGGGGGATGAAGGGGAAAGTAGGAGCATGAATCATCATGTAACCATGTTAAAAATGAATATTAATAAATGTTTTTTAAAAAAAGAATAGCCTATGAAATAAAAACAGAGTATAAACTTTTGAAGGAAAGGTGTATATTTAATGATGTAGAGGACCTTAAAGCATTCCTGATAAAAAGTCCAGAATGTATAGGAAATTTGACCTTCAAATACTTATCTTAAGAGAAGCATAAAATGGTAGATATAAAAGAAAAATCATAAATGACCCAATAAGCATAAACTCTTTATATTCCTATATGTGAAAATGATAGACATAACTACTAAGAATTTGATCATTATTAGGGCAGTTCATAATTGTAAGAATTCTTCACAGACAAAAGAATGGCAATGAGTCATTTGTTTTGAGAAATATCAAAATGATTGGATGAGAGAGAAAGAAATTGGAAAAGGGGGAAAGAAGAGGAATAAATGGAGGGAAATAAATAAAAGAGGCACAGAAAGAAAAACTTTTTCAGTGGTGGAGAAATGGCGAGAGGACAGGCAATATTTGAATCTCACATTCATCTAAATTGCCTCAAAGAAGGACGATTATATGTACACACTCAATTTATTATAGAAATCTGTCTTATGCAACAAGGAAACGGGAGGATAAAGGGATAAGAGAAAGGGGTGATAAAATAGCATAGATTAAAATAGGCAGTGGTCAGATGTAAAATAGACATTTTAGAAGGGAATGGGTAAAAGAATGTAGGATAGAGGGGAAGAAAACAAGACAGAAGTAAGCACATGGTAATTATAAATACATATGTGAATGGAATAAATTTATTTATAAATTTTAATTATGTAGCAGAATGAAAAAAAGGAAATTGGAATCCAATAATATGTTTAGAAGAAATAAATACAGAGTTAGAATAGGGGCTGGAAAAGATCTATTATGCTTCTGATAAAGTGAAAAAAAAGACAGGGTAGCAATTGTGATCACAGACAAAGCAAAAGTGAAAGTGGACTTAAAAGAGTAAACATGGAAACTTCATTTTCCTAATGACACCCTCAATATAAAGTAATATCAATACAAATATATATGAACCAAATACCATAGTTTTCAAATCCTTAATGGGAAAGTCAAATGAGTTACATTAATAGACAGTAAAACTATAAAAGTAGCAGATCTAAACTTTGACCTCTCAGATCCAGATAAATCTAACCCTAAACTAAATAAGAAAGAAGTCGAGGAGATGAATAGCAACTTGGAAAAATTAGATATGATAGATCTGTGGAGAAAACAGAAAGGAAAAAGAAAAAAGTCAACCTTTTCCTTAGTTATATAGGGCACCTTCATAGAAATTGATGATATAGAAGGGCATAAAAACCTCACAAACAAATATAGCAAAGCAGATATCTTTAAGAAACTTTTTCCCTCAGAATGAATGTCAAGGAATAAGTTGCAAAAACAACATATAATTTTGTAAAAGAGAACAGCAATGATCAAAGAACATATCAAAATTTATAGGATGCAGCCAAAGCAGTACCTGGGGGAAAATTCGTTTTCTACAAAATACATTATAACAGAAAGAACTAATCAATAAATTTGGCATGACATAAAACAAATGAAAAAAATATATTCTCAAATACCAAAATGAAAATTCTGAAAATCAAAGGAGATAGCAATAAAAATAGAAAGAAAAAAGACAATTGAACTAATAAATAAAACTAGGAACTTGTTTTATGAAAAAAAGAACAATAATATAGAACAGATGATTTACAAGTGAATTCTACTAAATATTTGGGGAATAATTAAAACGCAGTTTTAATAAGAATCTGTGAATAATTTTAAAAATAAGTAAAGAAAGAGTCCTACCAAAATCTTTTATGACAACAATGTAGTTTTGATACCTAAAGAGTGAGAGTTAAACCAGAGAAATAAAATATAGGACTATTTCACTAATGGATATTGATGCATAAAATAATAATAAAGCAATTATTGCAATGTATCATATACCACAAAAACAAATTGGTACCAGGGAGGCAGGAGTACTTCATTTATAGAAAAATGAAAAGCATAATTAATCATATTAATAAAAATAATATCAATAGGTTAAGAGAAATGCTTTTGAAAAAATATTTCTATTAAAACTCTAAAGGAAGAGGATAAAAGGAGCCTCTAAGCCAGGGGTCAGCAACATTTTTGGCTGCGAGAGCTATAAACGCCACATTTTTAAAAATGTAATTTTGTGAGAGCCATACAGTGCTCACAGTGCTCGCTCCTGTAACAGCACCTGAAAAAAAAATGGACTTTATGGCTAATGCAGAAAGAGCCATATCTGGCCCTCAAAAGAGCCAGATATGGCTAGAGAGCCATACGTTGCCAACCCGTGCTCTAAACAAATAAATAATATCTATCTAAAGCTAAAACTAAAATGAACTATGTTGGGGATAAGCTAAGTTGTCCATTATGAAAATTATTTTTCAATATTGTACTAGAAATCTATAGCAATGGGACAAGAAAAAATGAACAAATAAAAGAACAATCAAAGGAAAACTATTATTTTTGAGTCATAAGATGGCATACTTAGAGAGTACTATTAATTCAACAACAACAACAAAACCTAGTAGAAACAATTAAAAATTCTAGCAAAATTTCATGAAATGAAAGAAATCCACATAAAGCATCAGCATTTTTCTATATTACTAGCAGAACTTAGCAGGAAGAGTTAGAAAGAGAAATTCCATTTAAAACAATTGGCAGTTGTTTTAACTTAAACTTGGGAGTCTACCTATTAGTACAAACACAGGGACCATATGAACACAATTTCCTTTTTCAGAAAAGTAAAGTTATATCTAAACAATTAGAAAAATATTTACTATTCATTGATAGACTGAACCAATATTAAAATATAATAATAATAATCTGGAGTCAGGAAGTCTCAAGTTCAGATCTGGCCTGAGATACTAGCTGTCCGAACCTAGACAAGTCACTTAACTCTGGTTGCCTCAGATGCCTCATCAGGAGTGGAAATGACATCACTCTTACTCACCTCTGTCAAGAAAATCCCCAAAATGTTGAAGAAATTTCTTCCTTGGTAAGGAATTCTCTCCAAGCTCTTTAATTAAGGAAATATTACTTTGGTAAGTAATGTAGTAAATTGATAGAGGTCTGGAATTAGGATAAGCAAAACAGATTCAAATTCTATTTGTGTATGACACTAAGTATCTATATCAAACAATAAGGCAATCAATAATCACTTATTAAACAATTACAATGAAGCAAAATACCTAGAAATAGGGGAATTGTGGAGTCTCTTAAAAAAGGGAATTTTTAATTTAATGGGAATTAAAGAGATGGCTAGTTTGGGACACCTCTTTAAATGAAGGCTCAGGAGAGTTCTTCAGCCCTCCTGTAAGAAAGTTAGAAGGTATTGAGAGGACTGATATAATGTGAATACTAAGGCTGATGCAATCCCAAGGAATAATGAGGTATCTTAGGACCATGATGAAATACAGTATATATATATATATATATATATGTAGTTGCATGACCATAATTCAGTATCTCAACCTCTTAGTTTTCAATATTGGAAGTTATAAATGAGTTCTCTATCTTCTTACAGCAAGTGTCTAAATAGGTACTTGTCAAAATAATAAAATCAAAACTGCAACATTAATAATATCTTATCTTTCTCCACTTGCAAATATGAATAGGTATTCCTTAGAAGATATCAAGTGTTCCTTCAACTTAGCTTGTTTAGAGAACTAAAGGCACAGAGTAATGGCATCACTTCCAGATTACCTGGGTACAACATAGCTATAAGAAAGACCAGGCACTCCAGGTGCTTGACTGGTAGATAATGCCTGACAACACAAGCAAGAGTGCTTCTCCCAGATGAATAAACTTGAGGTTTCCTCAGTTCANATATATATATACATATATATACTACCCCACTCTATAACTTCAAGTTGCAAAGCTGGAACCAGACTATAGTGTTTAAATGGTTTTCCACATGTGAAAAATGTATATTTTATAGAGTCATAAGAAAAAGGATGAGATAAGTTACAAAGCATAAAATCTGGATGATTTTTGGTTCAAATATTAGGTTATCACCTTAGGCAAGTTTTTAAACCTCTATTCCTCTCTTTTAATATTTGTAAAATAAAGAAGCTGAACTGGATTGAAAATATACAAGTTTGCTCCAAATCTATGATCTTATATACAATAGAAATGGACCTGTGATTTCACTGGCATATATAAATACTAAAGAAGAAAACTTCAGATGAAGATCTATAACTATTTTTATAAGTTGCCTGGAACTTGAAATGTTAAGTGAATGGCCAGGGCCACAGAACTACGTCAGAGGCAAAGCTTAAACACTTGAATACAAGTATTCTGTACTCCAAGTCAAACCAACTCTTTCCTTTCTTGCTTCCTTTCTTCCTTCTTTCCTTCCTTCCTTCTTTTCTTTCTTCTTTTCTTCCTTCCTTCCTTCCTTGTCTATATCTGCCCAATATAAATTCATGACTTATGTATTTCATGATCTTTTTTGATTTTGTATCTAAAGAAAAATTGACCAGACTATGCAACAAAAATTTAAATAAATGTGAGAAATCAGGAGGGGAGTACTTTATAAGAATACAGTCCTTTCCTTTAACTGGAGATGGAAAGGATGGTACCAGTATTTCTAAAGAAAACATGATGTCAATAAATCATAGACAACTTCCTATTTGTTGCTCAGTTTAGAGAGAAGACCTAAAAGGAATTTGTGGTATATATTGATGATCCTAAAATGAGAAGGAAAAGGGAGAGAGAAGATATTCACTAAAGAATACTAAAGAAAGAACAGGATATGGAAATATGATATCTCACATAACCAAAGGGTGCAAATCATGTTTGTGCTATGTAATTAGAATTTTGACTCTCCCTCCCAGCTTCCCATGTTCCTTCTCATATTACGTGCTAATGTAGGGAGAATATAAGTGTTATGTAGCTCTGCCTTTGCTCTTTTATTTTACCATGAACTCTGCTGGGGGAAGTTGGGTGAGAGGCAGGTGAGAGAATTTTTCACATGTGACATTTTGTACTTTGTTATTTATTTTCTTCTACTTCAAGTGATTACTTAATAAACCTTATAAAATATAATGCTTGGAGTTATTAGATATTTAATTTTTATCTTACAATACAAATAAGAAAAAATTGGAAGATGTAGGTATCACTTGAATCTCATTACAGAATAATGCAGAATACATGATCAGAAGCTGGAAGACAATTTATACCATAACAATATTTTAAAAATGAAGAATTTCAGTGGGCTAGATATGCTAAGTTAAACACATGTTTTTGGACATAGGAAATGTGTTTTATATGACTAGACTTATATGCATCAGGACTTTGTTTGGCTTATTTCCTTAGGGACGTAAAGAGAAAGAGGACAGATGTTTGTTAATTGAAAAAAAATTAAAAATAAATGTAACATTCTTCAGAGTAGGGATTATTTCATTCTTTGTGTTGTAGAAAGGAAGTTAATTACTCTAGTGAATAGAATGTTTGACCTGGAGTCCAGAAGACATGAGTTCAAATCCAGTCATAGACAATTATTTAATGTGATCTATAGCATGTTATTCAATCTCTATTTGCCACAGGATCCTTATCTATAAAAGGGAGACAATAATAACACCTGTCTTCCAGGGTGGTTCAGAAGGGAAAATAATATAGTATCTTAAAATATTTCGCAAAACTTAAAGAACTACATGCATTATTTTATTGTCATCATTATTAAACTAGTGCCTAGAGCAAATCATGACACACTGTAGTTGCTTTATAAATTCCTGATGATTTGGTGAATGGCTTTTATCTGTGGGAACTTTAAGAATGTTAAAAGATGGTTGGACATGGAGGGACTAATTTTTGAGGCTATAATACATCATGATAATGTCTGTAAATGTATGAAGGGATTGCAATCTGCAACACTACAAAAACAACCACTTAACAGATATCCTGGAGCCTGGAAGTAAGAAGATTCTATTTCCCAACACCAGAGAATTTTAAGCAAAGAGCTCCAAAATAGTGAATTACATCTCCTATTCAATTCTAGCCACCTTTCAGAAGATAATTGAATAATTCACTTCAAAATACTTCATCTAACTCTGCCACTACATAAACCTCTAAATATTTCAATCCCCTTAGGGTCCAGTGAAATTGAAAATTACTTATTTTATCCTTACTGCATTCATAATTGAGGCATTAGACTCTTGAAAAAATTTTATTCTTTTTTTGTGATTACGTGGGTTTGCGAAACATTAGTACAATATTGGGAAATGATGGATAAAGTCATCTGATCAAATGTTCCTAGTCACCATATTTTGCCATTGGTATGATTTAGATTCATATATGTGAGAACTGAAAGAAACTTTAGCTCACATTTGGTATGACTCCCTGTTTTATAGATGAGATATTGACAAGTTGTGTAATACATCCAAGGTCACACAAGTGGTTACAATAGGACTAGCTTCAAACTCAGGGTCTTGGAATCCAAATAAAACATTCATAGAATCATTACATCTTAACTCTAGAGCTTAAAGGGAGATCAGATATCATAAGTCTAACTCTATATATTACATAGAAGGAAACTTAAAATAGAGAGGCTATATGAAGTATTCAAGGTCATGAAGTTAGTAAATCATAAAACCAGAATTCAAACCAAAGTCTTTTTTTATTCCAAAATCAGCATCCTCCTTACTAAGGCATTTGGATGACACAATTAATATATCTCTGAACCTGGAATCAAAATTTGAGATCAAAAGTCATCTCAACTATGTGACCTTGGGCAAGCTTTATCCTTAGTCTGCTTAACTTTTTTCATTTGTTATATAGGGAAAGAGAATAGCTCTTAGGTCTTTTTGCTGCTGTTAGGATAAAATAAGATTTTACTTTTTTTTTCTTTAGAATATTTTTCCATGGTCACATAATTCATGATTTCCCACCCCTCTTGACTACCTCCTTCCAGAGCTGACAAGCAATTCCACAGGGTTATACATGTATTTTCAAAACCTATTTCCATATTATTCATATTTGCAGTAGTGTGATCTTTTAACATTAAAACTTTAATCAAGTCCCTATTGAATCACATGATCAATCATGTGTTTTTCTTCTGCATTCCTGTTCCCACAGTTCTTTCTCTGGATGTGGATAGCATTCTTTCTCATAGGTTCCTCTGATTTGACCTGGATCATTGCATTGCTGCTAGTAGGGAAGTCTATTACATTCAATTGTGCCATAATGTATCATTCTCTATGTACAATGTTCTCCTGGTTCTGCTCCTTTCACTCTGCATCAGTTACTGGAGGCTTTTCCAGTTCACATGGAATTCCTCCAGTTCATTATTCTTCTCAGCACAATAATATTCCATCACCATGAGATACCACAATTTGTTCAGCCATTCCCCAATTGATGGACAACCCCCTCATTTTTCGATTTTTTGCCACCACAAATAGCATGACTAAAATATTTTTGTACAAGTCTTTTTCCTTATTATCTCCCTGGAGTACAAACCCAGCACAGAAGGGAAGGCATTTCTTTAAAGCCCTTTGCACATAATTCCTAATTGCCCTCCAGAATGGTTGGACCAATTCCTAGCTCCACTATCAGTGTATAAATGTCCCAATTTTGCCTCATCCCCTCTAATATTTATCACTTTCCTTTGCTGCCATATTGACCAATTCTGCTAGGTGTAAGTGGTAGCACAGAGTAGTTTTTCTTTAAATTTTCATTTCTCTAATAAGAAGGGTTTTAGAACAGTTTTTCATGTGATTATTGATAGTTTTGATGTCTTCATTTGAGAACTGCCTATTCATATCCCTTGGCCATTTGTTGACTGGAGATTAGCTTGATTTTTTTCTAAATATGACTTAGTTCCTCATATACTTGGGAAATTAAACCTTTGTCAGAGAGTGTTGTTATAATTTTTTCCCAATTCCTTGCCTTCCTTCTAATTTTGGTTGAATTGGTTTTGTCTGTACAAAAACATTTTAATTTCATGTAATCAAAATCATTCATTTTATATTTTGTAATGTTCTCTATCTCTTGCTTGGTCTTAAATTCCTTCCTTTCCTGCATATCAGAGAGGTATGCTATTCTGTGTTCACCTAATTTATTTATTATTTCATTCTTTATATTTATTTCACATATCAATTTTTAATTTATCTTGGTATAGAGTGTAAGAGATTGAACTAAATTTAATTTCCTCCATACTGTTTTCCAATTTTCCTAGCAGTTTTTGTCAAATAGTGAGTTCTTATCCCAAAAGCTGGGGTCTTTGGGTTTATCAAACACTAGCTTGATGAGATAATTTATGCTAGTCTATTCCATTGATCTACCCTTCTGTCTCTTACCCATTACCATATTGTTTTGATAACCACTGCTCTGCTTTATAGTATAGTTTAAGATATGGTACTGCTAAGTCCCCATCATTCACATTTTTTTCATTATTTTCCTTGATATTCTTGATTTCTTGTTCTTCCAGATGAACTATATTATAATGCTTTTATTTTATAAAAATAGGTTTTTTTGGTTTAACATATCTATAAAGCACTGAATAAATCGATTAATTTAGGTAAGATTGTTATTTTTATAATATTAGCTTATCCTACCCATGAGCAATTAATGTTTTGTGAGCTATTTAGACCTACTTTTAATTGTATGAAAAGTGTTTTGTAGTTGTGTTCATAAATTCTAGTGGTTGTCTTGGTACATAAATTCCTAAATATTTTATATTGTCTAGAGTAGTGATGGGCAAACTATTCCCTGCGGGCCAGATCCAGGCCTTAGTTTGCCCATCACTGCCGTAAGCAATTCCCTAATCACTACATCTGGATGTGGGGGCATAGTGATTTGGGAATTGCTTAAGGCAGTGATGGGAAAACTACAGCCTGGATCTGACCTGTGGGAAATAGTTTGCCCATTACTGATTTAGAGTGATTTTACATGGAGTTCCTCTTTCTCATTCCTACTCATGAATTTTGTTGGAAATATAGAAATGGTGATGACTTATGTGGATTTATCTTGTCTGCTATAATTTTGCTGAAGTTTAAATTATTTCCACTAGTATTTTAGATGATTTTCCAGGATTCTTTAAGTATACCATCATATCATCTGTAAAGAATTGTAGTTTAGTTTCCTCATTGCCTACTTTATTCCCTTCAATTTCCTTTTCTTATCTAATTGCTACTGATAGCATTTCTAATACAATATTAAATAATAGAGGTAATAATAGGCATCCTTGTCTCATCCCTGATATTATTGGAAAGGCTTCCAACTTGTCCCCATTACAGATGATATTTGCTGATGGTTTTAGTTATGTACAGTTTATTATTTTTAGGAAGGGCCCTTCTAGTCCTATATTTTCTAGTGTTTTCAATAGGAATGGGTGTTGTATTTTGTAAACACTTTTTCTGCATCTATTGAGATAATCATGTGATCTCTGTTGGTTTGATTATTGGTATGATCCTTTATGTGGATGGTTTTCCTAATGTTAAACCATCCTTGCATTCCTGGTATAAATCTCATCTGGTCATAGTGGATAATCCTTGTGATGACTTGCTGGAGTCTTTTTGCTAGTATTTTATTTAAGATTTTTGCATCTATGTTCATTAAGGAGACTGATCAGTAGATTTCTTTCTCTGTTTTTGGTCTGCCTTTGGAATCAGTACCATATTTGTGTAATGAAAAGAATTTGATAACATTCCTTCTTTGCTTACTTTGTCATATAATTTGTAGAGAATTAGGATTCATTGTTCTTTAAATGTTTTCTAGAATTCACTTGTGAATGCATATGGCCTCCTGGATTTTTTCTTACAGAGTTCCTTGTTGGCTTGTTCAATTTCTTTTTCTGAGATGGGATTATTTAAGTATTCTATTTCCACTTTTTTTAATCTAGGCAATTTATATTTTTGTAAATATTCACCCATTTTACCTAGATTATCATATTTATTGTCATATAATTGGGCAAAACATTTCTAAATAATTACCTTAGTTTGTTCTTCATTAGTAGTTGTGATAATTAGATTAAGTCTACACTGTCCAGCTTTAGATTTAATCACCAAAGGTGAGAGCACCTCCAATTCATAACCCATGTGTGCTAGAGTGGGTGACAATCAGATTCAACTGACTGCTCCCTAGGCAGTCCTAGGAGAAGCGTCTATTGTGATTGGATAGGCAAAATAGGAGGGAGGCACAGGAAGTGAGTCATAAGTGACCCCTTTAAAAGGAGAAGGTCTTCCTTTGGAGAGGGGCTTCTGGTGAAGAGGGGAGCTGGTGAAGGAGGTCTTCTAGCTCTTCTGGTCCATAGAGGTGGTGAGTTTAAAGACTGACTGAATTTTCCTGAACTTTTCTTAAGAAACTTCCTTAATAGATTCTGTGAATGAAGCTTTGCTTCATTCACCTCCAGGCCTCTGGCCTTCTGACTCTCAGCTAAGGGTTAATTAGATCTACCTGGATTAATTAGAGGATCATAGTAATTTGCCTACTGTGTTAGATTCTTATTTCCTTATTTCCTCTCTCTTTTCTCAATTGTAAATAAACTTCCATAAAGTCAATTTTGACTTGAGGTTATTTCTAAATTAGGGAGATTTCCCCTGGTGACCACCTTTTAATATATTGAACCCCAAAACCCCTTTTTCCCCCTTACATAGTGAGATCACCCTTTTCATCTTTGATACTGTTAATTTATCCTCTTCTTTCTTTTTTAATTAGATTAACCAGTACTTTATCTATTTTATTTTTCCAAAATACCAGCTCCTACTCTTATTTATTAGTATGATAATTCTTTTACTTTCAATTTGATTAATTTCTCCTTTAATTTTTAGGATTTCCAAGTTAGTTTTTATCTGGGGATTTTTAATTTGTTCTTTTTCTAATTTTTTTAAGTTGCAAGCTAAAATCAATGATTTCCTTCTCTCTATTTTGTTGAAATAGGCACTAAGAAATAGAAAGTTTCACCTCAGTACTGTTTTGACAGTATCCCATACTTTTTGATATGTTGTCTCCTCATTGCCATTCCTTTTCATGAAGTCCATAATTGTTTCTACAATTTCTTTTTTGACCCACCATTTTTGAAGAATTAGATTATTTAGTTTCCAATTACTTTTAAATTTGGCTTTCCATGGATCCTTGTTGAGTATAATTTTAATCCCATTATGATATGGAAAAGTTGTATTTATTATTTCAGCTTTTCTGCATTTGTTTGTAATACTTCTATGCCCTAGCACATGGTCAATCTTTGTATATGTACTACGTACTGCTGAGAAGAAGGTATATTCCTTTTTATCCCTGTTTAGTTTTCTCCAGATATCTATTAATTCTAATTTTTCTAGCATTTTATTTTTCCCTTATTTCTTTCTTATTTATTTTTTGGTTCAATGTATCTATTTTTGAAAGGGAAAGGTTGAGATCTCTCACTAATATGGTCTTCCTATCTATTTCCTCCTTGAGGTCCTTTAATTTTTCCCTTAGAAACCTAGATGCTATATTATTTTGTGCATAAATGTTTAGTATTGATAATACTAATCGCTTATAATAAAATTGTTTATAATAGTACCCTTTAACAGAATGTAATTTCCTTCCTTATCTCCTTTAATCAAATCAATTTCTACTTAACTTTGTCTGATATCATGATTGTTACTCTTGTTGGTATTTTTTTTTTACTTTAGTTGATGCATAATAAATTCTGCTCCAGCCTTTTATCTTGAATCTTCGTGTGTGTCCCTACCTCAAATGTGTTTCTTGTAAACAACATATAGTAGGATTGTGACTTTTAATCTGTTCTGCTATCCACTTCTGTTTAATGAATGATTTCCTTCTATTCACAATCATTATTATGAATACTATTTATTGTCCTCCATCATATTATCCCCATTAAATCCTGCTTTATGCCCTTTCTCTCTGTTCCTCCTCACCAATGTTTTGCTTTTTGTTTACTCCCCTACTTCCTCCTTCCTCCAATTACTACCCTCTTCCCTTGTCTTATTCGCTTTCTACTTCTCTGTGAAGTAAGATAGAATTCTATACCCCACTGAATAGGATAAGATAGAATTCTATATCCCACTGAGTATGCTTGTTTTACCCTCTTTGAGCCCTTTACAATTAGAGTAATGTTTAAGCATTGCCCATTACCTCCCTTATCTTTATCTTCCCCTCTCTATAATGATTTTTCATGCCTCTTTATGTTTTATAATTTATCCCATTCTATTTCTCCCCTTTTCTCTCAGTGCAACCCTCTCAAGCCTTGATTGATATTTTTATATATCATTCACATACATACATACATATCATATCATACATATATATACATATATATATGTATATATATGTATATGGTTCCATATTATCACATTTATATATACATCATATCATCATAATGAGCTTAATTCTCTACCCTCTTTATTAGTAAATTTCTTCTATCTTCTCTACTACTAAGAGTAATTTTTGAGAATTACAGAAATCCTCTTTCTAATGTGTCATTTAAAATTAATCTAAGCCCTGGGAGACATAGTCTCCCAGGGCTCTCTGCTACAACTTCCCCCAACACCTCCCACTTCCTTTGTGGGAGGTATCTGAGAGAATATAAGAAAGAGGATTTTGGCAACTTTTGGCTCTCTCCAGCCTGGAGAATGGCTGAAGCTCTCTACCCTGAAACCTGCAGACCTTTCAGCTAGTAGCTCTCTTGGCACCTTTTTTCCCTTTTATCTACCTCTTAGTTTTCCCTAGACCTTCCCTTTTCTAATTTAAATAAAACCTAGATATTCTAAACCCTAAGTCGCTACCTGATCTTTTATTTGAGAAAGGGCTCAGGTCAATTTCCCCCTGCAGGGGCTGGGAACCGCTACCTTCCTTTCCCTTCCTATACCTTCCTTTATCCTTTCTCCCATCCATCCTTCCTTCAAGCTTCCTTCCCTTTACCCTCACAGTATGTAGACATATTATGAGTACTTTAAATTTTTTCCTTCTTATTTACCTTTTTCAACTTGTCTTTTCTCTCATGTTTGGACCTCAAATTTTTTGTTTAGGTCTGCCTTATTCCTCAGGAAAATTTGGAAATCTTCTTCCTTATTTAATGTCCATTTTTTCCCATGAAAGAATATGCTCAGTTTTGCTGGATAGGTGACTTTGGGTTTTAAACCCAAATGTTTTGCCTTACTGAATATCATATTCCACACCTTTAGATCCCTTAATGTAGAAGCCAGTAGGTCCTGTGTGATCCTGATTGTACTTTCATGGTATTTGAATGGTTTCTTTCTGGCTGCTTGAAGTATTTTTTCCTTGAGTTGGTGGATCCTGAATTTAGATATTATATTCCTGGAAGTTGATTTTGAAAATATATTCCTGGAGGTAATCTGTGATTTATTTCAATTTCAATTTTATTTTCTTATTTGAGGATCTCTGGACAGTTATCTTTAATAATATCTTGTAATATATTTAGGATTTCAGGTATTCCAATAATTCTCAAATTGTCTCTCCTAGTTCTATTTTTGTATGTCAGTTTTTTAAATATGATATTTCATATTTTCCTCTTTTTTAAATTCCTTTGATTTTGCTTTATTGTTTCTTGATTTCTCATGAAATCATTAATTGCTAGATGGTCATTTCAAATTTTTAAGACTTGATTTTTGGTTCTCCTTTTTCAATTGGTCCATTTCTTCTTGCATAAGTTTCCTTTCTCTTGGCATCATTTTCATTTCTCCTTGCATCACTTTCATTTCTCTTTCCCAATTATTATCTGACTTTCTTAATTCATTTTTGAAGTCATTTTTGAGTTCTTCCAGAATCTGTATCCAATCGATATTTTCCTTTTAGACTTTGTATGTGTTTCCTTTCCTTTGACTGTCTCCTTCTGTATTTGTAATTTGCTTTTTATCTTTATAAAATTACTTTAGAGTTAGGTGCTTTTTTGTTGTTTGCTCATTTTTGCTATATTATTATAGGTAGGCTTAGGGGAATGATGTGATGGTCTGAGGGCTGAGAGCTCTGGGAGACCCCTACCCCTGCTGATTATAATGCTGATGGCTTAAAGACTTGCCTCAGCTTTAGGTGTAAGCTTTTGAGCTCACTCTGATCTTTATAACTTCAGGGGCTGGTCAAATTTTATCCTAATGCTTAGTCTTAAGTTTTTGGTCTCACTATGTAGTTGACCAAATCAGGCCTACCCTTGCTTTCCTGTCTTGGAGCTCTGCCTTGATATTTATGGGAAAAGATCAATACTTAGTAGTATAATCTACCCAAAGGTGAGAATTAAGTACTTGTTCCAAACACAGGGTCAAATTCCCTTATCTGTGGTTCCGGACTTCTCCACAGGTTTGAAATTTCAAGTGGCATTGGTTGATTTTTACCTCTATTTGCTCAGGCAGGCTCTCAGGGTCTGGATGTTGCCTCAGGCATAGTTTTCTAAACATTGCTCAGCAGATGTGGGGTGGGTTGTAAGAATCATTGTTGGCTTGCTCTTCCCTCCTTGCTATAGCTTACTGCTAGGTCTGCTCTCCTCTCACTCCTGTGCTCCAGATTTTCATTGCCTACATTTTGGGTTCTTTTTTTCTTGAAAGTTATTTCACTCTATGTTATTTCTTTCACTCCTGCATCCATTTTGTGGAGACATTTTAATTTTGTTTGGGAGGATTCTCATGATGGCACAGAGCTGTTGAGGATAATTCCACCATCTTGGCTCCACCACCTGAACTAAAATATTTCTAAATTTTGTAAAATCTTTAAATGCTATGTAAATGTTACCTATTATTATTATGTGTAGTGATGTCTTGAAATAATTATGCCAAGAGGTGGTGCAGGCAGGGAGTATAATTTAATTCTCAATGGCTTTGACCACTCCCATGGGTGACAAGTTATTAATGTCTGCCAAATTAGAACAGCAAGTAAGTTTCTTGTTTTTAGACTGAAATCTGATAGAATAATAATCCACTTCTTATTCTGTACACCTTGGGGTCTCAGTGGCAATAGGATATTGCTTTGATTGGATATAAGGTATTTAAATTTTTAGAAGGTACTTTGAACAGATCAAGCTGTGACCATACTCTCTTTCCAAATTCTCTTAGGTACAGATTCATTTACATCTGACATTGAATATCTATCTATACAAACCTTAGGAACACAAACATTTCTAAATCTTACCTTTCTCTTCCTAATATGATCATTTCACATGAACTAATTCTTTCTACTTTCAGCCTTGAATAAATGTTTGATGTTTATCCTTCCTTTTGGTATTCACTCCAAGTGATCTTTTCAACATCTAATGAAGAGGATTTTACTTCTGCAACATTTTTCCCCTCAGTAAAACTCTTGGATTGAGTGGCTGAATAATTATTTTTATTAAAATCTTTTCTCAGGACTGACTATGTTTTAATCTTTCAATATGCTTACTCATAAGAATAGTTTAAACATATGAAATTGCTTTTCTATCATAATTAAAGATAATTATGTTTCAAGTAGTTACAGCTAAACTTTTCCAGATAGTATGATGTACTTTTACTAGCAATGACTTGCCTAGAGTGGAGATAGCTTACCTTGAGGGCCAACAATTACAGGAAACAAGCATCCATATGTTTCTAATCCTTTCCTCTGTCTTGTGTTATATATTAAAGATTTTTTTTACACTAAGGACCATAAAAATGCTCCATCAAATGTGCTGCTAACCCCCCATATATGTGTTGCCTCTTCATTTTATACTTGGGGTTCCTTGAGAGAAGTAACTGTCTCACTTTTCTATGTATATCCTCAAAACTTAGTATTATGTTTAGGACATAGATAAAAAATTTTAATTCATTCATTTATCTCTTCCCTTGGCTAATTATAAGGGAGAGACAGGTGGTATTATAGTAAAGTGGAATCAAAATTCAAGGCATAACAAGAACAGGTTAATTGGTAAGAATGCAGCCAATCAGGACATTAGAATAATATCTTAGGAAACTGTGAAAAGACTCTCTGATTCTTGTCAGATATTTGATTTGAATTTTTAAAAAAGGTTCCTCCAGAAATCTGACTCTTCACCTAATTTTATCAAAGGAGTTTTGGCTTTTTTTGTTCCTCTTCATGTTGACCATGATGAAGAAATATAATTCTGGTTCATCTCTTATCCCCTACTAATAAGATTTCTGCTTATGATTGCTTTGCTATAATGATGCTACAAGTCAATGACTATATCTGTCTGTCATCTATGCAATTGTTCCTTTCTTCAGTAACTAACTACTAAGTAAATGATCCTTTCTCTCACATACCAACTATTGGAAGTCAAGGAATTAATTAGTCATCTTGATCAAGTCTTAATGTGTAGGTGGTCAGTCTATCAAGAGATTTATGGCTATTCCATGAATTATTAATAATACTAATATCATTCAAATAGTACTTTAAAGGGCCACCCCAGAGTTAAGATAAGGATAAGAAGGTAAAGGAGGAACAGGGTTTTGTTGACTTCCAGCCATTTGTCTGTTTGATGCAGGCATAGCCCCAATTGGGTAGAGAGAGCTTTAATTCATTGTTCATCAGAAATTAATTAACTGATATTAGTTCAAGATAAAATGAAGTTAAAAATAATCAAAGCCTGCCAACCACCCTTCGAACAGCCACAGAAGAACAAAAACATTTCAAAATGAATACTGGAGTCACTCACAGACAAAGGGGAGGAAGCAGTGTTCTGGCCTAAAACATCAAAATACAGCAAGGAAGATTTATCTCATTGGGCTATTGGGATGGAACACTGAAAAACCATCAGCAACACTCAAATGCAATATAGCAAAAGTGGCAGGAGAAAGAGAACAGTCAAATCAATCTAGAGTCAGCTGGGTAAAAGTAGAAACCAATGAAACCAATGAAATACAGAATAATCATCAGTTGGAGAAATGTAGCACTGCATAATCTAGCCAGAACAGAGCCCTGGCATGACTCATAGTAGGGGGAATTCAGCCCAACAAGATCCTGCTTCTGTGAGGCTGGGCAGAACCCTACTCAAACCAACTGAACTGAATAGCTGCAAACTTTCACATAGCAGATCAACCAGACTGACTTTGGAGAATGCTCAATCTCAACTGAGATAGCTGAACTGACCCCAGGCACAGTATAAGCATGGAAAAGTACTCCCTTCATCCCAGGCATGGAGTTAAGCTTCAGCATATAGACAAAATCAAGGGGAAAATGAGCAAAAGATAGAGAAAAAAGTGACACTGGAAAAATATCTCAACAAGAGAGATAACCAAAGTAAAATTTTGGAAGAGATAACCACTGCAAAAAAAAGGTGTGAAGCTTCAAAGGAAAATGTAAAAGAATGTCAAGCCTAAAATGAACCTCTGGAAGAGAGACAAAAGAGGATATTAAAACAAATAATGAGAAATTTAGAAGAGAAATTATTAAAATGATTAAAAACAACAGCTTAGAATAAAAAATGACTAAAGAAAATAGTTAACCCGAAAAAGGAAATATAGAACCTTAAACATGAAAATAACTAGTTAAGAAAGGAAGTACAAAGCCTCAAAGAATAAAATTAATCCTTAAAAATTAGAATTGAACAAATGGAAACTAAGAACTCCATGAGACTATAGGAAACAATAAAACAAATTTTAAAATATGAACAAGTAGAATAAAATTTGAAATTTTTCAGTGAAAAAACTATTGATCTGGAAAAAAGATCCAGGAGAGATATTCTAAGAATAATTAGATTCCCTAAAATCCATGATAGGTGGGGAAAACAACAACAAAAAATATGGACATCATCTTGAAAGAAATTATCAGAGAAAACTGCCTTGATGTTCTTGAAAAATATGGGAAAATAGAAATGGAAAGAATACACCAGTCTTCTCCTGAAATAAGTACCAAATTGAAAAATCTCAGAACTATTATATCTAATTTCCAGAAATCCCAAATCAAAAAGAAAATGCTACAAGCAGCAATAAGATAACATTTCAAATATCATGGAACCAAGATCATGATTATCCAGGATATAGCAACTTCTACATTAAAGGACCTGATGGGAAAGGATCTAGGCTTGCAACCAAAATCACCTACTTAGCAAAACAGAATATAATACTCAAGAGAACAAATATACATTTAATGAAATAGATAAATCCCAGGAATTCATGCTGAAACAGCCAGAGCTCAAAAGAAAATTCAATGATCAAATTCAACACTTAAAAGCAATACAAAAAGGCAAAGAGAAAAAAATACCTCAAGGGAATCAATAGGGTTAAACTAATTACAGCCCGCCATGAAAAAGTGATAATAAGGATCCTTAAGATTTCTGTAGTTCAAGAAATACCTGTAGTCCAAGGAAAATAAAGGAATTAAACTGATTACATACCTTAGATGGGAAATTGATAACTAGAATATTTAAAATACTTATGATACAAGAGATATTTAAAATACTTTAAGGTATTGAAGAGAAACAATGGGATTAGACTGATTATGTTACTAGTCAGATGGTGATAACTGAGATACTTAAGATATCTATGATACTTGAAATATCTGGGATTCTGTTTATGAAGCACTTCCCCCTTTTATGAATATAATAGTATTAGCCTTTATGATTATAACACAAATAATATAGTTTGCTTTATATGAACTATAAGCATTAGCTAAGAAAAATACAGGTTAGGGTGGTATTAAATCTTGGTAACAGGCACTTCGACCTTATGCCTGTAACCCAAAAGTTTCTACTAAGCCCACCATACCCTACTGCATGTACAACAGTCAATTTTTTATTGTATTTGAGATATGTGTTTTCAGTTGTGACATAGGGAATATGGAAATATGCATTGTATGAAAGCACTGATGGAACCTTTATCAGACTCTATTTACCACCATGGAAGGGAGAAATAGAATCTGAATTGAAAAATGTCAGAAAACAATAGTCAAAAACTGTTTCTATATATAATTAAAAAAGCAATTCAACTGAAATAGTATTTTAAGGTTTCCTAAGCACTTTATATATGATATCTCACTTGATCCTTATATAAATTCTTTGAGGTGGGGAATATTTCTATTCTTCTTTTACAAAGGAAGAAACTGAAGTTGAAAGAGTTAAGGTACTTGATTGGGTACAATGTAAGTAAATGCATAAGGCAGAGTTTGAACTCCAGTCTTCTTTACTTCAAGTATAAGAACTTAAAGCTTTTGGTGAGAGCATCAAATAATGCTTTATAGGAGTGTCTTTCTTATTGTCTTTAGTTCCTGGACTGTTTTCAACACTTAATTTTCTAGGTTTTCATACAACCTCATTTCCCAATCTTTTCTACTATGGGTCCTTGGCAAGTCCTGACCTTCTTTAACTATATGTTCCATCTAACTGGATTTCTATTACTTCTTATTTTTCTACCCATAACTTTCCTAGTATTTATCTTTTTAGTCAAGGAGCTTCCCTGAGCTTGATGGAAGGTTTAAGTGCTCTGATAAACTCTTTTACTTAGAGATGATAATCACTTATAAAACAATGTTTTGGTTTACAGAGATATTTGCAGGTTAAGAGGGCATATGAGATTATATCTAACCTTAGAATTTCATGCAGCACAGACAATTCCAGAAATGTCTGGGGATAATAAGGTATGTTTGTACATGGAAAATCTTAACCTAAAGACAGGGATTAAACATCATATAATTCGTGTATATATGGTCAAATCAGTTGCAAAACATGTGAAGTGTAAAAAATAGGAAAACAAAAATAACAAAATAAAACCTTGAGTAGTTTTGATTATGAAGAATGATCCCAAAGAAGTGTCAACTTTGAAAAACACAGAACCACTAAAGTAGTCATAAAACTAAATCTTTAACCAGGAAATAAAAAGATCCTTAATATATGGCTGCCTCACAGAGCCAAGAACTAAATACTACACAGAGTCAAACTCTGGGACTTTAGGGACAATGTCTCTGAGAAAATCACCACCAAAGATGATTCTCCAAAGAATTATAGAACTTGGGGCATTGTATTGTAATGTAGGAAATGGCAGGATGGAATTCCTGCAAAATAGAGGGTCAAGCCTCACCCAGAATTCCAGGGGACCCTCCCTGGAGAACTTTGGGTGACAGGGCAGTTGGTAGGGGGTTAAACAGTTGATTCTTGGGGGTTGAGGGGAACAGATCTTTCTGCTTGCTGTTCATGATTTGGGGTTCGTGTGGGAGGCCATAGTGGCAAAAGCCATTGTGGTTTCTACTTAGGAGTTTGCCTGTCTAGTAGGATTAGAACTTTCCAGCATCAATATAATAATTATTTAGTTATATAGACATTAGAAGTAATATCTATTAGCTTTGAGAGCAAGTTAGCTAAAGGTCTACCTCTTCCTCCTGGAGTTGGGGGGGGGGAATGGCAGCTTCAAGCTGACAGTTCAGGGCTTCCCAGTTCTTATCCAAATCCTAATTACCCCCACTTGCCTTCCCCTTCTTTCTTTTATCAATATAAGCTTTATCTTTGATAGCAGTGCCTGGGTATTTATTTGGGTATACTCACTACAGCCATTAAGCTTGATTCCTGTCAGTTGCCAGCCTAAGAAGTCCGTTCCTTCTCAGTCCTTAACATCAAGATATCTAACTTCTACTCAGTCCTCAGTCTAACCTGTGGGGAATATAAGTTGAGGAGAACTTCATTAGAGATAAGCTTTGTTGAGCCTTGTCAGAAGTCATTGCTCTGTTTCCATATTCAACTGAAAACTAACTGCTGAGTAGGAGGGGTTTGAGAGCAAGGAGCACTTGCCCCTCCCCACTCACTCAAGCCTGTGTGTGTGGGAGGAGAGTGTCTTGCAGGCATCTGGCCCTAGCCAGACCATCAGCTTCCCAATATTCCTGTTATTACAAACATAACAGTATACCTTTTGGGGAATATAGTACAGCAACCATACACTGACAGTTTACAAGCAGGCCTGGAAAAGAGGTTGTAGCCAGAGGCTGGGTATCAGGGAATGTCCTAAACTATGATGGATACAAAAGAATGCTTCAGCCAGGTTTTGGTCTTCTTGGGAATGAATTTCTGATATAGCAGGGGAAACTTCTTAGACAAAAAGAGTGATTGAGGATTTGGGAATTTCTATTACTCCTTTTCAGAACACTCAATGGACACTTGGTCATCCCTTGTTCAGTCTAAGACAAAGTCAGTCTGGGACTTACCCTAAAAGGCAGGTTCCCAAGAGACAAAGGCATACTTGGGGTTTCCAAAAGTTAAGTTAATAGAAGATATGAGAAAATGAAGTATTGCTCTTCTTTGCAGACATGGGGAACTACAAGCAAAGGACATTACTTATATTCTCAGTCTAAATTACCATATTGGTTAACGTTGCTGAAATGATACTGTTTTAAAAAATTTACAAGAGATGGCTATCAGAGTGGGAAAGGTAGATGGATAGGTATATTCTATTCTATTCATCTATCATATTCTATTCTGTTCTATTCTATTATATTATTTCATGTTATGTTATATGATATTCTATTATAACATGATAAAAGTAAATCAATACTAATAAAATATATAGATTCCAAGGCAAAAATCCTATTTTATCCTGGGGAAATATTTGTAGTGGTTTACATTCCTTTATATTTCAAAAAGACTAAGTTGGTATTTGAACTCAGATTACCACTATCTCTTTATCACATCTAATTCCACTCATGATTGGTCAATTATTTGTTAAGGTGACTCTAATCCTATGAATCATAGAAATTTTAGAGTTGAGAGGTGCCTCAGAGGTCATTTAGTTCAACCTGTAAGTGGCCAAGAGATACTCTTATAATCTGCCTGACAAAGGTTATCCTATATATTTGCTCAATGATCTTTTGTGAAAGGGAAATCATATCCCTACATAGCTCATCTACTTCCAGGTAATTCAATTACTTAGAAACGTTTTCTTTACATTAAAACTAGAATGTCCTTTTTTTGTAATTAGCAACTATTAGTCCTAATATTCATTAGTACAATTAGTCCTAATAGTTCATATACCAGGGGAAGATGAAACAAACTTTCTCTAACATACAGTAAACATTTGGAGAACTCAATACAATTACCATGTTTACCTTAAGTCTTTTACAGAAAGAACATCCTCAAATCCCTCAACTAATCCTCAATTATCTTGAACTCTAGAACTTCCACTATTCTAGTTTACTTTCTCTTTATATTCTCCAGAATTTTATATATTCTCAACATATAAGGTCCAGAAGTGAACACAATATTATAGATAAGGAAATAGAACATGACTAATTCAGAGGACAGAAAGAATATCAGTTCTATTTTCACTTTTAATGTAGTTTTGTTAATGAAATATAAGACTTCATGAATTATTTTTGTCACTTCCTACTAAAGGAATTAAATTTATGGTTGGACTAAATATAAGAGTATGTGGTCACCAATTTAAAAATTAATACAGCTCAAGTCAAACTGGCTTTTTAGCAGCTTTATTTACAAAAGGAGGGAAATAGTGAAAGTAGAGAAATGGGAGAGTAGAGAAGATATCTGACCTAACAATATTTGCTCTGGTGCCTGGCTGCCCTTCAACAGGGCTCATTGACCCCCAGTTGGAGGGACAAGTAATGAATTAAGCAGGGGTTTCACTCATGGGGCCACGTCTGAAAGAGAGGCCTCTCCAGTATTAAATCTCTCCAGAAGCCACGAAAGGAGGGTTCAGCTTTTTTCACTCACCCAATCCAAAGTTCAAAGGAAGAAGATCCAAGAGCAATCTTAGCAGAAACAGTTCAAGTCACCAACCCCAGGTCCTTCATGCTAAAGATTCAGAGCAAAGCCCCATTGGACAGGCAGTTCATCATCATTTATATTCCTTTTTTTACATCACTTCCTATCCCTTCCTCCATGTTACAGGGACCAATTTCAGCCTTTACATTTGCTTAGCAATGTGCAGGGGGTGATCAGTTGCTTCTGGAGATACTACTCACTTTAGTAAGTGGTTTGTGAACTCCCCTACTTAATGTTATGTAGAGTTGTCTTTGATTTTGGTTGATTAAATTTAAAAGTAGGCAAGGGGAGAGTCAATACCATCTTCACACTATCATATCACAATGTTAACTTATGTTGAGGTTGCAGTTCATTGGAAGTAAGTAGGTGTCATAATAAGTAAGGGTATTATACTAGGAATACATATTTTTAAATTGGAAAAACAAAACATTGCATATTTGTATGCATGAAGTGTGATCTCCAAAGAAGATATGAGAAAAATGAAGCTTACCTGCTTTGCAGAGATGAGGAATAGTGGGTACAAGCCATTTCTTTCATTTTAAGAGGAAGTTACTTTTTTCTCTTTTATTTGTGTTTTTTTATGTTTTGATTTTCTTTTGACAGTTGATTCATATACCTCATAACTCAGCCCTGTATCCTGGGGTGATTCGGGTATTGGTCAACACCTTCCTCGGGGGGGGTTGTATTATTGTCATAAAATTCTATATTTATAAAAATTTTTATTCTTTGAGAGTAATTTTAGTATAAGAAACTTGCTACCTCCCTGAATCAAGAAAGTGAACTGCTTGGAAAAGGCACCATAAAGAAGCCTGAAGAAATCATGCACTACATTAAAAGACCCAGAACAAACTTTGGGATGTAGTGAATTGAACTGTAGGGGGTTGAATGCATTTATTTTGAATGTACACTCTTATGTCAAAGGGGATTTTCCCTAATTGTTTTTTTTTTGTCAATGCACCCATGGAAATAAGTGAGTGGGGGACCTGGTTTGAGATTTGGACCAGTGTTGAACCCAATGTTGGCTGATCACAGGCTGAGCCCAGTTGTTAGGCCCACTTCTTATGGGATGTTGGCAACATGATCTGACTGCTCTCTCATAATGTTATAAACAAAGAATTTGTTTTATTGTACAAAACATAGGATGGTTAAGTAGACCAGGGAGAAGGATGCCCTACCTCTAATAAATCTTATCTCCTTCCCCCAGCCTGACCTGCAAAGGTCTCTTCAGTCTCAATAAATGGGGCTACTCTCACTATACTCTCTAGCTACCTAAATTAATTATCTAGCTATCTAGTTCTGACTAGGTGGTCCACTATTGCAACAGGAACACAGTGTAGTTAGTCAGATAAGATGGCTAGAGGCCAAAAGGCTGGAGCCCAGGTGGTCTGGCTTGGTTTAGGATAGATAAATTGGGTCCTTGCAGCTCACACACAACAGATGATCAAGATGGGAACTGGGCCACAGGATCAGGATCACAGAAAAGTTCTTGATTAGCAGGAACCTCCAAGTTGAGTCAAGACCTTAAGCTTCCTCCTATGGCTTGATACCAAAATGGCCACAGAAAGTAAGCCTCTGCTCTCTGCAGTGTCCAGAGATCAATAGACCCCCTTGAAATCTGAGTGTCCGTTCTTAAGCATTCCTCCATTCCAGAAAGGGAGCCCACACAATTCCATGCATGTGCTAAGCTGCCTATTATTCAGATACTCTGCAAATCTATCATTCCCTCTATCCTAATCTAATACCACTTAACATTGGTTTTGCTCTCTTTCTCTTTTATTTCCCGCTTATTCCCAAATTATTATAATTTCCCCTTAGAAAATGCAATATTTTACGTACCTCTAGTTAAAGATCTTTAGAGATATAATTTGGTTATGTGTACTGATTCACTGGGGAAATTAGGCATGTAAATCTTGGAGATTTCTACATGCTCGTTTCCCAATGGAATCACAGGGGGATTGTGTAATTAGAATTTGTTCCTCAGGACTCTCTTTCCTAGCATCCCATTTGTGTATTTATGTTGACATATTAATGTAGGGAAGATATAAGTTTTGTGTATCTCTGCCCTCTCATGCTCTTCTTCCTGGAATGCAGCTGTAGAGTTGGGTGAGAGCCAGGCAGAAGAATTTTACCCCCGTGTTTTTACTCAGGCTTTTTTTTTTACTTTTGTTCTTTTATTTCTTCTACTTCAAGTGATTACTAATAAGTTTTAAAATAATGCTTGGAGTTATTGGATATTAATTTAAATCTTACATAAGTACATACCTCAAAGGGGTTAATGTCAGTTTCAAATGAAATAACATATAAAGAACTTTTCGAGTATTAAAGTGGTATATAAATTCATATAGGTGATGATAATGATTACCAACCATCACCAAGCATAAACTAATACTGCTAGACTGTTTTGAACAGCTATTAGCTTATTACTTCTACCTATCTAATACAGGTAAGAAATAAGGTCACCTGAAAAAGTCATTCCATCCTTTTAACTTATACTTTTTATGTCATAAAGATAAGATGTGAGTCAATATGGGGAAAAAATGAAAGTTAGAAATAACATCCAATCTCTGTTATCTTTATCCTTTATCACATACTCTGGCTTACAATATTTTTGTTAAATTTTTTTCCTATGAGCCAAATATCAAGAATGAAGTTCTCTCCCCATTAAGATTAAGGAATCATAAACTGTCAGGTAAAAGATAAAATTTTCTAATTCCCACCTGGCTCATATGAATAAACCTGACTGGCTTTAAATCAATCAGAAAAATGGTGCCTCTGATCTTATCATTTCTGTTAATTTATTGTATATTTTAAATGAAACATAAAATTAGACTATATTAGTTTTCTAATGTAGTTCAGCAATTCTTTCTTTTTGCTCAAAAGGCAAAATTATTTCTGTAAACAAAAAATGATTAGGTTTTAGTGCTAACAGAAATACATAAACAGAAGGCTTATTTAGGAACAATTCTAAGGAAAGGATTTTTTCAAAGAGAAGAAATGGGTGGACTTTTTTTTAAACCAGGATTTTAGGATAGATGTTGCAATCAACAGCAGGGAAGTCCTGAGAATCCAGGGTCCAAGCATATAATGTGGAGTGAAAGGAATAGGGAGTGCTTTGAATTTGGAAGTTGTTGAGACTAATGCTATATAGAACCTGAATTAAGCTATGGATCTCAGATCCATCTCTAGGGACTGAGGCTGATTGATATAATGAGAATTGCATCCCTTAGGTGCTGGGGAAAAATGCTTTTATGTTTATTATTGTTATACTTTTGAAGTAAATACCTTTTTGTAAAAGTCACTCTAAATGTTAGAAGGATAAACGGAAATAGGGTTCTTGACTCTCTAAAAATATATTGTAAAACATTCAGTGGGGACTTGAGGTAATTGCTGAGATTAGGTATCCTTCTATCTTGAATCCAGCCTCTTCCTTTGATGAGTAAACAAATGGAGGCTCAAAGAGATCACAAGATGATTGAGGTAGCTCATAACAAATCTCAATATTCTTGTCTCCAAGACCAGTATTCCTTTTCCTAAATTAATATCAATCTCCAGTAGAAATAGATTCACTAATCTATATGTAATGCTCCTAGTGGGCTGCTTATTGACTTAGTTTTAAAATGTAATATGTTTTTATACTTTTACTTGTATTCTTAAATATTTTGTAATTATATTTTAATCCCATGTAGGCTATACAAGGAACTATTATTGCCATATGACATCTTTACTCCACAATAAATTCCTATAATGTAAATATTTTTTCCAAGATCCTATACTTTCAACATCTAATACTTAATCTCAGAACATAGCTTATGAAATGAGACAAAATAGTTGTCAGAATTTTTTCCATATTTTTTTCAAAGTTTTAAATAGTTAATCATGCCACTATATAGACTTTACTAACAAATGTCATTTAAGAACTATTTTTTAATTTTTACTTTACTTTATCAAAAGAAACATTAAACGAATTATTTATATCAGAGGTTGAAGATATTACATCACTACCTCCCTCCATTTTTCCAAGGTCTTTAGGCAAGATTGTTCTACAAATAATGCTAACGTTAAAACATTCACTCTCCTCATACTCCTCTTAGATCCTTATTTCATAGCATGATTAGTTTGTATATGGTAACATCTGATAAGTGCAAGCTGTGTTCCATACAAAATGAGTTAGGGTGGTAGCAGTAGCTAGGAATTAACTGAATTATTGAAGTGAGAAGTAACCAATGTGGTACATTTGGTTTCTATTTTTGTTACTCTACCTCACAAAAGATGAAATCTCTGTTCTCTGTAAATTCATAGGATGTACTACTGGTGTAGTTAGGCATGTGATCAGTAAATGCATCAGATATAACTAAATACTATTATTTTACATATTGCTAGGATCCCAAGACTGATGAATATCATTTCCAAAATATATTATCCTGAGAGAGTTGTATGTGTCTCCTAGGACTCTCTGCTACAACTTCCCCTGACACCTCCCACTTCCTTTGTGGGAGGTGTCAGAGAAAGTATAAAAGAGAGAGTTTTGGTGCCTTTTGGCTCTCTGGATCCTAGAGATGCTCTTGATCCTGGGGCCTCTCTCAACCCTGGAGCCTCTCCTGGCCCTGGAGACTCTAGTGGCCCTGAGCTCTCTCTCTGAGCCCTTTTTTCAGGGATCTACCTCCTAGCTTTCCTAGACCTTCCCTTTTCTAATCTAAATAAACCTAGCTATTTTAACAACAAGTGCTACCTGCTTTTTATTGAGCTCCTAAGAGTTTGGGTCAATTTCCTCTCCTAGGCTTGGGAGCTACCCAGATACCCTTTCTCAGACTTCCCTTCCTTCATTTCCCTTTCTACCCTACCTTTCCCTTCTACCTCCAAAATTCCCTTTCACAGATTATTTATTTTTCTCTTTGTTCCTGTGACCTAAGGCAACTTAGTGACTTGATTAATTACTGCCCCAATAAGAAATAGAAATATATATACAAAAGCGTTAGGGAAACCATACAAAATAATAGATCCCCCCACTTGCATTTCTGAATCTCAAAGATCTCACCATCTCTCAGCCTCTTCCTGTCGCTGTCTCTCTGTCTCTCTGTCTCTCTATCTCTGACTCTTTCTTTCTCTCTCCCTGTCTCTCTGTCTCCTCTTTAAAATTCCATCTCTATCTCTTTCTCTATCTCCCTCTCCCTGCCTTTCTGGGTCTCTCCTTTTTTTTGTCTCCCTCCACTCTCTTCCTTTTTTTCTCTGTCTACTTCTGTATCCTATGCTAAAAATCAGTTCTACTACCAAAGTTAGTCAAATCAGAGCATAAGCCAAGTAGGTATTCTCTCAGGTTTTAGCTACTATATGCAAATAACCCCAGCATGGGAGAGAAACCAGTACCTTCCTGAGGTATTCTGGCAATACTTCATACTCCTCTTTACTCAAACCATATCTTAGACTCAAGCACACCACTTGCCTTATAGTGGAGCCAAGCTAATAGGAAGGAACAATAATGAACACATTTCCAAAATTTGCTTTAATTTGCATTTGACTTTTCAGATTTAATATTTTTTACTTAATTTTCTGCTTCAATCAGAACTGTATATAGGCATATTTTGTGTCTTCATTACCCTTCTGTGAAACACGGGACTTTTGATATCCAAATATTAGTGTAACATGCTAGTACATTTTCATTTAATAATCATTTAATCAGGGTAGAATATTTTACTTTTTTCCATTATTTAGTTGCAAAATTATTTGTTTCTGTTTCAAAAAAGTTTTCCAAAAAATAGGAAGAAATTAACATTGACAACATTATGCAGTTCTTCTCTAATATGACCACTTAAATTCATCACTATTCCTTTATCTTTTTATTCATTCATCATGTATATTATTATTTTGTATTATATTCATATATCAATATGCTATTTAATATCCTACATAAATTAGGGCAATTAAAATTGAACAAAATTTAAAAATAGTACTCTCATGAAAGAGATATATTTGTTTTTTTCTAGATAAAGCTGTAAAGATTATGATTTCCCCTCCTTTTCTATTAACCCAAATTACTGATTTGATTTCTTCTTATGTACCTCCTTTCTTAAGTTGGGTAGCAGCAAAAGGGTCAGATTATAAAGCTCTTCAGATTCCTATAACTGGCTACACAATTTAAAATTAAAAAAAAAACCATAGTTTTCTCAACTCATTCTTTGTAAAGTTCACAAGTGGAAAGGAAAGATGAAATAAGCCATAATGAAAAATAAGGTTTCCAGTATAATTCACTTTTGATGTATTCCTAAAAGTGATTTTAAACATTTTAGCTTCTTTCATGACTGATTTAGGTATATTTGCATGAAGACATCTCTTTGAATGACCATCTCATGAATAATTAGGTAGTGAGAGTTTAATGAAGTTTATGCTTAAAACTCTTTTAAACTAAGGACATACTTATATGTTGCATTTTATTTCAGATTTTACTTGGCAATTATTACAGAATCTATGATGCTTGATCATAATATACAAACTCACTAATCTTTTATACTTTTAATTGGAGTAATTATATTTTCCATCTAGATACTACTATTTGGAAATGGGGGAGAGAGGTTATTCTCTTTAGTTTTCATACTTTTTACTATTAAGACTAAATCGCATGCTTTAAATTTTACTTTACCTTTGATATGAAAAAAAATCCTTGGAAAACTTCCCAAATCTATTATTTCAAGGCAATGCACCTCTGTATCCAAATACAAACAATAAAATAAGTCTGGTAAGTTTATTAGCAGTAGTAATTGAGGCAACATGATAATGAGTAGAAGTCTTGATTTTGGAGCAAGGAAGAACTGGGTTCAGATTCCACCTCTGACACTTACTAGGACTGTGACCATGGATAAGTGACAGTATCCACATAACTTATGCACCTCACAAGGACTTCTTTCTAGCTTGGGATTCTCTTTAATGTAGTGAATTCTGTACCATGGTAAAACCACAGATTCTTTGCATATTCTCAGGGTAACAAAAACAATAATCACAATGTTGTGTTTTTCTATGGCATTTTATACTTTTAAATGCATTTTCATAGACATTGTCTCATTCATAAAAAACTTCTCTATCAGTTACAAACAATTACTTTATTGTATTATTAGGAGAATTAAATGTACATTTTAAACACATTTTTTAATGGGAAGCAGAACAGTACAGTTCCAAACTGCCAGTGGAGAGAAACAGGAGTGTTCTGGATTTTTTCTCCATTCTCTTTCCTATTGTCTTACCCGTATCAAATTGGAACATGAGTGGTTAAAGCAGAGAAGTTGCTTAGCAACTGGTAGCAAATGGTGGATGATGATTTCTTAGTTACTGTTATCCTTCCCTCACAATTGCTATGATGTCTAAACATTGGAAGTTACATTGGGTATTTTAAATCTGAAAGCAAAGAAAAAAAGGAATACTCAGCTGTCAACAAAGGAGTAATCTCAGACCCTCCACTGTATGAAGAACTCGCCAGAGGAATATTTTTTAAAGTTTCTCTCTCCTCAGGAAAAAGACACACCCTAGAACATACAAATGGGAGGCAATTAACTCAATCTTTCCCTACTCATTTCCACAGGAAATAATGGCATGTAAAATTACTTTCTTCTTGTATATTCCATAATGACCTTGTGGTGCTGATATGCTAATGTATTTAAATGAGACATTATGTTTCAAAAACCCACTAGCAGAGATTAAAATATGCCAGTACACCAAAAATAGCAATACTTTGGAATGGGAATATAAATTGAACTATGTTCATCAACCTGAAATATGGTAGCAGAGGTGGTGAAATATCTACCTTGTTAAAAGCTTTCAACAGAAAGGCCTCAGTATCATTCACCTTTTATGATATAAAAATATGAGATTATTTGCAACAATGAATGAATCTAATTAAATACATTAAATGAATCCCCCAATATACAAAACACAAGTAAATATTTAGGTAATAAAAATGAGCTTCATTTGAATGAGTGGAAATGTTCCATGTTCATTAGTTATATACATTTGACAGCAGATCACTTTTATGAATGAATAAACTATATTGCTTACTTTTGCTGAGGAACTACACATGTATGTGTACATTTGTGTGTATACATGTGTACATATATATACATATATGCAAACATTTACAAAGCCTTATTAGGCTCTTCTATCTCAATCCTTTCATCTTAAAAAAAACTCAGTCAAAATAAAACAAGAAAAGTTTTCTTTTAATACCTTATTTCAGATTAAATTATTTCCAAATAAAGGTGCTGCCATTTAATCAGGTAGAAGGTGAGTGGTAATAATGGTAGTTGCAATCCTTATGCTCAATGATGACTTACGACTTCTTGCCATCTCCAAGTTAGAACTGTAGTTTTCATCAATATAACTATCTTTAGAGGTGCATTGTCTTTTCAGTTTTATTGTGAAATACTCAGGCAAGTATTCCATATAATTTGAATGTTTTTCTTTTTTAGTTAGTAAAATAAATGTCAATAGTCAGTAAACATTTACTAAATGCCTACTATGAGCTAGGCACTGTACTGAGTGATAGGATACTTGGTCTTGGATAAAGGTATACTATGTTGGACTTTTGATGGTTTCATTGAAAATATGACTTTTAAGCCCTCCTTGCTCCCATTCACGATCCCCAAAATCTGTACATTGGATAGAATTGGAAAATATCTCTCTCTGAGTTGGTATTCAGAAGGGTAAATTATTTTTTTTCCAAAAGATCTACAAGCTGAGGAATGTAGTTGAATCATTAATTTTGCTGCTAATGAGCATCATGGTGTGTCATAAAAACACCATGGACTGTTGTAAATTTTGCTGTTAGACAGTTCCAAGATTATTGCATAAGGTCAGAAGAAATAACTTTCCCCTCCATTCCTTAATTGCTATATATGAAGAGCAAGTCAAATAATTCAAACGGTTGGCAATATTGCCTCATTTTGTGCTTTTAAATAAAGGGCATGTCATGAAAATTATTTCATTTTAAAACTAATATTTGCAACTATGGATTTGTATATTGATCTGTCAGAAAGAAAGGAAGGAGGGAAGAAGGAAGGGAGAAAAGAATGAAGGAAAGAAGGAAAGGAGGAAGGAAGGGAGGAAGGAAGGGAGGGAGGGAGGGAAAGGAAGGAATGGAAGGAAGGAAACTTACTAAATGGCCATTTAGTACATGTACATAAAATGTTTACCTGAGAACTTTATAAATATTTCATTTGATCCTCAGACCCACTGGTGAGGTAGGTGCTAGATGTTGTCAGTCACCATATACTATGAATTTGAACAAAATCAGTAGCAAATTAAAAAGTTATAAATAAATACAGAAACATAAATTTAAGTATTATATGAATAGCTCATAATGCAATAAAATACTAATTAAAGAGGAAAAATAATCAAAAGTTACAGGCCTAAATACAGAATAACAAAGCCTTGCTAAATAATGTTTGAATTAAAGGACAAACCATAGAGAAATACCAACAAATATAAAAAATAATAGTAATAAATTAGTACATATGAAAACTAATGGGATGAAATCAAGACAATATTCAGCAGCAATATTATATTCTTGATGGTTTATTTTAACATAAAAACATAATAAATTAGTCAAATTTGTGTTTAAAGAAATTAGTAAATTAAAATGCCCAAACAAGCATCAAGAAAAACAATTGCCAAAATAATCTGAAAAATTGAGAAAAAAAAGAAAAATGAAGTGATAACAAACACAAGACTTTTAAAAAATTTAATCAGCCTGAGAAGCAATTTCTAAATTTAGTTTAAAATAAAGGAAAAATCAATCAGAATCACGGATGAGAAAAATTAAAATAATAAAAAGGATCACAAGATATTATACTGCAGTATATGGAAACAATAAGAGATGGATTAAATATTTACAAACTAGAAATCAATCTCACATAAAATAGAAGAAATCTTTAATAAATATTTCAGAAGATTAAATGAACTCTAACATTAATGACCTACCATTGTTAAAAATAAAAATTAATCTAGGGTCTTCTTACTAGATTATAAGCATTTATTAGTAAGAGAGAAAGAAAGGTAGTTCAACTTTAGGTAAAATATCTAGTCCTCTATTGCAGCGAATTGGAGCTAAGTCTTGTCAGAGATAACCAGATAAGGTAAGGGAGTTGCCAGCTCAGGAAGCAAATTCTTTCAAGAGCCCAGTCCATAGACCCTGCTCCACTTCTTCTGCAGGCTTTTAAAAAATTCCATAATTCCTCCCTCAATGGGTGACATTGTGCTAAAGCTAGAATGTCAGGGGACCTGGGTGTCAGGGTGCCAGACACACCACATGATTCTGTAACTCCAATATCCCACCACTGCAGTGTGCAGTATCAAGGTCCCCTGAATATTTACCCCTCATAGCATATTAACAAGCTTTACAAGTGAAATTTTTAGAAGTTTATTATTGCAGTTTGAGTAAAGCTACCATTTTCCCCCTAGGACTATTTTTGAGTGTCTACAAGTGACATCAAGATTGATATTGGTCAAAGAGAGGTGAGAACCTGGAAATGACATGTTGAAGGAAGACTCCTGGATGAAGAGTTAGCATTTGTATTTAGTGATTAGGAGTCATGAGTCAGTGAAGAGGAGGAAAGAATCATTGCACAACATGGAGAGTGAATTAATCATAGTAGTTTGGAAAGAATGACTCAAGAGAAAGTAAGTGAATGAATGAATGATACAGAAGATGATTTAGTGAATGTGCATGAGGCGTATGTCCAAATCTGTTGTGTCCTGTCTTGACATTCAATTTGAGCTTGATTTAAAGGGATAATTCACTGAGTTCTTCCTGACCTGTTTATAAAAATATTACTTAGGACTGGAAGAAAACTGTGATCTAAGAAATAAGACAAGTATACCTCTAAGTGATGGTTTCACAGAAATAATGAAGAATTCAAATAAGACTTTAGTGGATGATCAATAAGAGAAATGCTAAAAAATTATGATGATAAAATTGGAAATATTTGGATTTTTTAAAAAATAAAACCTTCATTTATATTTTAAAGGCTAAATATATAAACAAATGTTTCTTTACATTGGTGAAAAGCATGCATTTGAAATTATGAATAATTTATTTGAAATTTCATTTATTTAAAATCAGCTATTGGATGGAATAGCAAAATACCGTTTTTCAGTAATAAAAGTAAGTAATTAGAGGCTATCCTCACCATTTCTTTTTTACTTGAATTTCAAAATTTTAGCTATGCTAATAAGGCAGGAAAACAAAAAGAAGATGATGGGCATATGCAAAGAAGAAGTTAATTTGTCAATTTGTAAGTGATATGATAGCCTATTTATAAATCTATGAAATGAATAATTGAAAAAACATATGGCTTTAAAATAACTTCTAGACATAAAATAAATCATTGGAACTACAAATTTTCTAAATTGTTAAAAAATTAGAAGAAAACAATGCAAATGCATAGTATTCAAAATATAAAATGACATACTAGGTATAGAGTTAGCTTTGGCATTAGAAAGGTCTAGGTTTGGGAGCAGCTGGGTAGCTCAGTGGATTGAGAGTCAGACTTAGAGACTGGAAGTCCTAGATTCAAATCTGGCCTCAGACACTTCCCAGCTGTGTGACCCTGGGAAAGTCACTTGACCCACATTGCCCACCCTTACCACTTTTCCACCAAGGAGCCAATACACAGAAGTTAAGGGTTTAAAAAACAACAACAAAAAATAAAGGCCTAGGTTCAAATCCTGCCTCAGATTTTTATTGAATGGGTGACTCTGGGCAAGTCAGTTAACCTCCTAGTATTTAAGACAACTCTCTAAGTTTATAAGTTGTTGACAACTTCATAGGATCATAGGTTTCGAATTGAATGGGAGGGAAAGAAAATGAACCATGTAAACACTGAAAAAAATTCTAAAAATAAATAAATAAAATTGAAAAAAAGAACTGAATGGGAACTCTGAAGCCAATCAATCCAACCTCATCTTATATACTAAAGAAAGAGAGAATGAAAGAATTTTAGTGATTTGCCCAAGGCCACACATATGTGTTTGAAGTAGAATTGAAATTCCAGCCTTCAGGACTGCAAGCCCAATGTCTTTGTAATGGTGAGGCACCAGGGATGTTAATTATTATTATTAAAATGTAATTAAATGGTTTGTGGGTACACTGGGTTGAAGGAGAGACAGGACCAACCAGGATAGGGAGACCAGGGTTTACTGCCAAGCTTTTAACTGACACAGGAATGGCAGTTGGCCCAACAATCACCAGCAGACAAAAGGTAAAGTAAATGACAGTTTAATTGAGGGTAACTAAATAAAGGATGGGATAGGGGATTCTACACTTGAAACCTAAGGGCAAACCACAGGGGCAGGGAAGGACTGAACTACACTATCCTATTGACCTAAGCCAGGAAGGGCCCAAAGGAAGCAGTACTGAAGTCACAGGGAAAGCTCCTTCAAACCTGGTTCCAGCCAGGTTTGGTCAGCTCAGCTAAAGGGCCTAAGGGTGGCTTTGGGGTCTCATGGTAAATCCAAGGATGGTCACAGGATGCCAAGAGCCAAATCCACCAGGTGATCCAAGGTACCCAAGTAGGGAGAGTGAGTTTGAAATTCTGTCCACCAGATCCCAAACCACTTCTCTACTTGGTGCAGCTCTGCAGGTCTGCTGTCCACTTACTGAAAGCATTCACCTCTCAGGATCCCAGGGAATCTGGATGCAGTTTTTCTCTAACTCTGAGATCTCCCAGGGTTAGCAACGGTTATGTCCCAACCACTAATGGAGTCTCTCTCAGAGAACAAGCCCACTTCCTGCTCCTTCATTCCATCTTGGAATCCTCAGCCCTTCCTGCTAGGTCCAACACTATTACTAAATTAATTGCTAAATAAACCGTCACAACACTTTACACCTTTAATATTTAGCTGTTGGTATGTATTAGTATAGAGAATTTCCTATGCCAATGAAATGAGAGTTCAATAGGAAAAATAAAAAAGCTTTCAATATTTGAGCATGTAGTTGTCAATGCATCATTCAAAGCTATATTAATCAATAATATCTTAATAAATGAATATTTGTTGTTGTTCTATCATATTCAACTCCTCTTGACTCCATGGACCATATCACACCAAAAGTATCCATGGATTTTTCTTGGCAGGGGTAGCATAATGGTTTGTCATTTCCTTTTCCTAGGGAAAAGAGAGGTTAAGAGACATGTCTAGGGTCACATAGCTAGCAAATATCTAAGGCCAGATTTGAATTTAGGGTTTTCTTACTCCAGGCTCTGAACTTTATCTGCTGAACCATCTAACTGTTTGTTTAATATTTATTATGCACCTACTATGTGTCAGAAAATGTACTAATTGCTGGGAATACAAAGAGTTGCAAAAAGTCTCTACATTCAAGAAGTTTACAATATAATGGAGGATAACATGCAAATGGGTATATTCAATTATATTAGTATAAATAATACATGATTAAAGGAGGGAAAATACTGGAATTAAAAGGGGTTAGGAAAGGTTCCCTATAGAAGACATTATGTTAGCTGAGATTTAACAGCAGCTAGGGAGGTCAGTAATCAAAGCAGAAGAGGCATAGAGATTCATGCACAATGGACAACTGAAGCAAATGCTTAGAGCAAGAGATGGAATATCTTTGTGGAAAAGCCAGGAGGCAAGTGTCACTGGATTTATGACTACATGATGGGGAAGAAGGTGAAAGATGATGGGAAGGGAGGAGGGGTCCAGGTTATGAAGGGTTTTGAATGCCAAACAGAACATTTTGCATTTGCTCCTAGAGGTCACTAAAATTTATTGAGTAGGAGGATGATATGACAGGATCTGCATTTTTGGAAAATCACTGTATTGAGCAATTGGAGAATGGATTGGTGTAGGAATAAAAAAAAACATGACACAGGCAGATTCCCTATAAAATAATTTAACAGACACATAGAATAAATGAAATAATTGAAGCTATCCAAAGTCTGGGATTAGATGGTGACAATATACAAAAAAGGCAATGTTACACAATTCAATTTATAGGTTTAATATAAAATCAATGGGCTACTTCATAGAACAAATTGAGGAAGGGAAAGAAAGGGAAAAAATGTAGTGGTAGTGTCTGGACCTGTAATTGCATTGCATAAGCAACTTCTCCTTCAGGAAATTTGTGTCTTGGTACATACTGGCAACATAAATATTTACACTATTATAGAATTGTCTGTGGCACTGAGAATCTAACTGACTCCCCATAGTTACACAATCAGTAGAAGTCAGAGTCAGAAATTAGATTCAGATCTGCTCAACTCAAAAGTTTGACACACATTCACTAAACCAATGACGTCTCACTTAGAATTAGATAAGAGACATAATACATATATAGGAAAAAATGGAAAGGTATATAAAGGGGAATTGTGAAAAAAGCCAAAAAATAATGGAAAATTTCCCTGCTAGATCTCTAATTCCACTATAAATATTGGTCATTATAACTGCTACGGGGTAAAATTTAAAAATTTGATAAATAGAATAGAAAAGATAAAGAAGATCAGTATTAAATCAAAGCAACTTCACAAAAACTAAGCAAGAGAGTATTTTATTTTATTAAAGAATAAGTCAGCAGAATGCAAAAGAGGTATATTAAATATGTGTTCAAGAAGAGATAAATGTAAATTAAATAAAACTTACCTCTTGTCTTTCATATATCATAATGTTAGTATGATTTAATATCTTAAAATTCAGTGTTATTGGGATGTAAAGAGGCAAGTAAAACAGACTTTCAATGAAACTAAAAGCTGCTTTTTAAAAAAGCAATAGAGTAATATGGGATAAGAATAATTAGATTCTTTATGTCATTTCTCCTAGAAGTATAAACTATAAGCTTAAAGTGTGAGGATATTATCAACTAAGGAAAAACAAAGGCTCATTTGTATAATATTTTAATATAAGGTTTAGTCATAATAATAAATATCTGGACATAACTTACCTGTCAATTGTTTGAATTGAGGGAGAAATTCTGTTCCTCATACATAGGCATAGTATTGCACAGAAACATGATGCATGTAAATAGCACAAATAATTTTCAAAAGACACAAGAAAGCCAAATCCTAGCATTATGTAAAGAGACTAAAATTCAATGAATAAAAAATAAGAAAAATATAAAAACAAAACATGAGAGTAGAACACGCCATATGCACTTAAATTTTTAAAAGCGAGGCTTCTCTAATGTTATTTTTAATACATGCTGTGGATGTTTAATATGCTTTTTTTTCCAGCATCAATATTCAGAAAATGTCGTATGAGAATTATAAAATAGTTTTCTAGGTATGTAATTTGAGATAAATTAACTCACATCTCTGGAATTAAAATTCTTTATCTGTACAATAATATAAGACAAGGTGATTTTTAAAATTTGTCAACCCCCCAATTTTACAAATCTATAAATCTCATTTTCATACTTAAATGAATGTGTAATCAAAATGATATGTGAATTTCCTCCATTGATAAAGATTGTAATTTATCATGACATTATCTTTTGAATTTCTTATTTGTGTTGATTTTAAAATTATTTGTTGAACTCTAGAAAAATTTAGAGTATCATAAATTTTTTTTGAAATTTAAAATGTAGGCATATCAGCTGGTTTCCAAGAGACTAAAGGATAAAAATTCAAAGATCCAATAACTAGAACTTTACAAAATCTAGAACAACATGGTGGAACTGACAGCCTTATGATTATCAAAGCTAAAATTCCAAACTATTGTTCTGTCTGCTCTTAAATCAAAAGAATGATAAAATGATTTGCCTAAATGGGAAGAGTTGTCAGAAGTTTCTGCTGAGTTCTGAGGAATAGCTTTTGGACATTTAATTTTACTTTTAGATTACAGCTGTCAGTATGTTCTTTACATGATAAAAATTAATACACAAAATCAATTTCACAGAATCAGAGTAAAAAAAGCATTTATCTGCATGGGAAATGATTAATTATGGAAAATTATGTATAAGTTCTAAACTGCATTTTTGTGGGATTTATCATACCCAAATTTTTTCTGCTATAGTTGGTATTTAATAAGACTATAATTTTGCTTACATTTTCAGTTTTTTTTATTTCAATGTCTTTTAGTTATAATATCACTTAAATGATTGCACTAATTTTTCATAATTATTCTGTCATAATTTTAGGGTTTTGAGACTTAGTAGAGTCAAAGAAATTAATAATAGTAGTTAAACTATTTTGAAAATCACTGATAAATTATTGCTTATGAACATATATTTTATGATGTTGAATACTCGTTGAAATTATTCAGAATATTTCAATATGTGAATTGTTCAAATAGTAAAAATTATGTTACATCATGACATGCAAATTATTTTATTATAACTTGCTAAAACTATCCATTGGGCACTTCAATATTACATAATATATAAGTAAATGTCATTTTTCTATACCATCACCTAAAAGAGACACAAATTAGGATATTTAGGAACCAACTATTGAAATTGCAAATTTTATTCATGAAAATTTTTGGTGATGACTTCTCTTTTGTGACATAAAATACTTAGTAAATATTTTTTACTTCTCACAAAAAATTTAAAAAGATGACGAGAATTTTTCAATATATATTTTAACATGTGGGGTCAGTCTTCTTGATTCATTTTAAGTTCCATTTTATTTTTTATTCTATTGTTTGTTATTGATTTGTGGGGTATAAGTATTCATAGTCTTCCACTAGGTCCTTCTCAATTTTTTGAAAAGGGACAAAACTGTGTATAACCATGACTGCACTTATTCTACTTGGCAAAAAGAACAAGTGTTTGCTGGCAGATGTAGTTTTGTTCTTCTGATTTTTATAGATGATTTGTTAAATGCCTCTCTAAGAAACATAATAAAATTGAATTTTTTTCATTTTATTAATTTATAATTTTGTGTAAACAACAATTGTTTATATAAATTGAATAAGTTGTTTTGTTTTGTTTTTTTGCCATTTTCTCTTCTCATCTTGATCTTTGAAAGTTTGATTCTCAAAGTGGGCACTGCCGCCCCCTGGTGGGTGCTGCAGCCATCCAGTGAGGTGGTGATGGCTGCATTTAGGGGTGGTGAATAATTGTAAGGGGATGGTGATAGTATGTGACAGGGGGCGTTAAGTAATATTTTTTTCTGGAAAGGGGGTGGTAGGCCAAAAAAGTTTGGGAATCACTAATCTAGATTGCAATGCTTGATTTATCCAGGTAAAGATAAGTCCAGCATTGATTTGGAAAAAGCTTACTCAGAAATTGCTTCTAATTTAGCAATTCTTCATTTTCTGTTTATTAAGACCAAGTAGTTTGATTTTCAACAATTTTTTATTTTTATTTTTCATTTGTGATATCCAAATTAATTCCAGCATTCTTCTTTGATAAATTGTTTGTAATAAAAAGAAATCACCAAATACATTGTAAGCTTTGACCTACTTGATTTCTTAATGCTGAATTTTTTTTAACATTTTAACTTTTGACCTCATTTTTCCCCAGGTTTGTCTTAATGTTATGAAATTTCAAAGAGGATATTACATTTTAAAGTGTCTTATCAAGTTGTTTATAGTAATTTTTTATGGTATTTTCCACAGATTTCATTTAACAAATATTTAATAAGTGTCTACTATGTGCCAGGCTCCATTATAGTTGTGGGCCATAAAAAAGAAAGAAAAGTAAATAATCAATGCCCTCAAGAATTAATATTCTCTTTCCTGCCACAAATATGCAACTAAACGTAAAATACCACAAAGTAATTTCCATAGAGAGAGACCACTATTTTGGGGATGAGTAATTTCATGTAGGAAGTCACACCTGATCTGAAATGTAAAAGAAACTATGGATTATGAGAGAAGTTATTAAAGAATAATATATTCTAGCAATTGGGGAAAATCTGTACAGCAGTAGGAATGTGGTAGATGAAATTTTGTGTTTTGGAAGAATTATTAGGCTATTTTGTTTGCATGAAGAGTTTATGAAGAAATACAAAGAAGTACAAATGTAGGTAGGAGCCAGACTTTGTATAGTTTTATATTTTGTGGTTTTCATTTTACCCACTTCTTACTGGTTCTTCAGCATATTTTCCAGGACATTGTTCTAGCACTAGATTTCAAATATAGTCTATCCATGTTGGTATTTTTTTTTTGCCAAAACTGATCTTGTCCAGTATAGCATAATTGAGATTGTAGTTGAAATATCAATTGTTATTCGTAACATTTTCATTCTTTTTAAGCAGCACACATAGGCCTACATTAGACCTTTGCTAAATTCAGCTTCTAAGATTTATTGTACAATTTCTCATTAACTTTCCATTTCAGTGGTTGCTTACTCTTATAATGAAAATAAAAAGGCAAAGTGGCCAAGTTGTCTAAAGATGCTGGCAGATAATATCCTACTAACTCATTCAGTCAAGAGAAGTAAAGAATTCATATAGAAAGAATGCGAATGAAAGATGAATTGATGGATGAAGCTCTTGATCAAACGAATTCTATCAAACCTTATTAGTCCTAGTGACCTTTCTTTTTTTTAATTAATTTTTTTTTATTTTTAGAAATATTTTCCATGGTGACATAATTCATGTTTTTACTTTACCCTTCACCCCCTCAAACTTCCACCCCCCATAGCTAACTCACATTTCCACTGGTTTAAACATGTGTGGTCAGTCAAGACTTATTTACATATTATTGATAGTTTCATTGGTGTGGTCTTTTCAGGTCTACATCCCTAATCATGTCTTCATCAACCCAAGTGTTTAAGCAGTTGTTTTTCTTTTGTGTTTCCTCTCCTATAGTTCTTCCTCTGAATGTGGGTAGCGTTCTTTTCTACAAATCCCTCAGAATTGTTTTGGGTCATTCCATTGCTGGTAGTACAGACAACTATTACATTCGATTTTATAACAGTGTATCAGTCTCTTGTGTACAACTTTCTTCTGGCTCTGCTCCTTTCACTCTGCATCAATTCCTGGAAGTCTTTCCAGTTCACATGGAATTCCTCCAGTTTATTATTCCTTTGAGCACAAGAGTATTCCATCATCAATATATACCACAATTTTCTCAGCCATTCCCCAATTGAAGGGCATACCCTAGCTTTCCAGTTTTTTTGCCACCACAAAGAGAGCAGCTATAAATATTTTTGTACAAGTCTGTTTATACATGATCTTTTTGGGATACAAACCTAATAATGGTATGGCTGGATCAAACGGAAGGCATTCCTTTATCACTCTTTGGACATAATTCCAAATTGCCATCCAGAATGGTAGGATCAGTTCACAACTGCACCAGCAGTTCATTAATGTCCAAATTTCGCCACATCCCTCCAACATTCATTACTCTCCCCTGCTAACATTTCAGCCAATCTGCTGGTTGTGAGGTGGTACCTCAGAGTTGTTTTCATTTGCATTTCTCTAATTATTAGAGATTTAGTACACTTTCTCATGTACTTATTGATACTTTTGATTTCTTTATCTGAAAATTGCCTATTCATGCCCCTTGCCCATTTACCAATTGGGGAATGGTTTAATTTAGTTTTCATCTGAGGGTTTTTAATTTGTTCATTTTCTAGTTTCTTTTAAGTTGCATGCCCAATTCATTAATCTTTATCCTCCCTAATTTGTTAATATATGCACTCAGTGATATAAATTTTCCCCTTAGAACTGCTTTGGCTGTATCCCATAGGTTTGAGTAAGATGTCTCATCATTGTCCCCATTTTCAATAAAAATTATTAATTGTTTCTGTGATTTGTTCTTTCACTAAATTATTTTGGAGAATCATATTATTTAATTTCCAGTTAGTTTTTGGTTTGCCTCTGCATGTATTCTTACTAATTATTATTTTCATTGCATTATGATCCGAGAAGGTTATATTTAATATTTCTGCTTTTTTTGCATTTGTTTGCCATGTTTCTATGCCCTATTACATGGCTATCTTTGTGAATGTTCCATGTGCTGCTGAAAAAAAGGTGTATTCCTTTTTGTCCCTATTTATTTTTCTCCATATATCTATTAACTCTATTTTTTCTAGGGTTTCATTCACCTCTCTTATCTCTTTCTAATTTATTTTTTGGTTTGACTTATCTAGATCTGATAGGGGAAGGTTGAGTTCCCCCACTACTATGGTTTTGTTATTTATTTTATCCTTGATCTCCACCAGCTTCTCTTTTAGAAATTTGGAAGCTATACTGTTTGATGCATACATAGAAGTTGTCTCTTCTAGCTCTGTTCTCCAGATCTTTGGTTGAATCAATGAAGTATTTCATATTCTCCTCATATTTTTCATTTTTTATTTTGTTTAATATATTCTTGCTTCCTTGTGAAATCATTTGTTTCTAGATGTTGAGTTCTTTTTTTTTAAGACTGAATTTCATCCCTGGCTTTTTGGTCACCCTTCTCCTTCTGGTCTGGTTTTCTGTGTTGATCATCTTTTGCCTTCTTTGCTTCATTTTCAACCTGGCCAATCTGACTTTTAAGACTTTATTTTCTTGTTTTAGGTCATGTATTTCCTTTTTCAAATTGTCTTCAGCCTCTCTTGCTTGCTTTTTGAGAATTTTGAGATCTTCCAAAGCCTCTGTCCAGTTTTCTGGAACTACTTCCTCTTCTTCTATTTCTATTTCATTTGCTCTCTTTTCACTTCCTTGAAAGATGCTGTCAATTATAATTTCTTTTCTCTTTTTCTATTGCTTACTCATATTTTTTTCTTCCCTGTTCTGCTAGTTTGAGCAGATGTATTTAATGATCTTTGATGAAAGATCTTCCCCTAGCTGGCAAGGGAGGTTTGTAGTTACTTTCTCTGCCCTCTGAAGACTTCTTGTCTATCCAATTATTGGGATTAATCCTGTATTGATTGGATTAATTTTACTGCTTAATCTGCCCTGAAGCTAAAACCTGGAGGGGAGGGAAAAACAAACAAACAAAAAAAAACAAAAAGTGTGGGGACAAGAAGGAGCATTTTAGTTGAACTGAGCTCTCCAGCAGTGGGGTTCCCCCTGTGCTGTCCACTATGTTTGATCTGGTTTTCTTTCCTCCTGAAGCCTTGTGTTCTCTCTTTAGGTATGAGGAAGCCAAGCTGTCTGTGGTCTAGGGTTTGGCTCTCTCTAAGCCACCATCTTCTGGGCATTTTTGCTGTGTTTCTCTGGTTTTCTCCTCCAGTCACCTCTCCAGTGCCTTTGTTTAACTCCCCAAGTCCACTGCCAGCAAGGCCCTCTCTCATTTCCCAGGCCACTGGAGACTCTGCACAGCACTTGGGGGAGGCATCCTGGGATTCCCCTTCTACAACCTCAGACCCAATAGTTCAAGAAATGAAGCCTTTTTTTTAGGTATACCTCTTACTTATGCTGCAGTAGGGTTCCCCCTGCTCTGTCCCATTATTAGATTAGGTCATCTTTCTTCTCGAAGCACATTGTTTTCTATCTCAATGTGTAAGGGTGAGGAGGTTTTAAGATTCACTCCGCTACCATCTTACCCTCTTCTCCCCTAGTGACCTTTCTTGTTATTCCTATTTAAGGTGCGTGGGGATCTACTTGGCTTAACTATGACACTTATAAAAAGTTCAAATTTCTGTTTCCATTTTAGCATAAAAGTGAAAATGCTACCTGCTTTGGGCCACTGTGAGCCCATTATTCTTTCTATCCTGGGTTGAGTATCTCTATTGTTTTTGTGATTGCTGAGAACACATTTCAAACCTTTCTAACTTGTAAAATATCTACCAGACCTTGCATTCCATCAGCACTACTACAGGGAACTCAACCTGTGGTAATGCGGAGTCTAAAATATGAACTGGTCAACATAAGATTTAAAAAATGAATACAAGGAGAGTATAAAAGAGACAGCTATCACTGGGGAGGATGGTTAATATTTTCCTCTCTTGGGAATGAGACACGAAAATACATGCACATTGACAAACACACACACACACACACACACACACACACACACACACACACAGACAAGCCAGTGATTAACAGAGCTCCATTTCAATTTAGTATGTTACATCTATGCTTCAATTGTCAAATAAAAAAAATAATTGACATAATTATCTAACAATCCAGACCAACATTATCCCTATCTGAATATTCAAATACACAAAGAATTAACTCACTGGTGTTCATGTTCCCTCTAATAATATGTCACAACCATCAATACTTGCTGGCTTTAGACAAATTTAGTCCCATAAGTTCTTCAAGGGAGGTTTACTAAATGTGTTGGTGGCCTTCCTTATTCTCTTTTGACACTGTGAGGCAACAAGTGAAAGATATATGTTATCAACAAGTTATTTCATGTCTCCACCTTATTCTTTTTTTTAATCTAGGTATCTACTTGGTTACATAAGAAGAAAATAAAATAAGCACAAATTCTTTTTCAATCCACAGATATAGAGAGACTCACTTTTTCAGAGTAGTAAATGAAAAATTAATTATATATTGACACATTTAATTTTGTTGTATTTATAGAATAATGTCTGTTTGAATTTAGAAAAAAAAACTTTTAGGTAACTAGATAGCACAGTGGATAGAGTGTGCTGGACCTCAAGTCAGTAAGACCAAATTTCAAATTTTGCCTAAAGATATTATTAGATGTGTGACCCTTGTGTTATTGAAATTTTGAAGTCTCTGAACTAAATTTTCCTGTGAGCCCATGGCTTCCTGTGGAAGTTTAGGAATCTCTGAATTACATATCCCATGAGCTCACTGGCTTATTGTCTTGTATCAGGAAATAGACAGTTACATAATGACATAGAATAAAATCAAGTGAGTAGACTGGCATGCTCTCTTTTCTGGCTGAAGCAGCATGGTGGTAGAGGTAATAGTGGGTCTTTCAAACTGCCTAAGCTAGCATGGCACATGGCTCCATTTTTATAATGGCTACCAATAAATCTTTTAAAACCATAATATTTTTAAATCTATCCTTCTGTATCCATTTTATGTCTTACATTAATGGCGACCCAAAGTTTGGAAAACTAATTCTCAAGTTTTCAGATAGCCTATCAAGCCTCGTTTTTTCTGCCATGGTTTTCTACCCTCTCCCCACAGGCAGAACTCTGAGAGAACTTCAAATTCTCTTTGGAGCTTCAGACATGCTTTTGCTGTTTTTGTACTTTTATTTTTGGCCACCTTGCTCAGTTCTTTTGAGTGACCTTTCAAAAGGAAAAAAAAAGTTACCTTTCTGGCAAAAGTCAAGCCTTTGCTGAGAGCTTGTGCTGCTTATTCCTGCCTATTGTTCTCCATTTGAAACCTGATTCCCCCAGATGCTGCTCCAGCCAGTGTCAACCCCTCCAGGCCTGACCCTCTGGGCTCAATGCTGCTGATGACCTTCCCAATCTTCCCATCATCAGTTGCTCCCCTGACCCTCTCTAGATCTGGAGCTCCTCTTCCAAAGTTCCCAATCCAACAAAGTGCTTGGAGCTGTTTCTGCCTCTGCTTAAAGCATGGAAAGTATAACCCAACCTCTTTCTCATTGGGAACAGTCCTTACTTAGCTGCTCTGGGTATGTTTCCTCTTAGACATTAATTAGGCCCCCTCCACATGGGATTTAAAGCATGATATAGCTGCTTGTCTAGCCACCCCCACCCCAGCATGTGGCTTTTCTAGCCCCTATCTCAATTCAATTGACTTCCATGTGGGCCATAGCTTTTACTCTTCAAATAGGAAGTAGAATGGCAAGAAGCATGGCCCACATTGCCTATTTCAAACAAATCCCAATTGTGGGATTTTTTTCTCTCCACCATTCCTTATGATTATCTTCCCTGACACTCAGGGGAGAGACTCATCCCCCTATGCACCCTGGCCAATTGGGCCTGTCTGGACTCTGTACATCATCCCATTATGAGGGTCATCCACACTATGCTCAGTGCAGAGCTAAGATAAAAGGAACTTGAATGGAACCTTTAAAAGTCGGGATGTAAAATTAGTAAACCTCTTCAGACTCCACTGTTTTTTGAAAGTCTCTGTATCTTATTGTACTTTCCTCACTGTTTTGTGAATAATTTTGCTTTTTTAAGTTTATATATTAATCTGATCAATATCTATCTGTTACACAGAATCATTTTAAGCTAAGTTTTTGGCTATTAGATAAATTCTGTTCATGATTTTATTGGAACTCCTTAATAATAAGCAAGTCTATTTTGCTTGATAAAAATGTTTTTAACTACACTGCTTATAATTTGTCATTTGCTTATATTATTGTATTTGCTAATTTCTTAAAGGTTTACTTTTTTAACGTTTATCTGTACTTATCTAATTCTGTTATATGATTCTTTATCTGCACCATTTCCGTATGATTTTACTGAACAACATATCATTGGAAAAAGACCATGAACATCTTACCCGAATTTTTTTTAATTGTAAAAGCCCATAAGTCTTATGTATCCTAGATTTGTCATCTCAACTATTGAGATCACATGCTGGCTTAACAGTTTTTATTCTATCTTGATAATTGTATACAACCTTGAAGACTATGATACCTTAAGAATGTAAATTGTAATTTTATAAGTGGTCTTTAAAATTGACTTTAGGATTTTATAGTAACTACTTTATGTAACTTCTGAATGGATGATAGGTTTATACATATATATGTGTAAATATATATATATATATATACATATATATATATATACACACAGCATTCTTTATACTATATAAAGAATGCTGCCTTAGAAGGTAGAGAAAACAAATAGAAGTTTCCTACCCAGACTCTCTCTATAAAAAATCAGGAAGCCAAAAGAGCTCTTGTATGCATGATATTTTGACTCTTTGTTTTAGTTTACTTTCCCATCAGAAGGATCTAGAATTCTTGGTTATATTTTAAACTCAAATGGTTTTTATCAGATTTTGTCTAGGCTCTGCCCCACATTTAGATGGAGGCAGCATTAGATTTTGTTAAAAATTATCTTAGCTAAGGTTGAATAATTTGCTATACCTATAGAATTTGTGACAAGTATGCATTTTAAAACATAACACACAAAGTGGTTATATAGAAAACTCATGTCAATCCTATATGAGTGTGGGTTTGCTATTGTCTTTAAATGTGTTATTGTAATTTTGAGGAATTTTGGAACTTTATTTGAATTGCATTATAAATCTGCTATTTTTTTAAACCCTTAACTTCTGTGTATTGGCTCATAGGTGGAAGAGTGGTGAGGGTGGGCAATGGGGGTCAAATGACATAGTTGGGAAGTGTCTGAGGCCACCTTTGAACCCAGGACCTCCCATCTCTAGGCCTGACTCTCAATCTACTGAGCTACCCAGCTGACCCCTAAATCTGCTATTTTGTAAAAGTCATTTGCACTCACAGTAGTTCATAGCAAAAGTTTAACATATAATATAAGATTTTTAAACTTGCCATGTTGGCTTGGGGGCAACCTGTCAGTTGGCCTGGATAGAATGATGGATCCTTCTGCAAAATACCTCTCCATCTGATTCAATGATGGAGATTGGCTAAACTTTTGCAGGTATGATTGCAACATGGTTCATTGTGTCTAGCACTCCCTACTCTTCCAGACTTGTTGGACCATCTGGAATTGTAGTAGATCTTCTTGGTGTTCCTGTCCCTTTGGCTAGAAGTGTTACTATCTCTGCCAAAGTCAATTTCTTGCCTAAATCTATACTACCATATCAGATGGCCTATCCTTCAGCATAGGTAGCATCTGGAGGAAGAATTTTTAGGATTGTAATTGCTAGAAGGTTGCCTGGATTGACTACACCCCATTCTGGCCTGGAGGGCAAAGTTCTTTATCTCCTCAATTCCATCCAGGGCAACTGACAGGTAGCCCCCAAGCCTACATGGCAAGGTTAAAAATCCTATATTACAAACAGGAAATGGATCTCATTTTGGGGTGAAAAACCTTTCACTAATTCTAAGTTATATATTCTTAGAATTAGTGAAAGGTTTTTCTATATATATATATAAAACTTAGAATTAGTGAAAATATACATATTTGAATTTTAAAACATTCTTTTATTATTTTTCCCTTCTATGTACAATACAGTATTTGAGTTTTTTCTCCTTTTTTCATTTCTTGTACTTAAAGTACATATAATGAATGTTAATCCTTTTTGATTTTACAGTAATATAAGTTCAATATAAATATATGTAACTGCTGTAATATTAATATATACCCAAAAGCTTTGGTCTATGGAAACCTGTCATGAATTGATAAATATTATGGGACTGTGATTAATGATTCTGTCTGATTCCAGAAGGAAACAAAAGAGCCACAAGGTCAAGGAGACCATCCAATCCCACTGGGATTGATGAGACACTGCACAGTGCCAAGGTCAAAAAAGACCATTCCAATTCAAAGGATTGATGAAACTTCCATGCCATTACTGAAGGACTTGAATCTAGTGTTTGGAGTTCATGTTTGCAGCTTTTCTAACACCTTAGAGACAAGACTTCCCTGAGTTTCATCCTAATCAAGAACCAAAGGTTGACTGTCATTCGCGCTCTCCCTATTTAAGAGTCAAGGCAAATCAGACCAGGGAAAGACACTTCCCTTTCACACAAAATTTTGGTCCTTTTCTTTCTCTTATAAGTGTGGCAACTTTCTGTAGTCATGGCTACTTAATGGGTAATTGTACAATTGCTTAAATCACTTTAACTGGGCCTTGATTCAAGGACCTGTTATAAGTTTATTTTTCCTTATGTTTTTGCACATAAGTCTTTGACATTTTATATTTCATCCACAAATTATTTTTTTTCTTTTTATTTGGATTTTTTTTTATTTCTTTTGCCAGTCAACTCATAATTCCCCATAACTCAGCCATGTATCCTTAGTTGATCTGGGTGTTGGCCTTTGCCCTCTTCAGGGGAGGAATGTGTTATTAGAAATTCTCCTCAGGTGGAGTATGTTTGTTTATAATCAGAATGTATGTATTATAATCTATAATGTAAAGTTTAAATTCTTTTGAGAGTAATTTCACAATAAGAAACTTGCCACCTCCCCAGATTCCAGACAATGAACTTGTTTGGAGAAGGCACCATGAAGATGCCTACAGAAATCTATGCTCCATCGAGAAGATCCAAAATGATCTTTGGGGTACAGTTGATTGAACAATGGAGAGTTGAATGCATTTTGTTTCGAATATACACTCTTATGCCAAAGTGGACTGCCCTCTAATTGGCTTTTTGTCAATGCACCTAGCAATCATTGTATCATTGGTTTTGTCCTCTTTTCTTTTATCCCCAAATTTCTGTAATCTATAAGTTAGTTATGTTCTCATGATCCTTTGGGGACACTGGTCTCCCCAAAAGGATTGAAGTGGGGGAATGTGTTATTGAAATTTTGAGGTCTCTGAACTAAGTTTTCCTGTGAGCCCGCTGGCTTCCTGTGGAAGTTTAGGATTCTCTAAACTACATTTCCCATGAGCTTGCTGGTTTCCTGTCCTACATCATGACATAGATAGTTACATAATGATATAGACAGAATAAAATCAAGTGAGTAGACTGACAAGATCTCTTTTCTTGCTGAAGCAGCATGGTGGTGGAGGTAATGGCAGATCTTTCAAACAGCCTAAGCTAGCATGGCACGTGGCTCCATTTTTAATGGCTACCAATAAATCTTTTAAAACCATAATATTTTTAAATGTATCCTTCGATATTCGTTTCATTTTTTACACCCTAGACCAGTGATGGGCAAACTATTCCCTGTGGGCCAGATCCAGGCCATAGTTTGCCCATCACTGCCTTAAGCAATTCCCTAATCACTACATCTGGATGTGGGGGCATAGTGATTAGGGAATTGCTTAAAGCAGTGATGGGCAAACTATGGCCTGGATCTGGCCCATGGGGAATAGTTTGCCCATCACTGCCCTAGATCAATTACTTAAACTCTGTTTTAATTTACTCATTTAGAAAATGGAGATAAGCCTAGTCTCTTCCTCTCAGGACAGTTGTGAGGATAAAAAAAATCTGAAAAATATTTGCAGACCTTAAAATGTAATATAAATGCTAGCTATAATAATAATAATAATAATAATAATAATAATAATAATAATAATAATAATAATAATGAATTCTTTTTTAAGTTTTGAAAACAAGAATATTGTTCTTTGAACAATGAGTGCTTAAAGTGATTTCACATGACTTAGGGTCATTTAGTCCTCATTTATAAAGAAAATTGGCATAGATGGGGAAGGATTTTAGACTCCAATTATACTAAAAAGGAAATTGATGTTTATAAAGCTTTGCTGATTTGCCCACGGTCACTTGTCCACTATATGGTAGCATCAGGATTTGAACTGAATGCTTTTAACTCCTAGTTTCATGATCTTTCAGGTGCATTAATTAGATAATAACCCTCCTAAACAGGATACAAAACTGAATGGCAAAACTTTTTTTTAAAATTAATAATGCTTCCCTATAAGTATGGCTTCAGATTTATGTGCAGAAGAATTTACATTTGCATTAGATTTGTGGTGTCCTTACTCTATACTTAGTTTTATTTTTCCTCCTGCATTTGCTAGTTTATCAGTCCCCTATGAATTCAAACATCTCATAGATATAAATCTTCTTAGACATATTTCTAACTGAATGAAATCTAAAATTGGGATGAGATATTTGGGGAGAATTTCCCATGTTCAGCACTTGTTCAAATCATAACTATCTTTCTGGTCATTTTTGTAGCTTTATTCAATAAAGAAGAGCCAGCTGTAAAAATTTCTTTCTAAGTTTCCGTGGTGCATCTGCAAAGCTTTTAGCTTTGCCCAAATTGTTCACAGAGTAATTTTCCTTGAGACCTCATGAATTGGAAATCTTTGTCAACTTTGGAAGTATTATTATTTGTACCAAATAAAATTTGACCTTCTACTTTCAAATTCCCATTAACTCTTTCAAATAATAAGTTAGAAATTAATAATTATAAGAGATATATAAAAACTTGACTTGGTGCAAGCTGTGTCCATCAAAGAGTAACTATATAATAGACTCTACTGTTACATAGTGAGTCTTTTGGGATTGTTTTAAATCATTGTATTGCTGAGAATAGCTAACTTATTCATAGTTGTTCTTTGTACATTATTCCTATTGATATGTATAGCATTCTCCTGGTTCTACTTATTACATTCTGTTTCAGTTCATATAAGTATTTCAAGGTTTTTCTGAGCTCCTTCTGCTGATCATTTCTTACAGCAAAATAGTATTGCATTACAATCATATACTATAACTTATTCAATCATTTCCTAATTGATGAGTAGTCCCTAACTTTCCAATTCTTTGGCCCCGCAAAAGGAGCTGCTTTAATTTAATTTAATTTTTTTTACAGATTAGTCCTTCCTCTTTTTTTATATCTCTAAGATAAAAACCTAGTATTACTGGGTCAAAGGTTATTTACTACTACATAGCATTTTATCCCAGGTTCAAATTACTCTCCATAATGACTGAATCAGTTCATAATGCCCCTACAAGTACATTAATGTCTCAATTTTCTTACATCCTCTTCAAGTTTTGTCATTTTCCTTTTCTGTCATAATAGCCAATCTGATAGGTATGAAGTGGTATCTCAGAGATGTTTTATTTTGCATTTCTTTAATTAGTAGTGGTTTAGAACATTTTTGCTTGACTATAGAGAGCTTTAGTTATTTTTTCTGGAAATTGCCTGTTCATATCCTTTTACAATTTATCATTTGAGGTATGACATACATTCTACTCTAATCTCTATGTATTTGAGAAATGAAGCATTTAATTTAGAAGATGTAATTTTTTTTGCATTTTTAGGATTTCTTTGTATTTTTCTCCATTTTATTTCCCCCATTTAGTTTCTGATAAAAAATTTGGGCTTTTTTTTTTTATTAGCCCTATTACCTTTCTCTCATCTCCTCCCCCTTCCAATTTCTTATAGGGTAAGATAGATCTCTAGACCTAATTGATTATGTATGTTATTCCCTCAGTGAGCCAATTCTGATGAGATTAGGGATCACAGGCTCCCTTCCCTATGTCCTCCATTTTCTCCTCCACTGTAAAAGCCCTTTGATCACTTCTTTTGTATGTGATAAATTAACTAATTCTATATTTTACCTTTCTCCTCCTCCCAATGCATTCCTCTGTCACATGCCTTATTTTTTGGATCTCATTATTCAACTTACATCCTTGCCCTCTGTCTGTATATACTATTTTAACTAACCTCAACAATAATAAAGTTCTTAGGAGTTTTAAGAATCCTCTTACCATTTAGGGCATAAACAGATTAATGTTATTGAATGTTTTTAATTTCTCTTTACTCTTTTTATGCTCCTCTTGAGTCTTGTCTTAGAGAATCAAATTCTCCATCCAGCTCTGGTTTTTTCTTTAGGATTGTTTGAAAATCTACTCTTTCATTGAATAACTCCGACCCCCCTCCCCCCGCCGAATGTTTTTTTTTTTCCTCCTGCAGAATTAAGCTCAGTTTTGTTGGGTAACTGATTCTTGGCTGAATTAATAGTTCCTTTGCCCCACTACAGTCCTGCTAAATCTCTTATTATTCTAACGGTGAGTCCATTATATTTGAATTATTACTTTTTGGCTTCTTGCAATATTTGCCCCTTGACCTGGGAGTTCTGGAATTTGGCTATAATAATCCTAGGATTGTTTATGCTTTTCTTATAATTTTCTGGTATCACTCTCATTTCTCATCTGGATTTTTTTCTCCAAATTGATTTTTTTTAAACCCTTGTACTTCAGTGTATTGTCTCATAGGTGGAAGATTGGTAAGGGTGGGCAATGGGGGTCAAGTGACTTGCCCAGGGTCACACAGCTGGGAAGTGTCTGAGGCCGGGTTTGAACTTAGGACCTCCTGTCTCTAGACCTGACTCTCACTCCATTGAGCTACCCAGCTGCCCCCTCCAAATTGATTTTTAAAATACTTTTTGAGGTCTTCTACTAATTTTAGGTAGGCTTGATGCGATTTCCTATTTTTCTTGGAGCTTTTGAATACAGCAGCATTGAGTTTGTTATCTTCTTCTGAGTTTCTGTTTTGGTGTTCATATCAACAAATTATCTTTCTATTTTGAGTTTCTTTTTGTTGTTCTTGTTGTTTGCTCATTTTCTAGATTTTTTTCCCTTTTCTTTTAAATTGAAAAAAAAAAACTCTGTTAAAATTAGACCCTATAGCTGTGGGGAAGGGAATACTATTTCAAGCTTAAAGGTCTTTGTTTAGCTGCTTTCAGAGGTACCTATTATAATATCATTTTGCCATGCAAAATGGAAACCAGGATGAGTGACACCCAATAGTTTTAGCATTTAGAACCAACCCAGATGCCATGAGCAGCCAGAGGGAAAAAGCAGTTACTGCCAGGACTATAAAAGAGAGAAACTGGAACAAGAAATGCTCTCATTCCTGAGAAGGAAGTTGGGTGGTTGGGTGGGCAGGCCAAACCAAACCTACTTAGGTTATCTGCATCTTGTTCCAATAGTTATCATATCCTCAACTTCTGGGCAAAGCTGTGCTATATATTAATCATTGAACATCAAAGAAGAACAACATAAAGACTCAATCAATATGGTTAAGGCCAAAGGTGCCTGGCCTGGCCAGAGTGCCACAGAGAGGAAAATCTCTCCAGCAGACAGTTTCAACTTGATTGCCCTTTGATTGACAAACCTGAACATCAGTAGCTTTATGAAGTTTTCCAACACCTCTTTCCTTCAACCCTGTTCCTTTTCCTGAGTTCTTATAATTAAATATTAAAAGTCTACTTAGTTGAAAGTTATTATTGTCTTAAGGATCAACAATCTTATCCTTGGGTCTGAGAGAAGGGATTGCTCAAGCAAAGTCAAATCACAGTCATCAGCATTATCCATTAGTCTACAACTTTATCCATCAATCTAAACTCAGGATAAGCAATCAGAGAAGCTATGTGATCCAATTCACAACTTCTCACTTGATCACTTATTCCTGCGCACTGTTAGGTGGGAGTTGGATGTTTAGCTGAGCTTCAAATACTTTGTGGGACCTGGTGGTCACCTAGGCTTCCCACCTTCACTCAGCTCAAGTCCTTATACCATCAGAGGACCTTGGGCCATCTCTCCATCAGGCCCTACCCAATATCACCATACCACCTATAACACTATGGGTATCTGTAAGTTTTCAGTTCTTACAAAGTAGTATCACATAAGGAAAAGTGTGTTTTAACATTCTTAACCACAAGCACTCTTTTCCATCTTGAAAATATGATCAGCTTCTATTGTTGCCCTATAGTTTTAAGATCTGTATTAGTGCTCCTACTCACCCTGAAATCATGACCTAGGATTGTAACCTGGATCTACATATGGTCAATGTGACAAGAATCTTGCAACCCAGAACTAGCAAAGTGACCCCTGTGATCCCCTTCTGAATAACTTAGTCCCTATTACCATCTGTGGCTGAGAACTCTAGAAACTATTGCTTTTGACTCAACCAACCCAAGGCTTATTGCTATGTTTGGGCCTTCCTTAGAATGCTACTTTGTGTTCCACTGCCACTCTCTTCCAATAGATCTTTCATGAAAACCTTCTAAGGTTGTTTGAGATGAAAATTTATTTCATCTCATATTTTTGTGCTACATGTTGCTTTAGGATTTATTATGAGGCATTATATTGTAGTTGTTTGGAGGGTAATTAGTTAGGAATTAGATGGATCTGTGTACCTTCCCTACCATCTTGTTTCTAACCTATCCATGAAAATATTTTTAAATGTACAAGAAGCTATGTTAGCAACTTGTTCCTAGTTTCAACACAGGAAAGACAGCATGGACTCTTTTGGTAAGTTAATGATATTGGTCAAAAAAATCATAGATGAGAGTTAAAAAGTGTCTTAGAAAATGTACTTTAATGTCCTTATTTTAAAGATGAGAAAATTGAAGCCCATTCAGGAAAATTGATTTTTGTAGGATTAAATAGGCAATGAACTATGCAGTTCCTGATAATTCCCATTATATCCAAGTTATATTGTGGGAAAACATGAGAAATATATTATTATTAAACATAAAATGCTCTAAAGGTAGATGCTATGTGATATAAGATAAATTTATTTTCTTACCAATATATTTGTGGTTATTATTTTTTTTAATTTACACTAACTAGAAATAAAATATAGCAAGTTAAACCTCTCTCTTTCTCCCACTCTCTTTCTCTGTCTCTCTTGCTCTCTCTTTCTCTCTGTGTCTCTCTGCTTTCCCTTTCTCTGTGTCTTTGTCTCTGTCTCTTCACTTCCCACTTTATTCCTTTTACTCCTTTATCTGTCACACACACATACACATATACACACACGCACACACACAAATATATATCATCTTATTTGGACCTGAAATTGAGCAAAAAGTACCTTAATATTAACTGATACACAGCCAGCTTCACTAATGTTATTCACTAGAATGTCATTTGTCACTTCTGCATAGATTTCAAAAGAAATATATGACAATTTATGGAATATATTTGATTAAAAGTTGTACAATGTCTGAAAGGATACAAAAAAGGAAAGTATGTAGACAAAAAAGGATCATATATTGCTTTTCTTTGGACACAAGTGAAAATGGGTTTCAAAATGTCTTTTGTCTCAAAAATATTTGAGTTGAGAATTGTGGCTTATTAAATGGTTTAAAAAACAAATTAATTCGTTGTCTATATTTTAGATCAATGAAAAAAATTCTTATGTACTGGCCAATTACAATAGCATCTATTTTCCACACTAGTATTCATGTAGCTTTCATTTCCATTAGAAATTTTGTGTAATACTTAACTTCTGTAATTTTCATGAAATTTTAGAACACAGAATCTTGAAGTTTAAAGGACTTCGGGAACTCTCTAACCCAGTCCCTGTCTAAAACATTTTGATTCTCTGGAGTGACATCCCCAAAAAATCATTATTACCACATAAAATGCTAGATTTAGTAAGCAATCAATAAATTGAATAAGAATTAGTTATCAGATGAAAATTGCTAGAAAACTGGAAAACATGATGAAAGGTACTACCTTAAGCAAATAAGAAGAGCAGAAAATTAGTTTACCTGTCAGACCAATGGATAAAGGAAAATTTTAAGTCAAAACAAGATATATAAAACATTGCAAGATATAAAATAGATAATATTGATTAAATTAGTATTTTTGCACAAGCAAAATCAATGCAACCAGGATTAAAAGGCACACAGCAAACTTGGAAAAATCTTTAGACCAAATTCCTTAGGCAAAGGCTTGATTTCTCAAATATACAAAGAACTGAGTCAAATTTATAAGAATACATGGTATTCCTTAATTGGAAAGATAGTCAAAGTATATGAGCAGATAATTCTCAGGTGAAGATATTGAAACTAAATTTAGTCATATGAAAAGAAGCTCCAAATCACTATTAATTAGAGAAATGCAAATTAAAACAACTAGGATATAACACTTTACAACAGACTGAATCACATGTCCTAAAAAGAAAATGATAAATGCTGGTGAAGTGGAGAAACTGGGTGGAGTTGTTAACTGATACAACCATTTTAGAGAATAAACTGGAACTGTATGGTTACTATATTTCAAAAGATGTGTAAACTGCTAGAGATCCAAATATAAAAGTAAAGACATTGCTTTCTAATAAATAACATAAAAAGGATAGTGAATGATGATTCCATAGGAGTACTTTTTGGTCCATAAAGTTGCTGAGTATGGACATAGGGAAATAGATTGACTTGCCCTATCTAAGAACAGTGACAAAGTTGACTTGAACATAATTCATGTTTTTGCAAGTCAAATGGTAAAGTTATTCAAGAAGGATCATGGCTAGTAATGAGATTGTAGAGAACATGACTGGAAAATTTTATAGTGAAATAACTTTAGAGTTAGTGATTTTTCATGTCCAAGACAGTTAATGAGTAATCAGGAAGGGAACTGTGGAAATTTAGATGAGACATGACAGGGTTTTGAACTTGAATTTTCATAGTGAGTGGAAAGAGTCATATAAGAAAGATTTTGGGGAAGTCTACAATACTTGGTAACTAATTTTAAACAAGTTTGTCAAAGAGTAAAACATGACTTCCAGGTTTCAAGTCTGTAATTGTGTATTTCAAGAGAAATAAATTTGAGAGGGGGGATGGATTTTTGGAAAATATAACGTGTTCTTTATCAAATATTTTGATTATGAGATGCCTAAAAACAAGCAGTTGGAAATGTCCAGTAGGAAGTTGTGATGCGATATCAAAGCTGGTGATAGAGACTAGGTATGAAAATATAGACATAAACTGTCCATGTTGTAGAAAATTCTAGAATTATCAGGATTAAGATGATATGTGAACCCACATAAGCTTATGATATGATGATAATAACAGATAATTTGGAGAAGCAGATAAATGTGTCAAGGCCAAATAGAACTTCAAGTCAAGAGCCACAGATTGACAGGCTTCAGTGAGGAAGGAGGGGGTAAAACACTCCTGGATCTCAAACCCCTCCCCCCTAAACAGTTGCTGGTTTCAATTGGAAGACAGAGACTGAATAAGATTTTTCTGGTAAGTTTCTGTTATGGCTGAAACCCCAAATGATGTTCCCTTTCTTTAATTTATATTCCTCACAGGTCTGATAAATGAGTAAATAGAAACTAGCTATATAACTGTTGAGGACAGAGATGATCTTCTTAAAACTGGCTGAAGACAGGATTCAAACGAGATCTCCAGACTGAGTTGTGAGTATTCCCCCCAAATAATTACCAGGCACAGATATTGAAGGTAAAGGTTATATTAGAAAATAACAAGGTAAACTAGAGAGGTTAATGAGGGTTTAGGATAATGAAAGGTGACCCTGAACTGTTAGGTTGAAGATGCCCTTCCCCCCCCTCACAGGAGGGGATGAGACACTGAACTAAAACTGGCTCTCTTGCTATTAATGCATATCTTTACTCTCTAATCACTAAACATTTGTTGTAATGAAGTTGATATAAACTAACCCTACTAAACAGGCTAATCCTTATGTAGTAACCACACTGGCTATGCCACTATGGCCTCTCAAGTGAACCCCCAAGTGTGGAGTAGTAAGCAGGGTGTCTGCTCACTTCAACCTCCACAAAGTAACTGCCAATTCCTCTCAACTGCCCCCTCACCCAAAGTTCTCTAGGGGGGTCCCCTGGAATTCTGGGTGAGGCTGTCCCTGTATCTTTGCAGGGATTCCATGCTTTCCATCTCCACATAACACTTAAAACGACACTAAATAGGGAGAGAGGGAGGGGATATAGCAAATAGGAGAGATCAGGTCAGAGTCTTGGAAGACTACTTAAAGATAGGAGAAGGACTAGATTTTAATCTAACTGTAGATACTGATTGTGATTTCCTGATCAAGTAACTTTAAATTTTTCACACTGTTTCATTTATAAAATTGTTATAACAATAGTACTGATTTTGTAGTATTGTATTGATATGAGGCTCAAAAGAGAAATGTAAATTGTTTGTAAACCTTAAAGCACTACTATTAATCTTTTTCTACTTGAAAAACTACAGATTTGTTACCTATTATAGCACGAGAGTCTCATTTCAACTTTTATACATCAAAAGATAGAATTAGGACTACAAAAGTCATGGTACCAGAGGCATATTTAAGAATATTGTTCTGGAAAAGTTTTGTACATATAATACAGTATTGAGGAAAAACCTGTGCAAAGAGGTTCAAAAACAGAGAGATATAATTCCAAAATCTCTTCATGTTATCCTAACTAAGTAGAAACAAAATAGAATCATTTATTAAGCACTTACTAAGTAATAGACATTGCTAAGTGCTGGAGATCCAAAAAAAAGCCAAGCAAAAATATTTTAAAAATTTCTTTGCCTCCAAGAAGCTTAAAGGCATCAAAAATGAGCTAATAAGTAAGGAAAATATGAAGGCATACCCTGCATGAGGCAATGGATTTGAAGTACAGAGTACCTCAAGGGCAAGGTCCAAAGAACAATGAAGGAAGGAAAACTGATTCCTCCCCTAAAAGGAGGCTCCAGGAACAATCTTGCAGAGTGATATTCTATGCTTGTTGTAATGGGGGTAGTTTATTTAACTATCATATTCGATTGTCCAGTATTACATTCCTTTGTAAGAAGCTACTTTTAAGTAGACTATCTGCCAGTTACCATTAGAGGAATAATATTTTCTTGAAACTATTCAAGTAAAGGTTCCTAATTTATAAAGATGAACTTAGAAATAAGCTATGCTTTTCTCTTCTAGTATCATGCACTCTATTGTTAAATATATTACTTTGTCTTTTGTTTCTCAACAGCAACAAGTGTGAGCAAATTAAAGGTATGTAATTTCCCAGCCTTGTGTAATGGCTGAGTACAATCTGATATATTTTCATCTTATCACCGTAAGATGTAAGTTCATATTCCGAGTAAGAATATTAAAACTATCAAACTCTAAACTGTATTTTCTTTGCATAAAATGAGTGAAAATGTGTGCATTTAAGTGAATGACTAAAAAGATGTTAAATGGAAAGGGAATTAAATTGGAGGGAGGGAAAGAGAGGAAGAGAGACAGAGACAGAGAAAAAGAGAAAAAGAGACAGAAAGAGAGAAAAAGAGTTTAAGTTACACAAGATAGTTGTCATCTACATCCAGTTTCCCTTTATGCAACAATGTCTGTTAAATAGTTTCAGTGGTAGCTGATAAAGTCTACTTTGGGCTGAGTAGGCCATATTGTTTCGGATTATGACTTATTAACAAAATTTCAAATGAAATGCATAGTCAAATTTGTGACAAATATTTCTGTTATAAAGATCATTCTCCAAAAACTAATTTGGGGATACAGCTACCCACCTCCCTTATCTCTACCAATAAATTCAGCTCATTAGGTTGTAGGAGATAGAATGCTTGACTGGTTGTATTCCTCTGAGTGAAAAGAAAATGTCATTTGAGAAGGAGGAAGATGTTTAGTAAGGTTAATTTAACACATAATTTTTTGCAGGAAAATTTTAACCCAGTATAAAACAAATAAATTGATTAAAAAACAGTAATTAATTTAAGATATAATTGATAACAGAAGCCCTAAAATACAAATAAAAAGGAATTCTGGGAAAATAAGATGACATTATATTATGTCTTGGATGCAGTCCAACCTGTACACATGAAGACCAAGAATTACCAACTCTAAGGCAAAGGAAGAGAATGGACAAAGAAGTGGATGCGGAGAGGGGACAGAGGAAGAGATGGATAGACATTATATAGGCAAGCAGAGACAAACAAAAACACAGAGAGACACAGAGAGCAATAATAAAAGAGAGAGAGACAGAAAAATAGAGAGTGAGTGTTCCTTTGTTATTCATAAAGAAATCAGAAAATAGGAAAATTAAAGCTCACAGAATCTATGGATATTTAATTACTATTCCATTTCCTTCAATCTAGTAATGTCATCATTAAATTATTTCCTCATTGATAGGATTTTCTATGACTTGATACTTACTCCCCTTTTGGCAGTTTGAAGAAAATCATACCACTTGAATTCTCACGTCCTATATAAAAACCAGGAGGGCCAATATTATTCCTATGGGCTTTAATAAAAAATATTTTTGAAGTGCCAGAACATTGTTTAAATAAATAATAAGTCTATATATATTTACTTTGTATGTCACTAACACTCAGGTTGATGACCTAGGTCATATAGAAAAATATTTTACATACAGACCTTACCTTCAAAAATTTTACATCTTGTTAGAAGAGACAGCTGACATATAGGTAACACAGTAAAAATAGAAAAAATAAGGGGAATGCAATGATAGAGAGTAATAGAAATAATTTTATTTTAATGTATCCAAAAACAAAAACAACAACCCAAGGAAAATATTTAAAAATAGGGTATGTAGTACTGACTACATTTACAAGTTCTTGGAAAGAAAATATTAGTGTAGTATGAAGGAAAGAAAATAAATGTTTATAAGTGAAATGAGACTTCATCTCAGTCTTTAATTTTGGCTATTTGGAAAGAAGACAAATTAAATACATATATGATATTATTACATAATGAAATCTGGCTGGAGAAATTAATAGATTGGTATCCATGTTATTATTATCATTAATAATTGTCTGTGTAGTATATGAAAAGATTGTTTCTGAAATAGGAAGACCTGAATTCAGGGTCATGCCTTGGCCTCTACTGACTGTGTAACCCCATGTATGAGCCAGTTAAATCTTCAGTCCATATAAGCAAATCACTACAACTAAAAGTTAGAAACTATTGATTTCCATTGGTACCTACTACAAAATTCTCACCAAAGTTCTATCACTTCATCAGTATGAGGACCTCTCTTTGGAGGTACTCCTTACCTCAAGTCAGATTTCAAACTATCTTAGACTTAGTAGATAAATTTGAGAGAGTTAGTTGATGAACACAGAACTTATGATCTGCCCACATCAAATAAATAGTATTTTACAGAGGCACCCTTGAACAAATATAAGGTTTTAGCATATGTAACAAGTATATTCATAGTATTCTATTTATTACATAAAGCTATATCACAGTCATAGTCATCCTCACCATTCTCATGATCAACCTTATCATCATCTGATATTTGTACCGAACCTCATCTTTATCTTTCTCTTATTTACCTATATGTTTGTTTGCTTATTTATCTGTTGAGACTCGGTCTTTTTATTTAACCCAGGCTGAAAGTACAGAGACCATGACTAGATCTAATTACACTACTGGTTGTATGAGAGCATTGGCTTCATCAGTTTCCAACTGGAACAATTTTGCCATATAGTAAACTGCAGCTCTGAACTCTTGATTCAAAGTAACCTAGTAGCCTGAGTTTCTAGTTGAAAGAATTATAGGGATGTACCATCATGCTTGTCCTCTTATTTGTGTAGAGTATTACAGGTTAAAAATATTTTGTTCATGTCAAGTCCATATGTAATTCATATGTAATGAATATATCATTATAGCCAAATGAAGAAACTAAGGTTTAAAAGGTTTGAATGAGGTCTGTTTGTTTTCTTCATCCTCCACTAAAGTAACATTCAGGTTGCAAGTTAATATTTCTTCTTTTCCCAAGAGAATTCCTACTTTGTTTGAGATCTCCCATGAAAGACTATTTTTTTCAGTTCTCGTTTTCTTAGAATAAGCTCACCTGGAATAAGGAAAAGAATAAAGGAAGTAAGAGTAAAGAAGGGAGTAAAAGAAAGAAAGAAAAGAAGGAAGGAATGAAGGAAAGATGGAAGGAAGAAAAGAAAACTCACAGAAATCCTGGGAGTTAGAAGCTATTATTATCTCCATTTTACAGTTGAAGAAAATTACATTGACAGAGATTAAGTGGCATTTGCAAAGTGACAAATATTATCCAAGATAAAATTTTAACTAAGATCTTATAGAATAGCATAGGTCTGACACTATTTATTATGCCTTCTAGCTTCCACCAGAGGTAATTTTAAGATTTCAAAGTAGAAGTCTTGAGTTCTAATTCTGGATTTACTATTGGGTAGGTATAGGAAAATACTATCAAATTTGAATTTCAATTCCCTTCTTTGCAAAATAAAGTAATATAAATTGTTTCTAGGATTTCTTCTATCTCTAAAATACCAAATCCAAAGTTATATGTCTTCCCAATAAGATCAGGAGTGAAGGAAGGATGTCCATTATCAATACTACTATTTAATATTTTACTAGAAATGCTAGCAGTAGCAATTAGAGAAGAAAAAAAAATTGAAGGAATCAAAGTAGGCAATTAGGAAACTAAACCATCACTCTTTGCAGATGACACAATGGTATACCTAAAGAATTTGAGAAAATCAACTAAAAAGCTAGTAGAAATAATCACTTTAGCAAACTTGCAGGGTACAAAATAAACCTACAGAAATCATCAGTATTCATATATTTCTAACAAAACTTATCAGCAAGAGTTAGAAAGAGAAATTCCATTTAAAATAACTCTAGAAAAGATAAAATACCTGGGAATCTTCTTGCCAAGACAAATTCAGGAATTATATGAACAACAAAAAACTCTTCATAAAAATAAAACTAGATCTATACAATTGGAAAAACATCAATTGTCCAAGGGTAGGATGAGCTAATATAATAAAAATGACACTAACTAAATTAATGTATTTATTGAGTATATACCTATCAAACTACCAAAACGCTTTTTATAGAATTAGAAAAAAATTATTTCAAAGTTCATCAGGAAGAAGAAAAGATCAAGAATATCAAGGGAGCTGGGTTAAGATGGCGGCAGAATAAAAAGCAGTGACTTAACCTCTCCTAACCGATACATACAGGACTCCTCAAGGGGACATAAAAACAAATCCAGACAAAGGAGGGACCCCACAACAGGGCTCAGCATGGAAGGTACATTGAATTGGGGCATTTCCATGCTATGAAGGGGTAAAATAGCTCTCACTAAAACGTGAGATGAACAACCCCACACACACATATGCAAACATGACCTACAATGCCAAAGCCAGCTCAAAAGAAATAGAGCAAGTTTGGGGCATCCATTGAGTCATTGGCAGCTCCAGGGCCTGTTCCTGAGAGCAGCAAGACTTAGGACCCCAAAAGGCTAAAGAACGCACATGGAATTTGAGTGTGGACATGGAGGGCAGGTGCGAGCAAAGGCTCTAAAACCCTGAGTGGGGAACCAGTGTAGATGGGTATACAACTGTGGAAGCAGTGACCTGAGACTTGTAAAGGAACCTCCTGCAGAATATCAAGAAAGGGGGTCCACAAGGGGATTTGATCTTGAGAACAACCAGACCTGAGACCTCAAGAGTCTAACAAGAGCAGACAGACCCTGAGCATGAGGATAAAGCTGAGAAGGGCCTGGGCTAAAAATGGCAACCCAGAATCAGAAAGTCCAGAAGAGAAAGATTAACAACAAGAAGAAGAAATCTTTAACACTCGACAATTTTTACACAGAAAAAATCCAGACAAACAAGCAAACAGAAGAGGAGAACAAACAAGCAATCACATCCAAACCCTCCAAAAATAATGAAAACTGGTCACAAGCTCTTGAAGAGTTCAAATCTGAAATGAGGAGAAAGTTGGAAAATATTTGGCTAGAGAAATGGGAAATAGCTCAAAAGGAAATCAGGCAAGAAAATAACAGTTTAAAAGACAGAATTTTGCAATTGGAAAGTGAGGCTCAGAAATCAAATGAACTGATAAGCAAATTGAACACCAGAAATGACCAGATTGAAAAGGAAAACCAGTCCCTAAAGGCTAGAATAGAGCAATTAGAAGATAATTATCTCTCAAGACAGCAAGAACAAATAAAACAAAGTCAAAAGACTGAAAAAATAGAAGGAAATATGAAATACCTCAATGAGAAAGTGACAGACCAAGAAAACCAGTCTAGAAGAGACAATTTGAAAATCATTGGTCTCCCTGAAAAAGCAGAAATTAATAGAAATTTGGACTCCATACAAAAAGAAATTATTCAGCAAAATTGCTCTGGAGTTCTACAACAAGACGGCAATTTAGACATTGAAAGGATCCATAGATCACCCTCTACACTAGACCCAGAAAAGACAATGCCCAGGAGTATAATAGCCAAATTGAAGAGCTTCCAAGTAAAAGAAAAAAATCTTACAAGAAGCCAGAAAGAGACAATTCAAATATCAAGGAGCACCAATCAGGATCACAAAGGATCTGGCAGCCTCCACGCTAAAAGACCACAAGGCTTGGAATATGATATTCAGGAAAGCAAGAGAGCTGGTCCTTCAACCACGGATCAACTACCCATCAAAACCTACTATATACTTCCCTGGGAAAGTATGGGCATTCAACAAAATTGAAGATTTCCAAGTATTTGCACAGAAAGGACCAGGACTAAATGGAAAGTTTGATATCCAACCACAAAAATCAAGAGAAACATGAAAAGGTAAATAAGAAACAGAGAGTAAAGAAAAAAAAACTCATAATTTTTAAATTTGCCTTTTTTAAGGGCTTCAATAAGATCTAATTATCTGTTTTCCTATGTGGAAAAATGCTATGTATAATTCTCTATAGTGAACTCTATTCACTATTATAGTATTCACTAATATAGTAATCAGAAGAATAATTAATAGTGAGAGGGTGGAATACTAAATGGTCTAAGATGACATGGGGGGTGGGAAAGAGGGGGGTGATTAGTAGGGGACACTAAGCAAAATGTGAGTGAATAAGAAATATAGGATATTATATTACACACAAAGAGGGCATGGGAAGGAGAGGGGACGAATACTATTATAAGAAGGAGAGGAAGAGAGCATTAAGAGGTAATATTTAAACCTTTTCTCAGTTTAATCAACCCGGAGAGGGAAGAGTAGCTATATTATCCATTGGGTTATAAAACTCTATCTAACCCTACTGAAAAAGTCAGAAGGGATAAACCAAGTGGAGCAGGGAAGTGGAGAGGTCAAAAAAGGGAGGTGAGAAGAAGGGGGAGGAAATTCATTAGGCCTTTAAAAATAAAAAGAGGGGAATAATAAGGGAGGGGGTAGAAAGGGAAGTTAATTAAGGGAGGGGATAAGGGATACCAGCTTAAAACAAACCACTGGTTTAAAAGGAAATAGTTTAAGAAGAAGGGATAGGAATAGGGGAGGATACGAACATGTCAGCAAATGTACAACTGATAATTATAACTCTGACTGTGAATGGGATAAACACACTAAAATGGAAGCAAATAGCAGAGCGGATTAGAAACCAAAATCCTACCATATGTTGTTTACAAGAAACACAAATGAGGCAGATGGACATACACAAGTTCAAGGCTTGAGCAAAATCTTCTGGGCGTCAAATGAGAAAAAGAAGGCAGGAGTGGCTATTGTGATTTCTGACAAAGCCAAAGTAAAAATGGAGATGATTAAAAAAGACAGGGAAGATCATTACATCCTGATTAAAGACAGTATAAACAATGAGGAAATAACATTGCTCAATATGTGTGCACCAAGTGGCATATCATCCAAATTCCTAAAGGAGAAACTGGCAGAGCCCAAGAAGAAAATAGAGAGTAAAACCATAATAGTTGGAGATCTAAATATTCCTCTTTCAGATCTAGATAAATCAAACCAAAAACTAAATAAGAAAGAGGTAAGAGAGGTGAATGAAGTTCTAGAAAAATTAGATTTAATTGATATGTGGAGAAAACGAAATACGGACAAAAAAAGAATACCCCTTCTTTTCAGCTGCACATGATACATTCACAAAGACTGACCATGTAATAGGGCTTAGAAATATTACAAACAAATGCAAAAGAGCAGAAATAATAAATGTAACCTTCTCAGATCATAATGCAATAAAAATAATAATTAGTAAGACTACCTGGACAGGCAAATCAAAAACTAATTGGAAATTAAATAATATGATTCTCCAAATCCAATTAGTCAAAGAAGAAATCATAGAAACAATCAACAATTTCATTGAAGAGAATGACAATGATGACACATCTTACCAAACTCTGTGGGATGCAGCCAAGGCAGTACTCAGGGGAAAATTTATATCCTTGAGTGCATATATTAACAAATTAAGGAGGGCAGAGATTAATGAATTGGGCATACAATTCAAAAAATTAGAAAGTGAGCAAATTGAAAATCCCCAGATGAAAACTAAATTAGAAATACTAAAAATCAAGGGAGAAATTAATAAAATCGAAAGTAAAAGAACTATTGCATTAATAAATAAGACTAGAAGCTGGTATTTTGAAAAAAAACAGATAAAATAGACAAGATACTGGTCAATCTATTAAAAAAGGAAGATGAAAACCAAATTGACAGTATCAAAGATGAAAAGGGAGACCTCACCTCTAATGAAGTGGAAATTAAGGCAATTATTAAATATTATTTCACCCAATTATATGGCAATAAATATAATAATTTAGGAGATATTGATGAATATTTACAAAAATATAAATTGCCTAGATTAACAGCAGAAGAAATAGAATACCTAAATAATCCCATATCAGAAAAAGAAATTGAACAAGCCATCAAAGGAATCCCTAGGAAAAAATCGCCAGGGCCTGATGGATTCACAAGTGAATTCTATCAGACATTCAAAGAGCAACTAATCCAAATACTATACAAATTATTTGATATGATAAGCAAAGAAGGAGTCCTACCAAATTCCTTTTATGACACAAATATGATACTGATTCCAAAACCAGGGAGATCAAAAACAGAGAAAGAAAACTACAGACCAATCTCCCTAATGAACATAGATGCAAAAATCTTAAATAGAATACTAGCAAAGAGACTCCAGCAAGTAATTAAGAAGATCATCCATCATGATCAGGTTGGATTTATACCAGAAATGCAAGGACGGTTCAACATTAGGAAAACCATTCACATAATTGACTATATCAACAGTCTAACAAACAAAAATCACATGATCATCTCAATAGATGCTGAAAAAGCCTTTGACAAAATACAGCATCCATTCCTATTGAAAACACTGAAAAGTATAGGAATAGAAGGACCTTTCCTAAAAATAATAAACAGTATAAACCTAAAACCATCAACAAACATCATATGCAATGGGGATAAATTAGAAGCCTTCCCAATAAGATCAGGAATAAAACAAGGATGCCCATTATCACCTCTATTATTCAACATAGTACTAGAAACGCTAGCAGTAGCAATTAGAGTAGAAAAATAAATTGAAGGTATCAAAATAGGCAAGGAGGAGACTAAACTATCACTCTTTGCAGATGATATGATGGTCTACTTAAAAAATCCTAGAGAATCAACTAAGAAACTTGTAGAAATAATCAATAACTTTAGGAAATTTGAAGGATGCAAAATAAATGCACATAAATCATCAGCATTTCTATACATTTCCAACACATTAGAGCAGCAAGTGGTAGAAAGAAAAACACCATTTAAAATCATCCTAGACAATATAAAATACTTGGGATTCTATCTACTAAAACAAACACTTTCCAAACAAATAAAACTGGATCTAAACAATTGAAAAGTCATTGTTTGCTCATGGGTAGGACGAGTTACCATAATAAAAATGACCATTCCACCCAAATTAACTTACCTTTTTAACACCATACCTATCAAACTACTGAAAAACTTCTTTACAGAATTAGAAAAAACTGTAACAAATCTCATTTGGAATAACAAAAGATCAAGAATATCAAGGGAAACAATGAAAAAAATGTGAAGGAAGGGGGCCTAGCAGTACCAGATATTAAGGTATACTATAAAGCAGCAGTCATCAAAACAATATGGTACTGGCTAAGAGACAGAAGGGCAGATCAGTGGAATAGACTTGGGGTAAATGACATCAGCAAGACAGTTTATGATAAAACCAAAGAGCCCAACTTTTGGGACATGAATGCACTATTTGACAAAAACTGCTGGGAAATTTGAAAAACAATATGGGAGAGATTAGGTTTAGATCAACATCTCACATCCTACACCAAGATAAATTCAGAATATGTGAATGACTTGATTATAAAGATGGAAATTATAAATTAGTTAAGTGAACACAGAATAGTATACTTGTCAGATCTCTGGGAAAGGAAAGATTTTTAAACCAAGCACGAGTTAGAGAAAATTACAAAATGTAAATTAAATGGTTTTGATTATATTAAACTAAAAAACATTTGTACAAACAAAAACAATGTAGTCAAAATCAGAAGGGAAACAACAAATTGGGAAAAAATCTTTATAACAGAAAACTCTGACAGGGGTCTAATTACTCAAAAATACAATGATTTAAATCAATTGTATACAAAATCAAGCCATTCCCCAATTAATAAATGGGCAAGAGACATGAATAGGCAATTTTCAGGTAAAGAAATCAAAAGTATCAATAAGCACATGAGAAAGTGTTCTAAATTTCTAATAATTAGAGAAATGCAAATCAAAACAACTATGAGATATCACCACACACCTAGCAGATTGACTAAAATGAAAGAAGGGGAGAGTAATGAATGCTGGAGGGGATGTAGCAAAATTGGGACATTAATGCATTGCTGGTGGAGTTGTGAACTGATCTAAACATTCTGGCTGGCAATTTGGAACTATGCTCAAAGGGCTATAAAAAATGCCTGCCCTTTGATCCAGCCATAACATTGTTGGGTTTGTACCCCCAAAGAGATCATAAATAAAAAGACTTGTACAAAAACATTTATAGCTGCACTTTTTGTGGCAGCAAAAAACTTGAAAAGGAGGTTATGCCCTTTAATTGGGGAATGGCTGAACAATTTGTTTTATATGCTGGTGATGGAATACTATTGTGCTAAAAGGAATAATAAACTGGAGGAGTTCCAGGTGAACTGGAAAGACCTCCAGGAACTGATGCAGAGTGAAAGGAGCAGATCCAGAAGAGCACTGTACACAGAGACTGATATACTATGATAAAATCGAATGCAATGGACTTCTGTACCAGCAGCAATGCAATGACATAGGATAGCTCTGAGGGATTTATGGAAAGCAATGCTACCCACATTCAGAGGAAGAACTGCAGGAGAGGAAACATATAAGAAAAACAACTGCTTGAATGCATGGGTTGAGGTGGACATGATTGGGGATGCAGACTCAAAACTACCACACTAATGCAACTATCAACAATTTGGAAATAGGTCTTGATTAATGACACATGATAAAACCAGTGGAAATGTGTGTTGGCCATGTGTTGGGGTAGTGTAGGGATGAAGGGGAAAGTAGGAGCATGAATCATGTAACCATGTTAAAAACGAATATTGATAAATGTTTTTTTTAAAAAAAGATTAACAAAAATAAGAAAAAAAAAAGAATATCAAGGGAACTAATGAAAAATAATGTGAAGAATATAGGCCTAGAGTTATCAGATCTCAAATTATACTATAAACCAGTGATCATCAAAATAATATGGCATTGTCTTAGAGATAGAAGGATGGATCAATGGAATAGACTTGAGATAAAAGACAGTAGCAAGATAGTATTCAATAAAACCAAACATCTCAGCTTTTGGGACAAGAGCTCACTATTTGACAAAAACTGTTGGGAGAATTGGAAAATAATATGGGGAAATTACGTTTAGATCAACATGTTACACCTATTCACAATAGGTAAATGTTTAAATAAAAGGAGGGAAATCTTAAACAAATTAGGTGAACAAAAAATATATACCTGTCAGATCTATGGTAAAGGAAGGAATTTAAGACCAAGCAGAAGACAACGAATACTACAAAATATATAATGAATAATATTGATTATACTAAATTTAAAAGTTTCTCTACAAACAAAACCAATGAAACCAAAATTAGGAGGCAAGCAACAATTTGGGGAAAAATTATAACAAAAACCTCTGAAAAAAATCTAATTTTTCAAATTTATAAGGAGCTAAATCAATTATACAAAAAATGAAGCCATTCCCCAAATGACAAATGGTCAAGGGACATGAATAGTCAGTTTTCAGATAAGAAAACCAATACTATCAATAAGCACCTGAAAAAGTGTTCTAAATCTTTTATAATTAGAGAAATGTAAATGATAACAATGCTGAGGTACCACCTCACACTTAACAGACTGCCTAATATGACAGTAAAGGTAAGTAATAAATGCTGGAGGGAAGGGTTGTGGCAAAATGTAGACACTAATGCATTACCAGTGGAGTGAATTAATCCAGCCATTCTGGAAGGCAATTTGTAATTATGTGCAAAGGACTTTTAAAGAATGCATACACTTTGATCCAGTCATATCACTGCTGGGTTTGTATTCCAAAGAGATAATAAGGAAAAATACTAGTACAAAAATATTTATAGTCCCACTCTTTATGGTAGAAAAAAAAATTGGAGAATCAAGGGTTGTCCCTTAATTAGGGAATGACTGAACAAGTTATGGTATATGATGGTGATGGAATAATATTTTAATGATAATCTGGAGAATTTCTATATGAACTAGGAGAATCTCAATCAACTGATGTAGAGTGAAATGAGCAGAACCAGGAGAACATTGTATACAGAAAGCAAAACATTGGAACAATGCAATATAATGGACTTTACTACTAGTAGCAATGCAACAAGCCAGGCCACTCCAGAAGCACTTATGGGAAAGAATGCTAACCACATTGAGAGAAAGAACTATGGGAGTAGAAATGCAAAAGAAAAACATATGACATCACTCATCACATCTCTGTGTGTATGCATTTGTGTGTGTGTATCTGTCTATCTATCTATCTATCTATCTATCTATCTATCTATCTATCTATCTATCTATCTATCTATCTAACTATCTATCTATATGAATGATTTGGGGTTTAGTCTTTAAGACATTACTCTATACCAGGGGTCGGCAACCTTTTTGGCCGTGAGAGCCATAAATGCCACATTTTTTAAAATGTAATTTCATGAGAGCCATACAGTGCTCACAGTGTGCGCTCTTGTAACAGTGCCTGAAAAAAAATTGACTTTATGGCTCCTGCAGAAAGAGCCATATCTGGCCCTCAAAAAAGCCAGACATGGCTTGAGAGCCATATCTTGCCGACCCCTGATCTATACCAAAAAGAATAATGTGGAAATAAGTATCAAGTGAAAACATTTGTACAGCCCAGTGGAATTGCTTGTCAGCTTCTGGATGAGGAAGGGAAAGAAAATGAACCATGTAAACATGGATATATATGTAAATATAAAATTTTTTAAAATAACAATAAAATAAAATATTAGGTTCAACAAGAGGTAGAGAGATTACAAGATCATAAAACTAGAGAACAGAAGTTCATTTAGACTGAGTGGGGAGTTGGTGGTGTTAATGGAGTGACATAGCTAGGAAAATCCCATTAATGATTTGAAGTGGGAAAATCTACTTACAGTTCCCTAGATATCATATTAAAGGGTCAATAACACTAATTTTGTAGTAATAATACCATTTCTGAATATCTTCATCTCTTTTATTTCTCCACCCTACCTCTTTCTTAAATTCTACATAGCAATATATCCTACTTTTCTAGCATCAGTAATAATATTAATATTCTCAATCCATCTTCTCCATCATGCCCATCAATTGAATATTAGCTCTCTGAAGGCAGGGAAAGATTTAGTTTGTATCTCAAATATCTGACAAATAAGGAAGCCAGGCACTATACTAAGCATTGAGGATATAAAAAGAGCCAAAAGACAATAACTTCTCTCAAGAAGCTTACAATTTAGTGGGGGGGGGAAGCCAACTTGCAAATAAATATATAAAAATCAATGTATATACAGCATAAATAGGGAATAAATAATAGAGGGAAGGCAATAGAATTAAGGGGAGTAGGGGAATACCTAATACAATTGAATTGAATCTAGTAAAATATGGGATACTAGTTGGAACTTAAATAAAGCCAGGGAAGTCTATTAGAATAGAGAAGAGAGACCAGCCTGGCTTAGGAAATAGCCAGATAAGATGCCTGGAGTTGAGAGATGAAATGTCTTGTTTATGAAAGAGCCAAGAAGCCAGTGTTACTGGATCAAAGATTATATTATAGGGGGCAGCTGGGTAGCTCAGTGGAGTGAGAGCCAGGCCTAGAGATGGGAGGTCATAGGTTCAAACCCGGCCTCAGCCACTTCCCAGCTGTGTGACCCTGGGCAAGTCACTTGACCCCCATTGCCCACCCTTACCACTCTTCCACCTATGAGACAATACACCGAAGTACAAGGGTTTAAAAAAAAGCAAAGATTATATTATACAGGGGGTAAGGTGCAATAAGGTTGGAAAATGTGGGGGGCAGGGCAAGATGGCAGAGTAGAATGAACACAAAAATGAGCTCTACCATAATTCCCCTCCAAACAACTATAAATTCCTCAAATCTAAAATGTTAGTGGCAGAGGCAACAAAAGGTCATGGTGGTGAATTCTTTTAGCTCAAAACAATTTAGGAGATTAGAAAAAGATATCTGTGACACTGGGGTGGAAATCGATAAAGAGCCAATGTGGCTTAAAAATCAGTAGTGGATGAGGTGATTGCAGCACAAGCAGCAGCACCTTCATGAGTCCTTAAGCTAGAAATGGAAAAGGGATCTGTTAACTGATCCAAAAGACATTATTAGGGACCCCTATACTAGTATTGAATGTACTACTAGAATTTTTTTAGAAATTCCATTGCCAATACTCACTTCTGGGTCACAGGTTAAGAGCAGAGAGTAGCACTTCAGTGAGGAGAGAACAGGGGTCCTGCAGAACAAAATCACTTCCAGATAGAATTGTAGAAACAATAATTTCATTTAGAAAAATGGCAAAAATGAGACAACGTATTAAAATATGTAGTGTTAAGCTAAAGTAATATTTAGAGTAAAATGTAGATTTCAAAATGCATATATGAATAAAATAACAGAAAAAAATGAATTGGACATGCAACTAAAAAAAACTAAAATAAGAACTAAATTTAAAATCCCCAATTAAAAAATGCAAAACCTAAAAATCAAGGGAGAAATTGACTAATTTGGAAGTTAAAAAAACTAATAAAATTTGGGGGGCAGCTGGGTAGCTCAGTGGATTGAGAGCCAGGCCTAGAGACGGGAGGTCCTAGGTTCAAATCCGGCCTCGGACACTTCCCAGCTGTGTGACCCTGGGCAGGTCACTTGACCCCCATTGCCTACCCTTACCACTCTTCCACCTATAAGTCAATACACAGAAGTCAAGGGTTTGGAAAAAAAAAAACTAATAAATAAAACTAGATGCTGGATTTATCAGGATTAGGGAAAACAAAGTAGACCCAAAAAAAGAACAAAAACAAATAACAACTATCAAAAATTGTGAAAGTACTAGCAATGAAGATTAAATTAAAACAGTTATTAGTCATCATTTTACCCAATAATATATCAGTAAAATTGAGAATCCAAGTGATTGTCATATAGAGACCTAAACAACTCTAGAAATATTCATTGTTTATGTTTTGCTGAGATAAAAAATGAAAATGACAATTCTACTTTTGTTAATTTACTTATCCAGTGACATATCAATCAAACTACTAAAGAATTACATTATAGAGCTAGAAAAAAAATAGTAAAATTCATCTGGAAGAACAAAAGTTCAAGAAGATAAGGGAATCAACGAAATATATGAAGGAAGGTGATCTAGTAGTACCAAATTTAAAATTATATTACAAAGCAATAATCATAAAAAGCAGTCTTGTACTAAGAAATAGAGTGGAAGATTAGTGGAATTGACTAGGTACACAGTACACAATAGTAAGCGACCAAAATAATATAGTGTTTGATTAAAAACAAATATTCTAGCTTTGAGGGTAAGAACTTGCAATTCAACCAAAAATGCAGGAAATAATAAAAAGTATTTTGTAAGATAGCAGAGACAGACCATTATCATCTATCATATAGCAAGGTAAAGTTGAAATGTAAAAAAGATTTAGTGGACAGGATATCATTAGTAAATTTATATAGTATGAAAAATGTATTTTTCAGATTTGTGAATAAAGAAAATAATTTATGGCTAAACACATGTTTGAGGAGTTTATGGAAAGTAAAAGAAACATTTTTATTATATTATTTTTTTCAAAATTGCACAAAGGAAACTAATGTAGCCAAAATTAGGAAGAAAAAAAGAAAATGTAGAAAAAAATAAGTTTATATATATATATGTATATATATGAATCATTTCTTAAATATAGAGAAAACTAAGATAAATTTATAAAAATAAAAGCCATGTCAAAGGATATCAATAAGCATTTTTAGAAGAAATAAAAGCTACTAATAGTCATATTTTTAAAAAGTTCTAAATCACTACAACTTAGAGAATGCAAATTAAAACAACTCAGTAATACCATGTCATGCCTTTTTGATTGACTAACATGACAGAAAAGGAAAATAGTAAATCTTGGAGGGCATATTGGAAAATTGAAACACTAGTGCACTGTTGGTGGAAGTATGTCTAATCGATGTAGAAAAATTTGGAACTATCCTCAAAGGGCTATAAAGTTGTATACATCTTTTCACCTAGCAATACCACTACTAGATCTATATTCCAAAGAAATCAAAGAAAAGTTTAAAGAACATATCCCTACCATATATATATATATATATCCATTTTTTTGCCAGCAAAGAATTGGAAATTGAGGGAATGTCTATCAATTAAGAAATTGCTGAACAAGTTGTGGTATATGCTTTTGATTCCTAATATGGCATAAGAAATTATGTGCAAGATAATTTTAGCAAAACCTGAAAAAAACTTTTATGAATTTATGCTAATTGAATTGAGCAGAACAAAGAAAACATCATATATAGTAAAAGCAATGCTGCAAAGAGGATCAGCTAAGAAAGATTTAGCTACTCTGATCAAGACAAAGATTCAAGATGATAAAAAAATTAATAAAAATTTGCTATCCATCTCCAGAGAGAGAACTGATCATTTTTAAATGCACTTTGGAGGATACATTTTAACCTTCTTTATTTTTCTTTTTTGTCTGCATTTTACTTTTCAACAAGGCTAATATGAAATATGTTTAACATGACTTCATGTGTATAATTAATATGAAATTGCTTGTCTTCTCAAAGATGGGGATAGAAGTTATGGAAATAATTTGAAACTCAAAATTAAAAATAAAAGTTTAAATGTTTTTACATGTAATTGAGAAATATGTAATGAAATAAACATGAAAAAGAGAAAACTGGAAAGGTGGGAGGGAACTAAATTATGAAGGACAATAAATAGGAACTAAATTATTTTTTGTTTGATCCTTGATGCAATGAAATCTACTTGAGTCTATTGAGTAAGGGCTGACGTGATCAGACATGAGCCTTAAGAAAATCACTTTAGTAGCTAAATGGAGGATAGACTGTGAGAGTTAGTTGCTTGGTCAAAGAGGACAAAATTATGAGCAATGAATGGGAATTTTAGCTATGATAAAGTGGTAGGGAGAATGGCTAATAGGACTTCTTAGCAACTAGTATTATCCAACAATGTTTGGACTGCCTGGATAAGATTTGGTCACCCTTATCTGAGGTCCTCAAATAAAGGCTAGATAACAACTAGTCAAATATGTTGTAAAAGCAATATTTATCTCTTTATATTTGGTTTGTACTAAATCGCTATTGAGACTCTGAAACTCTGAAGATTTACATTCTGCAGTTGAGACTAAACTACTTAAGGGTTGGAGCTTTCTTTTTCCCTTTTTATCTCTAGTTCTTAGCACAATGTTTACCACTTAATACTTTTATTGAATATGGTTATGTGATATTTCCTCTAGAGTTGGATGATCTTTGGATTTAATTTGGTCATATTTTCCTGTCTGTGTGATGTTAGAGTGGTTATTTAAGTTCCCTATAAATGGCTTTCCAAATCTTTAAAATAAGGTCTTTAAGGCCCCATAAAGCAATCTTTTTTTTTTACATAAACTTGAGGCATAGATAATGATCATAAATCTCTTATGTCTTTAAAGACAATAAATACTCTATAAGTACATAGAGTTCTAATCTGAATTTCACTTTGCTAAACTGAATAAAAATGATTATGTACATATAAATAAATTAACATGTTATTTGAAAATCAGGTAGGTGAGAGGGAACATCCTATATCTAATATGGAATGAATTCATAGTACTGAGGAGCACTTTATAAAATTGTCTAATCCAACTATTTCATATCTCTGTTTATCTTTCATAAAATGATCTTCATATCTGTATTTGATTCTTATGGCTGTATTTCTTCCAACAGAAACTCAAATTCAATAGAGCCATTGATAACCCTGCTGTGGGAATTACCAGTTAGGTCAAAACTGAGAGTTTTTTTAAAAAAAACTCTTCTCAGTCTTCAAGAAAATATATTACAAGCTCTTCCTTTTCAAATAAAGGAAACTGAATCTGGCAGAGCACTTATTCCAACTGACTCATAGCAGGTTCATGTAAGATAAGAGTGACCTTAGAAGTTTGTTGTAAAGTTCAAATGTACAAAGGCAGCTGCTTTAGGAATAATTCCCATATCAAGAACAAGTGTCTTCCTGCTTGTTAAAATATAACCTATTTCATTTTTTTTGCACTGTTATCTGGCACATGCCATGTCTGTTGCCTATCAGTTCCTTTCTGTATAAAAGTGTTGTGGTTACAATTATTATTCTGCTCTCTGTCACAAATAAAAAGAAAGAAGAGTAAGAGGAGAAATTATATTTGTTAAAGCCAAAGAATAAAAGATAACAAGGTGGACATTAAATGATTTCAAATAAGTAACTACTTCCTTCAGTCAGGTTATATATTTACTTGGATAGATTTAACACATTTTGATAGTTTTATTTCCTAATTACTTGCCCATGTGAAACTTCATGCCAGAAATTGGGATACAGTACAAGATAGCAGAAAGAACATTTAACTTGTAGGCAACTAGGTGGCACACTGGCTAGAGTGTCTGGCCCGTAATCAGGAATACTTGAGTTTAAATCTGGTCTGACCCTATCTGTGTGACCCTAGGAAAGTCACTTGACTTTCTTTGCTTTTGTTTTCTCATCTGTAAAATGAGCTGGAGAAGGAAATGGCAAACAAACTACTTTATTAGCTTTGCTAGGAAGAGTCTAAATGGAGTCACCAAGTCAGAAACAAATGAAAAAATGTAAACAACAATGATTTAATCTGGAGCATAGAAATCTGGATTTAAAGCCTCCCTCAGACTCTTCCTTGATCAGTGTTCATGTGCAAATAACAATAAGTTGCCAGGACATAAGGCAAAGAGCAGGATTTATTAGCTTTTTCAGATGATTATCAAACCCTTCAATTTACTCATCTGTAAATTGGATTAAATCTGTTATTTAACTTACAAGGCTGCTACATGAAAAGTGTTTTTGTAAATCTTAGAGACTTATTCAAGAAGATATTATGATTACCAGAAAAATAATAGATTCAAAGTTTTATACATGAAAGGGACCTGGGAGGTCACCTAATCTAACCTTGTTGTTTTATTTACGAGAAAATCAAAACATAAAAGTTTAAGTTACTTTCCTAAGAGCATGTAAGTAGTAAGTGACAAAGCCAGGATTTAAATATGATCAGTTTTCTTGGGGGGGGGAGGGGGAGAAATCCTAGACATCATATTACAAGAAATTATCCGAGAAAACTGCCTTGATATTATTGAACAAGAGGGTAAAATAGAAATGAAAAGAATCCACAGGTCATCTCCTGCAATAAATTTCCAAATGGCATCTCCCAGGAATGTCACAGCTAACTTCAAGAGCTCCCAGGTAAAGGAGCAAATACTGCAAGGAGACAGAAAAAAAAAGCAGTTCAAATAGCATGGAGCCTGAGTCAGGATTACATAGGACCTGGCAGCTTCCACATTGCAGGACTAGAAGTCTTAGAATGTAATATTTCAGAAGGCAAGGGAACTGAATTTACAACCAAGAATCACCTACCTATAAAAACTAACTATATTCTTTCAAGGGAAAGTATGATCATTTAATAAAATAGTGGATTTTCAAGCATTGAAGAAAACACCAGACTGAAACTGAAATTTTGATATCCAAATACAAAATTCAAGAGAAGCATAATAAGGCAAATAAGAAAAAGGAAAAAAAATTAAGGGCTTCAATAAGGACAAATGGTTTATATTCCTATATGGAGAGAGGATATCTCTAACTCTTAAACTTTTTATCATTATCATAGTAGGTAGAAATAATATACATAGACAGAGGATATGGTAATAAGTTGTTTAGGATGATATGCAAAAAATTAAGGGTAAAAAAGAGGATTACGCCAAGAGAAATGGTAAAAGAAGTAAAATGGGATAAATTAAATCATATAAAGAGGCCAAGGGGGGAGGAAATCTACTAAAATGGGGGAGGGGAGATGAAGGTGGTGATGGGTAATATTTAAACTTTACTCTCATTGGAATTGACTCTGCTGTGGGTAAATTACTGGAGGCAGGGTGGTAATCAGAAGGCTCCTAAACATCACTTGTCCTGACAGTCTCTGTAGACTGAGTCTGCCAAGTAGGCACTGGAAATCACAGGCACTGGTTGAATCTGGGCTAGGGGGTGAAGTGTTTTCCAGGTGATTACCTAGTGAGTCAGGGACCCCAAGCCTATGAAGATTAGTTTAGCCAAGCCTCTGCTCACAACAGCACCCAAATCAGGAACCTAATGGGAATTGTAAGTGTGTTTAACAACTCCTCTACTCCTGAATTGGTGTTGGATTTGATGGGAAAGGATTGCTTTGGGCTTGTATAGATATGCTTGCTGGATTAACGGTATTTTGATTGTGGTTTGTAAATACCTTTCCTAAATCAGCTATAGATGATTCAACAATTAGGAAAGGAACACCAATCTTCTTTGATTGAAGTGTAACAGGATTTATTTACTATCTATAAGGTTAGGAACAAGGAAATAGGATAAAGGGTTTTGGAATATTAACCTGCTTCTAAATGAATAAAGGTGAACTTAATCAAATGGATGACAGATTTCGTAATAGGCTGGAGCTTTCTTCTCCCTCTCTCAATCTCTAGCTTAGCCCAGCCATGGCTCAAATGAAAGGATAGGGACGGTTAGTGATATTCTTCTTGTTGGTTGTGATGATGTTTCTCTCAGCTCTATTAATTAGCAGGTAATTGATTTCCTATGGCAACTAGATATGGATGTTGGATTGCTGGTCTAGGCCTGCCCTCCTTCCAATCCACCCTCCTCCCAAGAATTCTCAAGAATGAGAGACCCAGTTTGCTATTGTCCTTTTGTATTTATAGGGTGGTTCCAACTGTCTTCTGGCCCTGGTTCATACCACCCTGAGCACATTCCAAGGTCTTCAACCAACATTCCTGTCACTTGAGACCTCAGATGGGGAAGAACAGCCAGACTCATTGGGTGTAGAATCCTATCTTACACTATAAAGAAGTAGAAGGGGAAAAAGAAAGGGGGTGGTGGGAAGAGGAGTAATATAAGAGAAGGAGAAGTCAGGGTGATTAAAGACCCTACAGAGAAGTAGGAGGGGAATAAGAAGGGCGGTGGTGGGAAGGAGAGTAATGTGTGGGGGAATGAGAAAGTGATTAAAAGCAAAAAATACTGTTATTGAGGAAAAGAGTAAAAGGAGAAAGAACAGAATTAAAAGAGGAAAACCAGATGGAGGGGAATACACAGAAGCTAATCATAACTGTGAATGTAAATGGGATAAACTCACCCATAAAATGGTCACAAATAGAAGGGTGCCTTGAAAAACAGAATCCTACCATATTTTATTTATAAGAAACACAGACAGACACACACAGAGTGAAGGTAAAGGGCTAGAGCAGAATTTATTGGGTTTCATCTAAGACAAAACAAAGTAGGAGTAGCAATCATGATATAATACAAAGCTAAAGCAAAAATAAACTGATTATAAGAAATAAGATCATCTTGATAAAAGGTAGTGTAAACAATAAAGTAATATCAGTACTTAATATGTATGCACCAAATGCTATAGCATCCAGATTTTTAAAGAAGAAACTAAAGGAGTTTAAAGATGAAATAGGCAGTAAAACTATACTGGGGGCGGGGACCTCAACCTTCCTCTATCAAAACTAGACAAATCTAACTGAAAAATAAATAAGAAAAAAGTAAAGGAAGTGAATCAAATTTTAGAAAAATTGGATTTAATAGCAATCTGGAGAAAATTGAATAGGGATTAATTTTTTAAATATTAGGTGACTACAATGTATATAAAGTAAGTGACTTATCTAGCATCACACAATTATTATCAGGCAGAAGAATTATTTGAACATTAGTTTCCTTGGTTTCAAGGATGGCTCTAACCAGTTTGATGCCACATTGCACTGTTCTTAGTCCCAATTAATTCAATAAAATCATTCCTTGACAAGATATTAATAGTTTTAGATGGTACAGTATGGCCTAATCATTTCAAATGGATACAGCTTGTACAGCATGAGTGAATTAAAAAAAAAAGTAGAAACAACACTATACAGAACACCTAGATCGAATATCAACATAAAATGTCATGTCCACTTGACTGATTAGTTATGGCCTTCATTAAACAATAATGGATATAATTATATACCACTCATAAAGGTTAAATAATTTTTCCAGGGCCACACAGTTAGAAAATATCAGAAGTGACACTTAAATCCAGTCTTTTTGATGAAAACAGCACCCTTTACACTTTAAATATGTATTATTCACTTTGTTGATCAGTTGTTTTCTGGCATGTCTGACTGTGACCTCATTTGGGATTTTCTTGGCAAAAGACTGGAGTGATTTGCCATTTCTTTTCCCAGTTCATTTTACAGATGAGGAAATAGAGGCAAATATGGCTCAGTGACTTGCCTAGGGTCACACAGCTAGTAAGTGTATGAGACTAGATTTTAACTGAAGAAGATGAATCTTCCTTAATCCAGGCTTGATAACTCTATTCACTGCTATCTACTATGCCACCTAGATGCTCACTATGGACATCAAGCAAAATAATGTTGGTAAAAGAAATAAAAATTGACATGTAAGGAGTTCAGTTTTGGAAATACCAAGGCAAAATAATTCAAATTCAATTTTGTTTTACAAATATTTCCTTTTAGTTTTTCCTTCTATAAGATTATGTTATGAATTAATTTTCTCCCCCTCCTAACTATTTCATTGAAGGTACACCCTAGCACTTCCTCTGCCATCAGGAAATTTAAAATGAAACTCTGAAAGTGGTCATCCACATGCTGAGTCTTCATTAGATCTAGTTGCTCAGAATTACCAAGTAAAATATCTTTTGGAAATTAAGCAATATTATCAGCTCTGTTTCACTGAATGACTCTCAAAGTTTGAAAAGAATCATTGTTGTTTTGGTGAACAATTTCATTTCAGAGACATCCTCCTCTGCTCTTCAGCCCTCCAACATCTCTTCAAAGATGATTTATTTCCTTCTAAATATTTTCAGGCACAATCACAGTGTTGTGCAAGTAGTGCCTTTCTGTTGGCAGCTCACTTGGATTACCATTAGTTCTTCTCATTCAAACTCTTCCCCTATGTTCCTCTCCAAGATTTTCAAAACAACGTCTTTTAATAAGGACTGGCATGGTGTACAGTACAGTGCTTATTTAAGGTTATAAAGTACATGTCTCATATTTTGAAAATAACTCTCTAGTGACCTTGATCACCTGCATCCCACAGAACTGAAAGCTGACTCTATATATTACACTTCTCATAAAAACTATCTAAAGTTCTACAGGGTGGTTGCTTTGTAACTAAGCATGCTGTGAATATGGTGAAGTAGAGATTATACACTCCACTCTACCTACTGATCTGTCTATATTCCTTTAAGTTAAAAGCAAAATTCTTTCTTTTCCTGGAACCCTTTCCCATCCTTTCTTAATTCTAGTTCCTTCATTCTATTATATCCTATTAATATAGCTTGATAAAAAAATACATACTCATATATTTGTTTGCATGTTGTCTCTTCTACTAGATTGTAAGCTCCTTGAGGATAGGGATGGTCTTTTGGGTTTTTTGTGTCCCCAGATCCTAACACAATGACTTTTATATAGTAGGTCTTTAATAAATGTTTATTCATTGATTGATAATGCCTACCTCACAATTCTATAAATCAGATGAGAAAATGCTAGTAAAACACAGAAAAAAAATTAAAGCTTTTTTGTATATTACTGTTATTACTATAAAAATACAGTGGGTAAGGTGAATGAGTTAGAAGATGAAAATAAGGTAAATTAACATAACAAATGGAAGAGAAAGAAAGCAGACATTTATTAAACACCTAATATGTGCCAGACACTGATCCAATTTCTGTAGAAATATAATTTCCTTTGATCCTTGCAACTACCCTGTGAGATAGATGTTAATAGGGTCACCATTTTTACAACTGAAGAATCTGAGGCCTTCTACCCCAGGATAAGCTGATCACATGAAATCTCAGCACCATAAAGAACTAAGATTTTGATAATCTACAACTTTTCAATTAAATCTCAATTTCATTTTCCCTCTCATAAGAGGGCTGGATAGAGGAGCACTAAATTACTCCCAAAGCCTTCCTTACAGAAAGTTTATGACTTTCCTACCCACTTCATTTTGGATTAGCAGTTCTCCTTGGCTTCCACCCCACTGAACATGTTATAGCACCAGATTCACCAAGGTACACTCCACTTATTAACTTTCTTTTGTATGTTGTCTTCCCCCATTAGATTGTAAGTTCCTTGAGGGTAGGAACTCTCCTCTCTCCTTTTTTTTGTATTCCAAGTAGTCCTCCAGTTTTTTTGTATTCCAAGTTGTCTGACTTAAATATCTGGGGGACCTCTAATCCTGGCAGACCCATCATAGTAAATAGCCAAAAAAGTAACAACCACATATCTGGACTTCCAGCAAAGCAGGCCAGATGGCTGACTAGTGAAAGCCTTGATGTATAGAGGCTGTAGGCCAAGTAGAGAATCTTGAAGAATCCAGAGGAGGAATTTAGACAAGTTTAACAAGCCATCTCTGGAATCTGTGGGCCATTCTCTAAGCTCTTGATGGCTAAACTATAGCACAAATGCCAAAAAGGTCATGCAGAGTGCTGCCTATGGGCACATGCACCATCTCCCACCACAGTATATTACCAGGAAGGCAGAGGGAATCAGACAGAGCTGCTCCTGTCCTCCTCTCCACTCAGCCTGATTACATTTTTTCACATCACCTGGCCCTTGTCCCAGCAGCACAATGAGAGTGCTTACTCTCCTCCCTCTCTCAACATGCATTGAAGACATTCCTCACTTCACAACACATCTTCTTCTCCAGTGTAAAATGCCCCTTTTTTGTACAATAGTTTGCCCCATTCTGTTTTTCCCTTTACCATTCTCGCAATGCATTTTTTAAAATTTAAACATTTATTAATAATCATTTTTAACATGGTTACATGATTCATGCTCCTACTTTCCCCTTCACCCCCTGCACTCCCTTCACCCATGGCCGATGCACATTTCCACTGGTTTTATCATGTGTCCTTGATCAAGACCTATTTCCAAATTGTTGGTGGTTGCATTGGTGTGGTAGTTTCGAGTCCACATCCCCAATCATGTCCACCCCGACCCATGCGTTCAAGCAGTTGCTTTTCTTATATGTTTCCTCTCCTGCAGTTCTTCCTCTGAATGTAGGTAGCGTTCTTTCCCATACATCCCTCAGAGGTGTCCTAGGTCATTGCATTGCTGCTGGTACAGAAGCCCATTACATTCGATTTTACCACAGTATATCAGTCTCTGTGTACAATGTTCTTCTGGCTCTGCTTCGCAATGCATTTTTAATGCATGCCTATTTCTCATGTCTTAATTTTCTTTTTTAGATTTTATTCCATCATATTCAACTCAAACTCTCACCCACGGTCCAGTATGTTTCCTCTCACTTCTCTAATAATGATAAATTTCTTAGGAGTTACAAGAATCATCTTCGCTTGTAGGTATATAAATAGTTTAACCTTACAGAATATCTTTTGATTTCTCTTCTTGTTTACCTTTTCTTGATTTTCTTCAGTCTTAAGAGTCAAATGTTTAATTCAGTTCTACATTTTTATTCAGGAATATTTGAAATTTCTCAATTTCATTAAATATCCATTTTCCCCCCAAATGATAATGTTCAGTTTTTTGGGGTAAATGATACCAGGTTGAAATGCTAGTTCCTTTGTGCTCTGGAATATCATATTCTCAGACCTTTGGTCCTTTAATGTAGAAGGTAATAAATCTGTTATTCTAACTGTAACTCCACACTATTTGAATTCTTTCTTCTTTGATGGTTCCAATATTTTCTTCTGGATCTGAGAATTTGGGAATTTGGTTATGATATGCCTGGGAATTATACTTTTGAGAATTCTTTTGGAAAGAGGTCAGTGAATTCTTTCCATTTCCATTTTACCCTCCGATTCTAGGGCAATTTTCCTAAATAATTTCTTAAAAGATAATGTCTCAGTCCTTTTTTTGATCATGGCTTTCAGATAGTCCAATAATTTTTGGATTATCTCTTCTGGATTTATTTTCCAAGTAAGTTGTTTTTTCAATGAAGTATTTCACATTTTCTTCAATTTTTCCATTATTTTTACTTTTATTGATTGTTTCTTGATGTCCTAAGAATTCAATATCTTCACTTAACCAATTCTAATTTCTCAGGCATGATTTTCTTGAATGAGCTTTTTGTACCTCTTTTTCCATTTGGCCATCTTTTTTTTAAAGAATTTATTGTTTGTTTGTTTTTCTCTCTTTTTTCGGAGGGGGGTAAATTTTTGTACGTCATTTTCCATATGGTCAATTCTGCCTTTTCAGAAGTTCTTCTCTTTAGTTCATTTTTTATACCTTTTTAAATTGTTTTAGAATATTTTTCATGGTTACATGATTCATGATTTTTCCCAACTGTCTTCCCTTCCCCCTTCGAGGACTGACAAATAATTCCACTGATTTATACAGGTATCATTGTTCAAAACTATTTCCATATTATTCCTATTCATAATAGAAGGATCTATTAATGCCAAAACATTAATAGTTTCAGTGTCTGTATAAAATGTCCTCCTTGTTCTTCTCCTTTCACTCTGAATCAATTCCTGGAGGTTTTTACAGTACACATAAAAGAACAATGAAATGAAATATGGAGAAATTGTCTCCCATGAAAAAACCTGTACTTTCTCACCACTGTAGCCCAAGAGATAGGTCAAACATGTCTAACACATTGTCTTAAAAAAAAAAAAAAGATGTATGGTGAGAATGGATTTCCATGCCAAGATTTTGTGTGATCTCAAAGACTACAAAATAAACACAGCCCCAAAGCTGACCACAACAATCTTTATGATGCCTGGTTCTGGCTGAAATCCTGATTACTCTCATTCATCTCAGTCATGTTGCTGACACTGTCCTGCCTCCGAGATTTTCCTGGACCTGTGGTAGTCTTAAGCCCCAGCAATTTAGTACACTGCAAGGTTGCTAAAATTGTTAATTATTTCCACTAGCCTTTTAGTTGATTTTCAAAGATTCTTTAATAATACCGTCATATCATCTGCAAAGAGTGATAATTTAGTCTCCCCATTGTCTACTTTAATCCCTTCAATTTCTTTTTTCTTCTATAATAGCTACGGCTAGTTTTTCTAGTACAATATTAAATAATAAGGTGATTATGACCATCCTTTATTCACTCCTGATATTATTTGGAAGGCTTTAACTTGTTCTGATTGCAGATGATTTTTTTCTTAGGAAGTTCCTTGATGTTTTGTTCAAATTTTTTTTCTGAGATGGGATTATTTAAGTATTCTATTTCCTCTTTTCTTAATCTAGGCAAATTATGTTTTGTCAATATTCACCCATTTCACTTAGATTGCCATATTTATTGCTATATAATTGAGTAAAATAGTTCCTAATAATTACCTTAATATCCTTTTCATTAGAGGTGATGTCACTCTTTTCATGCTTGATATTATTGATTTGATTCTCTTCTTTCCTTTTTATTAGATTAACTGTATTTTGTTTTTTGTTGTTTTTTCAGAGTATCTGCTCCTAGTCTTATTGATTAGTTCAATAGTTCTTTTACTTTCAGTTTGATTAATTTCTCCTTTATTTTTTAGGATTTCCAATTTAGATTTTTTCTGGGGATTTGCAATTTTTTCTTTTTCTAATTTTTTTTAAATTGTAAGCCAAATTCTTTGATCTGCTCCCTTTCTGAATACCTTTTTCCACTTGGGAAATTTTACTTTTTAAAAAGTTCTTCTCTTTATTGGATTTTGAGCCTCTTTACCAATTGATTTGTTCTGTTTTTTAAGGTATTTTCAATATTGTGTTATAATATAAATACATAACATTATATTTAAGGTATACTTCAATATTTTTGTTATTATTTTTCATGATTTTCCTATATCCCTCTCATTTCTTTCCCCAATTTTCTTCTGTCTCTCTTATTTGATTTGTAAAATCTTTTTTGAACTCCTCTATTAATTCTTTTGGGACTTGAGAGTAATTCCTATTTTTCTTGGAGGCTTTGGTTACAGCAACATTAACTTTGTTGTCTTCTTCTGAGTTTGTATTTTGGTATTCCCTGTCACCAAAATAATTTTTTATGTTGGCTTTATTTTTTTGTTGTTTGCTTTTTCTACAGCCTTTTCCTTTTCTTTTAACTTCAGGAACAACTGTTAAAGTTGGAATCTATAACTGTGGTGAAGGAAGTACTTTTCCAAGGTTCAGATTATTTGTGGTGCTGCCTTCATCATAAGTTATGGGGATCTATCTGCTTTCAGTTCATCCAAAGTGGTATGACATAAGGAGAGATGTGCTTAATATTCTCCAGGCCTATGCTCTGGTCTATGAATAACTAGAAGCATTCTTTTCCACTTCAGAACTGACTAGAGTCCTCCTCTATCGCTACAAGTGCTGTTGTGTGCTTGTGCTCCTCCTCACCTTAAGACTATAACTCTGAACTCTAACTTTACTCTGTATTTGCGTAATGACATGAGTCTTGTATCTTGAGCCAGGAAAGGAATCCCTGTAATTACCTTCTGAGTAGCTGTCCCATTTCTCATACTATCTATGGCAGAAAGCTCCAGAAATGTTTGCTGCTGATTTAGCAGCTCCCAAGGCCTGCTGATTTGTGCTACACTTCTCCCTTAGGGCAATAGATCTTTTGTGCCAGTCATCTGAGTTGTTTTTGGTTAAAAAAAAAGAAAAAAATAATATACCTTGACTTTTTGTGGGTTGTAATGCTCCAGAATTCATTTTAACCCATAATAATGTGTTAAATGTAATAATGTCATAGTTTTTGGAAGGTAATTTAGTAGCAGTCAGGTGTATCTGGGTACCTTCTCATTCATCTTGGCTTTACCACTTACCTGTCTTACTTTAAATAAGTCAAGTAACCTGTCTAGGTCTTCAGCATCCTTTAAAAAAATTTATTAAGCAGTGAATCTGCTTTAGATGACGTCAATTTTCTTCCAATTTTAAATCACATGACCACAAATACCTTGCAACCAAAGAGTAAATCCCTCAGTAATGTTGTAGAAGTATGATCATGCTAAATTGTTTTTAAGATTATACATTTTATAGACTATAAAATTATAGTATGGAAGTGATTAGGTTCCAAAATCTTTACATGTGGAATTTGGATTCCACCTGGTTACGAAGGTTTAGAGATTAACCATAAAATCAGAGAATCTCAAGAGTTTGTTCAGAGCTAAGAACTCATAGAAGATAACTTGCACTATATTGCTGCACATCATATCCAACATATGGCTGTGAAGTGTTCACTTGAAAACTTTAATTTGGAAGCAGTTATGAGTAATAATGTAGCATACTGTAACTTGGGATAGTTTTAATTCTTTAAAGTTTTCCTTGCACCTATCCTAAGTCTACCTCTCTGTAACTTACACCTACTGATTCCTAATACATGCCTTGAGGAGAAACAGCATAAGTCTAATTTCTCACATGACAGACCTTCAAAAGTGCAAATTAGTTACTGAGTAATATAAACATGGAGTAGCAGAGATTCAACATTAATTGATTTTTTAGATTCAATGTCAAAATGTAGTATTTAGCTGATATATTTTACTGTGTGGAAGTCTTAGCTTTCTGATTTATTCTGCATGGTGGATATTTATTTGTGACATGCTAATTACTACATTTCCTTACATGGGTAAAGATGCAGTTCAAAGAATTTTCTCTAAGGGACAACTTGGGCTAGCTAGTATATTTAATGACTTCAGTGTTAACAACTGCTTTGCTTTTGCTTTTTATGCATTTATGCGTTTAAATGCTCTGTTGGTAACTTAATGTCTTAGTAGGGTGTGGCTTTTTGTTAACATTTAGGCTTGAGTAGTTGCATCTTAAAATTAGACTCCTCTTTCTAGTGTATCAGAATACAAAGCAAGAGAAGCTTTTGCAAAGGGAAAAAATCCATGTGTACAATGCATTTTTATATTTGCTATGTGCAGAATAAACGATTGCTATATTTTATGGCTTTTAAAACTTTATTTGTTGATGTATAATGAAACAATATAATGTAGTACATTCATTTATCTTATTGGTTTTTCCCCTTGTCCAATTATGATGGGGACATATAATATATATGTATATGTGCATATACATACATATATATATACATATATATGAATTTCATACAGGAGCTTTGGTTATTTTCTTGTGGTATGTGATAATATGAAGAGATTAATTTAATTCTCTTTGTGATTTTCTTTACTTTCTCACTTTCTCTCTCTCTTTCTGTCACATTGGAGTTTTAAGAAGATGCCATGTGTGATGACTTTAGTGATTGGATTATTTGATGAACCAATAAATGACAGCTTAGTTCTTCCTATAGCAATGTGATTAGTTGATTTTGCTTTTTACTACACAAATTAGTCAAATAGGTACTAACTAGCATTATCCATAGTTTATAAGATTTTATTTTTGTTTTTTTCCACAAATAACTATTAAAGTTTTGAGGATTTTTACAGTAAATATTGTTCTTTTATTTCCCCTTTGGGAAGCATAGGTGTCCTGCTTTTGTTCAGCTATATAATATATGTTAGTATTCATATTTTATTAGCTTCAAATTTATGGGGAAATGGTGGACTATTTATTCCTTTAGTTACCCTAGAACTACCTTGTTTCTGTTCATTCTTGGTAATTAGAACTACTAGGGATCTGAGATCTCTGCTCTCTCCATTCAAAGACTAAAGCCAAAGAAATTAGACAATTGAAATATATATATATATATATATATATATATATAAAACCAACCAAATAAGGAATGTATATATATATATATATATATATATATATACATTCCTTATTTGGTTGGTTGAAATTTGAAATAGTTTTTTTGCCATTGTTATACTCAACAATACATGAATCTATGGGAAACTTTCCCCAAGAGAGTCTTTTACAACTAGAATAAGAAATTTCACTAGTGTCCTAGAAATACAGAGCTGTGATTATGTTTGTCAAATTTCAAATCTTTCTGTCATGAGTTCATTCTTTCATTTATATTTAAGTTGCTATTCAGGTCAGTTGAGAAACACAAACACTAATGGATAGATAGCATAATGTATTTTAATTAAACAGATTTCACTTTGATGTTTTAATTAGTGAGATCTTACAAACATAGCTTAAGCTCTCATATCTTCAGTCTGTTTTTCAGTAAAAAGAAGATTCATTCAAACAAAAAGGAATTCAACTCAAATACTTATTAAATGCTTCCTTTGTGATGACACACTGTATTAAGAGCTAGGGATAGGGTGGGAAAAAGGAAGTACTAAGACCCAAGGAGTTTATATTCTAGTAGGGATTAGTGACTGAAGTTTAGAGGCTAAATAAATCAGATCTAATTTCATTAGGAGGTATCCACTAACAACTGTGGAAGTCAGGTGAAGCTCTGAGTAGAAGGAAAAGTATGAGGTATGACTTGAAGGAAGAATTGTGGAAGAGAAGAGTGGAGGAGTAGAAGAATATACCATGCCAGAGAGACAGCCTTCACAAAGGCATGGATATGGAAGATGATATTCTGTATTTGATCTATGTAACTTAGAAGATTATTGAAAGAAGAGAGTTTTGCCAACTTTAAAGAGTAAAAAAATGTACAAAGTTATCATTTCTCTAGAAAGAAGAGTCAATTTGTGAGAATGTAGTTTCATTTTTCAATCAACTCAAAAAATATATGTTATTTTATATTTATGTGCTGAGCTTTTGCTATATGTTCAGCATTATACTAGGTGTTATGAAGGATAGAGATGAAGTTAAAGTCATCACCACTAATCTTATAGAGCTTTCAATTTAATCAGAAAGGAAATCCAGTTAGGATTTATGCATAAAATTATATTTTCTTTATTTTCTTTGTGTTATTTCAAGTGTTTACAAACATAAACAAGATAAGCATTTCCATATATAAAGAAAAAGAAAATGTTACACAAATGAAAACACAAATGTCCTATATGTTTAACTTACTTTTCTTCATATTTACTGTGGGATCCATATTTCTGAGAGGGATGCAAGCTGCATCACAGAATTCCATAGTGCCCCCCAGAACTCTAAAGGAGGGGGCAGTTAAAGGTAGTTGGAGTCCTGGTATAAAAGCCAGGTCACCATTCCTAAACTACCTAGCATATCCTGTCCACTAGTGTACCAACCACTTTTCCACCCTCCTTATATCACATAGGATATAATCATAGAGGCTAACATATTCATATAAATTGTCTTTCATTTTTTTTTCTTTTTTCTGTTTTATTTTTCTGTTCGCTATCTAGAGGTAAATTCTCAGTTTATTCTTCTAGTGTTAGTTCTGTCACTGGGTATAATGTTCTCCTGGTTCTACTCAATTTACTATTCATTATCTTGCAGAGCTCTTTCCAAAATTTTTTATCAATTTGTTAATCATTTCATAAGGCACAGTAGTATTCCATCAAAATTATGTTCCACAATTTGTTTAGTCATTCCCCAAATGATGAGCATCTCCTCAGTTTCCAATTCTTTGTCACCACAAAGAGAGCTGCTAGAAATATTTAGGAACATATGAATTCTCTTCCTTTTTCCCTGATCTTGAGAAAGAGACCCACCAATGGTCTTGTAGAGACTAAGGGTATACACAGTTCTATAACTCAGTGTAATTCCAAGTTGCTTTTCAAAATGGTTGTATAGGTTGACAGCTCCCCCAACAGTGCTTTACTGTTCCCATTCTTCCATATCCCCTCCAACATTTGTCACTTTGCCCTTTGTCATTTTAACCAGTCTCATGGGTATGAGGTGATGTCACCAAGTTGTTTTGGTTTGCATTTCTCTAATGAATAATGATTTGGAACAATTTTTAATATATCTATGCATGACTTAAATTTCTTCATCTGAAAATTTTCTTCCTTTCTTTTTTCCATTTATCAATTGGGGATGGCTCTTATTCTTGTAAATTTGACAAAGTTCACTTTATATTTTAGATATGAAACCTCTATCTGAAAGGTTGTCTATAATCTCCTAAAGCCAATTTTCTGCTTTCCTTCTAATCTTGGCAGCTGTGTGAAGGAAGTTATTGAGGGAACCTTGGCCAAGAGGATATAATCTAAGCTTTGGCACCCCCTGTGGTCAGCAGGAAAGCCAGCAAGCAAGGTAGGGGAACAGGTGGAGTAAATGTTCCCTGGGCAGCCCTACTGAAGGAGGAAGGGCAACAGTTGACCCACAGAGGCTGATTTGTCAAAGTGAGTGGAGTGAGAGAAAGTTAGATAAACCCAAGCTGAGCTAATTTCCCTCATTTTACTGCCACTTTTGAACAGACTGGTTCCCTACACTGCTTTAGGAAGAATATATAGGCCTTAGCCATCTAAATGGAGAATCAATTATAATCAGGTTAATTTTTTAAGAGAAATATATTTATATCTCTTTTCTTTCTCACCTCTCATCTCCTTTCATTAATAAACACTTAAAACTGGTGACATTCTATTTGATTTGTAACATAGCATTTATTTTATTTGTGCAAAAACTTTCCAATTTAATGAATTAAAAATTTTACATTTTATATTTCACAATGCTCTCCATCTCTTGTTGACTCATAAATTCTTCTATTCATAAATCTGATAGAGAGTATATTTCCTTTTCATCTAATTTACTTATGCTATCTCCTTTTATGTCTAGATCATATATCCATTTTGATTTCATCTTAGTGAAATTTGACTTATACATAGTTTCTGCCAAACTAAGCCCAGTTATCCCAGCATTTTTTTTCGAAACATAGATTTGTTGTCCTAAAATACTGGATCTATGGTTTTATCAGATACAAGACTACTACACTCCTTTACTGCTGTTTGTTGTATGTCCATTCTGTTCTATTATGGGGGGCTTGAGGTGAACTCGGGGTTTGGGAAGGGTAACTTTTACAAGAATGCAAGACTCTGAAACAGCTAAAAATGTGATGTTGTGTCTTGGTGTGGATGTAATTCTAGAGTGGTAAACACTCAGGCATTTGGTGAGGGGGCTTTGGTTACCTGACCAGGGTCTGTCTGAATATCTTCATAGTTTAGAGGACAGATGGATGACTGAAATACAGCCCGATGGTATTGACGTGTAGCCTAGAGGTTCATCTCTATGTCCATATTAAAACTAAAGGACTATCCAAGAATGATAATAATCTCAGGGTCTTCTAGAAGTTATCAGATGTTCTTGGGTTAGGAGTCAGAAGGACAGAAGGGAGCAAAGGAATTTCCTTGCTTACAGTTTGCCTGGGTTTGGGGAGGTACGATGCCCATAACAGTTCTACTGGTTTGCCTGTATATATTTTAGCCAGTACCAAATAGTTTTGATATTACTGCTTTATAATAAAATTTAAAATCTGGTATTTCTGGACTTACTTCCTTTATTTTTTTCTCTTTAATGAATTCTTTTGATACTCTTTATCTTTTATTCTTCCAAATGGATTTTATTAATTTTTTCTAACAACTTTTTAATAATTTATATCAGACAGCATTGAAAAAGTACATTAGATAAAATTCTTGCAGCAATCCTGCATTACACTAGGCACCTTAGCTGATGGATGTGGATTCTAGCTTTGTCCTATTTAATGGGCTCCAGGGGTCAGAAAGCAAGGTGAGTTTGCTAATCCTGCCCTCAGGGGTTGCATTGTTGATTCCAACCTGTTTGCTCCCTTATGGATGTGTCCCTTTGTGGTACTCAGGCTAGAGAGGTCAAAAATCTCCATTGCTATTTAGCTTTACTCTTAACTCCTGCTTGCTTTTGTCACTTTTAGAACTGATTTTTCCATTTATTTTTGGTTATTTGTGGACATGTTAGGAGGACAAGGAAGTTTCACCCCTACTCTTGACATCTTACCATGATACATCTTTATGGGCTTATATTGATGAACTGCAAAAGTCATTATGTTGGACTCAGACAAGTGGTGCTGGATGCTGTGCTATATGCCCTACATGATGTCATCAGTGAATTTATAATAACAGAAGAAAAGTCTGAACTATGAGAGTTTTTTGCATGACATGCAGTTGTAAGCAGACCCACCAGCAGGCTATTGCTATAGTCCAAGTGTGAGGTGATGTGGGCCTGTATCAATGTGGTGATACTGTCAGAGGAAAGAAGAAGTAATATGTAAGAGATATTGCTGAGAAGAAATCAATAAACTTTGATAAGGGCTTAGATATTCAGTAGGGAAGAGATAATGAGGAATTCAGGATGACTCAAGTTGTGATTGGGAAAATGGTGTTGCTGTCCAAAGTGACAAGGAAAGTGGAGGGAGAAATCATAGAGGGGAAAGATAATAGTTCAGTTTTGAACATATTTATTTCCAATTTGAGAAATAATAAATGCAGCTAGAGATGAGTGATTAGACGTTATCAGAGAGACTGGATTAGGAGTGGCAGATTTGTGAACTATCAGAATAGAGATGATAAATAAATCTTTGGAAACTGAGGAGATTAGTATAGTAAGTATTCGAAGTAGAAGAGAAGAGGACCCAGGTCAGAACCCTGAGAATAATTTAAGGTTCGAGGATATTATTTGGAGGAGGATCTAACAAAGGAGAGAAAAGAAATAGTCAGATAGGTAGGAGGAAAACCAGGAGAGCCAACAGTGAATGTCAAAGGCTATTAGTTCTTTCTGATTTCCGTATTGTCCTCTTCAGGGTATCTTGACTTTGACCATTTTGTACTTTTTAAATTGGGCTTACAATCCTATTTTCTTTTCTTTGAATAAAGTGATAGTGCTATTTTTGTTTTTATATCATCTGACATTTCCCAGTATTCCTCCCTTACCTTCTTTCAGAGAGACATATCAATTAATCATAGTTTTAAAGAAAAGGGGGGGAAAGATGAAGAGAAAAAAGTAATCAGCAATGATCTCTCTAGACTGAAAATAAATGCACTTTCCCACACTGACAAACTTCTCACTTCTACAATATTTACTTTTGAATGTTTTCTTGTAGTTCCCCCCCACCTCCATTTCCATTGCAGTCATTGTATATATTGGTTTGTTGACCCTGCTTCTTCACCTACATCAGATAGTGTAAACATATTCTTTCTTTGTGTTCATCATATTGAACACTTTTTAGAAAACAATAATAATACATTATACTTATCTAACATATTTTGGTCACTCTCTGCTGCCTTCACAAAGACAAAGACCAAAGCAACTGAATAATAAGAGGGAGGATATAAATAAATGTAATATGCAAGTTCAGGGAAAGAAGAAAAAGAAGAACAAGGACTTGAGTAGTTGAGGAAAGCAATATGCTAGCTTCATAAAATCAATGAATAGCAAAAAGAAAAGGAAAATAACAGATCTTCCTTCTAAAATTACACAATTAAGACCTATTAATAAAATGTATCCATAGGCAACTGAGGCATCTGTTTTGTCAACAAGATACTTGAGATCAATAGCTTTTTTTTCCCCAAATATAAAGAGCCTGGGGAATACAAGATAGATTGTATGTGATTAATTGAAGGGATGATTGAGCAGTAGGTTCTATTTAATTTCCAATTCCTTGGGATCTGTGGGCTATGAAAAATGTTCTTTTTGGTTATGCGTAATTTTATTCAGGGAAGGAAAATTTTTAAAATATGTTTCTTTTTCCCCTCAAATTTTAAATCAGAACTTCATAGTGCCCAGGAGCAAAGGACTACTAAGCTTGAGATCTTTTTAAAGATTTACATAAAAATGTAATGTGTTTAAGAGATACAGCAAAATCAATGTTAGAGCACAATCATAGAGGGTTAGAAGTCCAGGCACAGTCTCATCAAACTATCCAATAGAAGTTTTTTTTTCCTTGCAGATTAAAATGACTAATGGATTATAATTGTTTTCTACATTTTAATTCTTTCAAATTCCTTATATTAAATATTGTATTCTGAGAAGAATACAAACTTCTGATAGTAATAAAAGAAAAACTTTTCAAGCAGTTAAAATGAATCGATCAAATATACCTTTCATTACACATTCATAGATACACACACACACACACACACACACACACACACACACACACACATGCACACACCCACTGGTGGAGTTTTTAAAGAATCCTGAACAAGCCTACCCAGACACAAATTTAGAAATTTATGCTTAGATAGATACATTTTAAAATAAACACCTCCCTCATCTTTTTATGCACTGTACTTTTTAAACTGATCCCTTTACTAATAATTTGTGACTACAATAGATACTATATTTTTAATTATAAATCTGTTGCAAATGTTTCAGTGTAGTGTTTAATTTATTCCAAGATCAATATGATACTTTAATCTCAGGATAAAGACTGCTTTTCTTATGATAAAGTATGTAAATTAAAAGCTTTGCTTCAAATAACTGTGCTTTTCTGAATGGCTATTACCTTAAACTCTATGGGCTTTCTGATAATGAAAGGAAATTAGGAAACTTGGATAAAATATAATAAAATAGATCTCTAAAGAAAAACTTGCCATACCTGAAAACTAAGATGTAAGACTCTAATAATCCCAATGAAAATAAAATTGAAATTACTTCCTATGGTCAATGTTTTAACATTTGTTTAGGCCTGGGAATGAATTAGAGTTTTTGGTCATATGATAAGGGAAAGAAGAAAGCTAGCAGGGGCAGATGTCAGAAGATAGAAACAATGTGAGGGATAGCCTCTAGTCCATAGTCAGCTAGAACTAGAAGATCCTTAAAGACTGAAACTAGTCTTCTTTTAAAAGTATATTTGCATGCCTGCACTATATTTTCTTATTAACATGCATATTATGTAATATCCAAATGTTCCTTAAGCCTTCTTCAGTATGTATTTCCATAAGCTAGCATTTATTAAATGTTTATTATGTTCTAATCACAGTTCTAAGTACTGGGGAAGAAAACAAAGAAAAAATAGTAATTGCTCTCAAGAAGCAAGCATTGTGAATTGGGAAAAAATCTTTATGACAAAAACCTCTGACAAAAGTCTAATTTCCCAAATTTATGAGGAGCTAAATCAATTGCACAAAAAAATCAAGCCATTTCCCAATTGATAAATGGGCAAGGGACATAAATAGGCAGTTTTCAGGTAAAGAAATCAAAACCAAAAAAGCACATGAAAAGGTGTTCTAAATCTCCTATAATTAAAGAAAAGCAAATCAAAGCAACTCTGAGGTCCCATGTAACACTTAGCAGATTGGCCAATATGACAGCACAGGAAAGTAATAAAAGTTGGGGGGGGGTGTGGCAAAATTGGGACGCTAGTGCATTGCTGGTAGAGTTGTGAATTGATTCAACAATTCTGGAAAGCAATTTTGGAACTATGCCCGAAGGGCTTTAAATGACTGCCTTCCCTTAATACAGCCATACCACTGCTGTGTTTGTACCCCAAAGAGATAATAGGGAAAAATACATGTACAAAAATATTCATAACTACACTTTTTGTGGTGGCAAAAATCTGCAAAATGAGGGGAGGGTCCATTTACTGAAGAAAGGCTGAACAAATTGTGGTTTCTGATGGTGATAGAATGCTATTGTACTGAAAGAAATAATGAATTGATGAACTGAAGGAGTTCTATGTGAACTGGAAAGACCTCCAGGAATTGATGCAGAGTGAAAGAAGCAGATCCAGGAGAACATTGTACAGAGAGACTGATACACTGTGGCACAATCATATGGAATTGGACTTTTCTGCTAGCAGCAATTCAATGATCCAGGACAATTCTGAGAGACTTAATGAAAAACAATGCTGTCCACATCCATAGAAAGAACTGTGGGAGTAGAAACGCAAAAGAAAAACATATGCGTATTCACATGGTTTGATGGGGATATGATTGGGGATATTGACTTTTTATGATCACTCTATGGCAAATATTAATAATATGGAAATAGGTTTTGAACAATGATACATGTAAAACCCAGTGGAATTGCTCATCAGCTCCAGGAGGGAAGAGAGAGGAGAGGGAAAGAATATGAATCATATAATCATAGAAAAATATTCTAAATTAATGAATTTAATTAATTTTTAAAAAGAAGCATACATTGTGGAGGTGGAAAAAATTTAAACTACTAGATAAAGATAATATATACAGGATAAATAAAGGCAATCTGAAAAATGAAGACGTTGGCCCATGTAGCCACAAGCAAAGACCTCCTGAAATAAAAGGGTTTAGACCTGATTTATAAATCTTCATCAGAAGAACATGAATAAGAACAAGAATGAGAATAAGAACAAGAACAAGAACAAGAACAAAAAGAAGAACAAAAAGAGGAAGAAGATATTGTTAATGGTTAATTTGGTAGGAGTTTGACAAAAGTGAGGAGAGCAGTTTGACAAAATATTTAGTTTGTTTTGAGAAATACAGATAGAAAAGAGAAAGGAGGAAAGGGAGATTATTACTCTAATACCTTATAACTATACCTAAATTCCTAATCCTACTTAAATTTCTAAAAACAAAACAAAACCAAAAAAATCCTACTCTGTATTTGAGGACAGGTTCTTCTCCCTAAGCAAATCAGGCCTACCTACACTGTCTACCTAGTAATTTATTCATTAACTAACTACCTATATTAATAATTAAACATTCATCACCTACCAATTCCTTAAATACATTTCTCTATCACAACTGTCAGTAGTAGAACCTGCCATGCCCATGCCTCAAAGACAGACTCCTCAAAGTCCAGAGGCAAAAGACCAACTATCAACTGATTCCTTCCTTATATATCTTCCTTGTCTCCTAGGTAACTGAATCTTCAGCTCTCTCTAATAGACACTTATCAGTTCCCTTCTACTTTGAAATCCTTCTGCTCTCTTTCCTGCCTCATAAAGAGACAGAGGGAGAGATTAAGAAAATCCCTTTAACATATTAAATTTTATTGATTTATTTTACAAAGCATGTCACAGATTATTTCATTTGATCATTCTGAGAATCCTGTGAACAACAGAAGTTTTATTATTCACCCATATAATAGATGGAGGAACTAAAGATGAGAAAGTAGGTTATAAATTTTGGAGGCAGGGTTTCATATTTTTTTCAATTTGTAAATTCATTATTCTGTTCAATATAATCTTATGCCTCCAATTTGATAGTAATTTCTAATGTTAAGTAATCTAAATACATCTCTAAGCCTTTAGTTTTACTTATTTTTTTGAAAATTTTTCCTAGGCATTATTGTCCCTGCCCATAACATTTTTCAATGTTAGATACAGGCACTCTAATTTTGTACCAGGTTTCTAATCATTGTGTCAGTTATTTTGGAAATAACACAATAGTGATAATATTACAGTGTTCAAGCAGTTGCTTTTCTTCTGTGTTTCCTCTCCTGTAGTTCTTCCTCTGAATGTGGGCAGCATTCTTTTTCATAAATCCCTTACTATTGTCATGGGTCATTGCATTGCTGTTAGTACTGAAGTCCATTACATTCTATTTTACCACAGTGTATTGGTTTCCATGTACAATGTTCTTCTGGCTCTGCTCCTTTCACTCTTCATCAATTCCTGGAGGTCTTTCCAGTTCACATGGAACTCCTCCAGTTTATTATTCCTTTGAGCACATCACCAACATATACCACAAATTGTTCAGCCATTTCCCAATTGAAGGACATACCCAGGTTTTCCAGTTTTTTGCCACCACAAAAAGCATGGCTATAAATATTTTCATACCAGTCTGTTTATCTATGATATCTTTGGGGTGCGAACCCACCAATGTTATGGCTGGATCAAAGGGCAGACATTTTTTATAGCCCTTTGAGCATAGTTCCAAATTGCCTTCCAGAATGGTTGAATCAGTTCAAAACTCCACCAGCACTGCCTTAATGTCCCAATTTTGCCATATCCCCTCCAATGTTCATTATTCTCCCCTTCTCTCATTTTAGCCACTCTGCTAAGTGTGAGGTGATATCTCAGGGATGTTTTGATTTGCATTTCTTTAATTATTAGAGATTTAGAACACTTTCTCATGTGCTTATTGATACTTTTGATTTTTATCTGAAAATTGCCTATTCATGACCCTTGTCATTTACCAATTGGGGAATGACTTGATTTTTTATACAATTGCTTTAACTCCTTGTACATTTGAATAATTAGACCCCTGTCAGAGTTTTTTGTTATAAAGATTTTTTCCCAATTTGTTGTTTCCCTTCTGATTTTGGCTGCATTGTTTTTGTTTGTACAAAAGGTTTTTAGTTTGATATAATCAAAATCATTTATTTTACATTTTGTAATTTTCTCTAACTCGTGCTTGGTTTTAAAATCTTTCCTTTCCCAGAGATCTGACAAGTATACTATTCTGTGTTCACTTAACTTATTTATAGTTTCCTTCTTTACATACAAGTCATTCACCCATTCTGAATTTATCTTGGTGTAGGGTGTAAGATATTGATTTAAGCCAAGTCTCCCCCATATTGTTTTCCAAATTTCCCAACAGATTTCATCAAACAGTGGATTCTTGTTGCAAAAGTTGGGTTCTTTGGGATTATCATACACTGTCTTGCTGATGTCATTTACCCCAAGTCTATTCCACTGATCTGCCCTTCTGTCTCTTAGCCAGTACCATATTGTTTTGATGACTGCTGCTTTATAGTATAGCTTAATATCTGGTACTGCTAGGCCACCTTCCTTCACATTTTTTTTTCATTGTTTCTCTTGGTATTCTTGATCTTTTGTTATTACCAATGAACTTCGTTATAGTTTTTTCTAATTCAATAAAAAAATTTTTTGGTGGTTTGATAGGTATGGCACTAAATAGGTAAATTAATTTGGGTAGAATGGTCATTTTTATTATGTTAGCTTGTCCTAGCCCTGAGCAATCAATGGCTTTCCAATTGTTTAGATGCATTTTTATTTATTTGGAAAGTGTTTTGTAGTTTTTTACCTATAATTCCTGTGTTTGTTTTGGTAGATTCCTAAGTATTTTATGTTGCCTAGGATGATTTTAAATAGTGTTTCTCTTTCTACCTCTTGCTGCTGTAATGTGTTGGAAATATATAGACATGCTGATGATTTATGTGCATTTATTTTGTATCCTGCAACTTTGCTAAAGTTGATTATTTCTACAAGTTTCTTAGTTGATTCTCTAGGATTTTTTAAGTAGACCATCATATCATCTGCAAAGAGTGATAGCTTAATCTCCTCCTTGCCTATTTTGATACCTTCAATTTCTTTTTCTTCTCTAATTGCTACTGCTAGTGTTTCTAATAGAATGTTAAATAACAGAGCAGATAATGGGCATCCTTGTTTCACTCCTGATCTTATTGGAAAGGCTTCTAATTTATCCCCATTGCATATGATGTTTGTTGATGGTTTTAGGTATATACTGTTTATTATTTTTAGGAAAGGTCCTTCTATTCCTATACTTTCCAGTGATTTCAATAGAAATGGATGCTGTATTTTGTCAAAGGCTTGTTCAGCATCTATTGAGATAACCATGTGGTTTTTGTTTGTTAGACTGTTGATACGGTCAATTATGTGAATGGTTTTCCTAATGTTGAACCATCCTTGCATTCCTGGTATAAATCCCACTTGATCATGGTGGATGATCTTCTTAATTACTTACTGACATCTCTTTGCTAGTATTTTATTTAAGATTTTTGCATCTATGTTCATTCGGGAGATTGGTCTGTAGTTTTCTTTCTCTGTTTTTGATCTCCCTGGCTTTGGAATCAGTTCCATATTTGTGTCATGAAAGGATTTTGGTAGGACTCCTTCTTTGCTTATCATATCAAATAATTTGTATAGTATTGGGATTAGTTGCTCTTTGAATGTCTGATAGAATTCACTTGTGAACCCATCAGACACTGGCAATTTTTTCTTAGGGAGTTCTTTGATGGCTTGTTCAATTTCTTTTTCTGATATGGGATTATTTAGGTGTTCTATTTCTCCTGCAATTTATATTTTTGTAAATATTCATCCATATCTCCTAAATTGTTATATTTATTGCCATATAAATGGGTGAAATAATTTTTAATGATTGCTTTAATTTCCCCTTCATTAGAGGCGAGGTCTCCCTTTTCATTTTTGATACTGTCAATTTGGTTTTCTTCTTTCCTTTTTTTTATTAGATTGACCAGTACCTTGTCTATTTTATCTGTTTTTTCAAAATACCACCTTCTAGTCTTATTTATCAATTCAATAGTTCTTTTACTTTTGACTTTATTAATTTCTCCCTTGATTTTTAGTATTTCTAATTTAGTTTTTAATCTGGGAATTTTTAATTTGCTCACTTTCTAATTTTTTGAGTTGTATGCCCCATTCATTAATCTCTGCTCTCCTTAATTTGTTAATATATGCACTCAAGGATATAAATTTTCCCCTAAGTACTGCCTTGGCTGCATCCCACAGAGTTTCATAGGATGTCTCATCATTGTCATTCTCTTCAATGAAATTGTTGATTGTTTCTATGATTTCTTCTTTGCCTAATTGGTTTTGGAGAATCATATTATTTAATTTCCAATTAGTTTTTGATTTGCCTGTCCAGGTAGCCTTACTAATTATTATTTTTATTGCATTATGATCTGAGAAGGTTACATTTATTATTTCTGCTCTTTTGCATTTGTTTGCAATGATTCTATGTCCTATAACATGGTCAATCTTTGTGAATATACCATGTGCAGCTGAAAAGAAGGGGTATTCCTTTTTGTCCCTATTTATTTTTCTCCACATATCCATTAAATCTAATTTTTCTAGGACTTCATTCACCTCTCTTACCTCTTTCTTATTTATCTTTTGGTTTGATTTATCTAGATCTGAAAGAGGGATATTCAGATCTCCCACTATTATGGTTTTACTATTTCCTTCTTGAGCTCTGCCAGTTTCTCCTTTATGAATTTGGATGCTATGCCACTTGGTGCATACATATTGAGCAGTGTTATTTCCTCATTGTTTATACTGCCTTTAATCAGGATGTAATGACCTTCCCTGTCTTTTTTAATCATATCTATTTTAAATTTGGCTTTGTCAGAAATCACAATTGCCACTCCTGCCTTCTTTTTCTCATTTGATGCCCCAAAGATTTTGCTCACGCCCTTAACCTTAAACTTGTGTACATCCACCCACCTCATATGTGTTTCTTGTATACCACATATGGTAGGGTTTTGGTTTCTAATTCACTCTGCTATTTGCTTCCTTTTTATGAGCGAGTTTTATCCCCTCCCTTGATTAACTTCCCTTTCTACCCCCTCCCTTATTATTCCCCTCTTTTTATTTTTAAAAGCCTAATAAATTCCCTCCCCCTCCTTCTCACCTCCCTTTTTTGACCTCACCACTCCCCTGCTCCCCTTGGTTTATCCCTTCTGACTTTCTCAGTAGGGTTAGATAGAGTTTTATATCTCAGTGGATAATATAGCTACTCTTCCCTCTCTGGGTTATTACACTGAGAGTAAGGTTTAAATATTACCTCTTAATGCTCTCTTCCTCTCCTTCTTATATTAGTATTTGTCTCCCTCCATTAAGGGTTTAAAATTAAAAAAAATATTAATATTTGTCCCCTCCCCTTCCCATGCCCTCTTCATGTTTAATAGTATATCCTATTTTTCTCATTCTCTGAAGTTTCTCTTGGTGTCCCTTGCTATTTACTCCCCTTTTTCCCACCCCCATATCATCTTAGACCATTTAGTAATCCACCCTCTCCTTATGAATCATTCTTCTGATTACTATAATAGTGAATACTATAATAGTGAATAGAGTTCACTACAGAGAATTATATGTAGCATTTCTCCACATAGGAATACAGATAATTAGATCTTACTGAGGCCCTTAAAAAGGCAAATATAAAAATTATGAGTTTTCTTTCTTTCCCTTCTGTTTCTTATTTACCTTTTCATGTTTCTCTTGATCTTTGTGGTTGGATATCCAACTTTCCATTTAGCCCTTGTCTTTTCTGTGTAAATACTTGGAAATCTTCAATTTTGTTGAATGTCCATACGATCTCTTTGAAGTATATAGTAGGTTTTGATGGGTAGTTGATCCGTGGTTGAAGGACCAGCTCTCTTGCCTTTCTGAATATCATATTCCAAGCCTTGCAGTCTTTTAGCGTGGAGGCTGCCAGATCCTGTGTGATCCTGATTGGTTCTCCTTGATATTTGAATTGTCTCTTTCTGGCTTCTTGTAAGATTTTTTTTCTTTTACTTGGAAGTTCTTGAATTTGGCTATTATATTCCTGGGTATTGTCTTTTCTGGGTCTAGTGTAGAGGGTGATCTAAGGATCCTTTCAATGTCTATATTGCCCTCTTGTTGTAGAACTTCAGGACAATTTTGCTGAATATTTTCTTTTAGTATGGAGTCCAAGTTTCTATTAATTTCTGGTTTTTCTGGAAGACCAATGATTCTCAAATTGTCTCTTCTAGACCAGTTTTCTTGGTCTGTCACTTTCTCATTGAGATATTTCATGTTTCCTTCTATTTTATTTGTCCTTTGACTTTGTTTTATTTGTTCTTGTTGTCTTGAGAGATCATTAGTTTCTAATTGCTCAATTCTAGCCTTTAGGGACTGGTTTTCCTTTTCAATCTGGTCATTTCTGGTGTTCAATTTGGTTATCAGTTCATTTGATTTCTGAGCCTCATTTTCCAATTGCAAAATTCTGCCTTTTAAACTGTTATTTTCTTGCCTGATTTCTTTTTGAGCTATTTCCCATTTCTCTAGCCAAATCTTTTCCAACTTTTTCATCATCTCATATTTGAACTCTTCAAGAACTTTTGACCAGTTTTCAATATTTTGGAAGGGTCTGGATGCTTATTTGTTCTACTCTTCTGTTTGCTCGGTTGTCTGGATTTTCTCTGTGTAAAAGTTGTCACGTGTTAAAATTTCTTCTTCTTGTTGTTAATCTTTCTCTTTTGGCCTTCCTGATTCTTGGTTGCCATTGTTAGCCCAGCAGCTTCTTACCTTTATCCTCGCGCTCAGTGTCTGTCTACACTCTTTGGGGTCCTGAGGTCTGAGGTCTGGTTTTTCTCAAGGTCAAGCCCCCTGGTGCACCCCCTTGCTTGATCCTGTGCCGGAGGTTCCTTTGCAAGTCTCAGGGCACTGATTCCACAGTCATATACCTGTCTGCACTGGTTCCCCACTCAGGGTTTCAGAGCCTTCACTCACGTGCACGCCTGTGTCCACCTCTCCTCAAGCCTGCACTCTGTGTCCTCACTCAAAGTCCGTGCATGTTCTTTAGCCTTTTGGGATCCTAAGTCTTGCTGCTCTCAAGAACAGGTCCTGGAGCTGCCAATGACTCAATGGTTGCCCCAAACTTGCTGTATTTCTCTTGAGCTGGCTTTGGTGATACAGGTGGTGTGTGTGTGGGGGTGGGGGTGGGGGGGTGTTGCTCAGCCTGTGATTTAGTGAGAGCTGTTTCACCCTTTTATAGCATTGAAATGCCCGATTCCACATACCTTCCACACTGAGCCCTGTTGTGGGATCCCTCCATTTGTCTGGATTTGTTTTTATGACCCCTTGAGGAGTCCTGTATGTTTCAGTTAGGAGAGGTTAAGCGCTGCTTTTTACTCTGTTGCCATATTAACTGGGAAGTCCCACAAATACCATCCTCTTCATTTCTTAAAGCATTATGTATTCGTTCACTATCAGACACTACAATTTGTTCAGTCATTCCTCAATTGATGGATATCTTTTTGATTTCCAATTTTTTGTCACCACAAAAAGGTAATAGAAAATTTTTGTACTTTTATAAAATTGTTATAAGATAATGGGAACACAAGGTCCTCTGATGGTATGAGGAGCTGAAGCTGAGTGAGTGTGGGAATCCCTAGGTGTAGCACGAAGTTGTGGTAGTGAACACTAGGAACCCCACTGGAACATATAAAGAAACTAATATACCCAACTTCAATATAATAGTGTTCCAGGATACGTGATCAAGTGAAGAGGCTGTGGGTTAGATCACACAGATCCTTTGACTGTTTATCCTGGCTTCAAAATGTGGATAAATGCTAGTTGACTGTGACTTCACTTTAGCTGAATAATCTCTCTTCCTTCAGATACTCAAGGGTATGTTTGATGATCCTTAGGGTAAAAATGACATGCATTTAAGTAAGTTTCAAGATTTAATGATAACAGATTTGGGAAAAGTGAAACAGGTAACTGAAGGAAAGACGTATAAAGGGAATCCTTGGCTAAAGATACAGATGATCAGATGACATCAAATTGAAGATAGTCAGGGTTTGAGATTAACAGTTGAAGAGGTTTGTCTCTTCAGTTCCAACCTGGCCAGGCCAGGCTGCTTCAACCTAAACTAGGTTTTTTGATGGATTTGATGTTGCTTCTTCTTTGATGATTAATTGATTAGGATGAATAATATAGATTCACATAGGATTGGAAACTGTACAGTAAGAAAATCTTGAACCCTTAAAGACTTCATTGCCCAGAGTTCCTTTCTGTATTACCTAGAATGCTTTTCCTTTTGTTTATGGATGCTGGTAATGTTTGTATAAGTTCTGAGGCTCCAACTCATTCTTTCTCTTTTGTTCCTGGAATCGCCAGTTAGTAACCTTTTAGTTACATCTCTGTTAGTTTATATTCATAAATATAGTATTTAGTATTTTGCATATTAGTTTTAATCTCCACATTTATTGCTTACCATGAAGGGATAGAATTCTCAAATATTTTTAAGAGAGATTTTTCAGTTGTTAGTAAGTTTTTTTCTACTGCCATGACTGCCTGCTTTCCACCAGCCCCGAAGCCTGTCTCCCTGTGCTGCTGCCTGCTTCTCAAGCCAAGGGCCAGCATACCTCACCACTCTGCCCAGTCTGAAGCCTCCACTTGCAGTGACTAGACTTGCCATGAGACCCTGCCATTCCAAGCTGTTTTTTTTTCAAGAACCAATTCCTTTCCCCACCCCATGTGGGTTTTCCAGTCTGAGCTAGCCATTTTTTTAGCAGAAGTCTTAAACTGTCCCTGGACTCCTGGCTGAGAGAGACTTGCAACTTGGAAATTTTTTTTCCACAGGAAGGGGACTTCTGCAGTTTTTCTTTTGAGGGCATAGAAACTAAATCAGTAGATTTGAAGTAGAAGTTTTTGAGATTTTGTCTCTATCTTTTGGCCAGTTCTCTCATATGCAAATACCCTATTATTCTCCAGCAAGATTTTGCTGCTTACTATAAACAAACCCCTTTCAACTTTTTTTTTCTCTAGAGGACAAAATTCTATTGCAAAGCATGCTTGAATCTCTGCAGTTTGAATTCCTTGAGCTCACCAATGAATATTGGCTGTGCTTGATTTTCTTACTAGCAGTTTGTATCTTCATTGGTTATTTACCATCGTGCTTCCTTCCCCTAAAGAAGAAAATGCAGAAATCTGTTCTGTTTAAACTAGAGGCCAAACTGAAATATTTTGACTAAGTTTTGAAAGTCTCAAATGCTCAGTGCAGAATTCTCCCTCATTATGATGAAATTCAGAGCTCTGACAAAAGAAATGCAAATGCATGATAAATACTGAGAAGGGGAATGAATCTTAAAGATATATGGGAATTCATTGCCTGCTAACTATTTGAGTTTTATCTCCTTTCCCTAATAGTGAACAAGACTATTGGAATTGGTAAAAAGGGTTTTGACTGCATTGCTTGTTATTTGCTTATATTATTCTTTTTGTTGATTTCTTTAAGGTTTAATATTTTTAAGTTTACCTATATTAATCTAATTCTGTTATATGATTCTTTATCTATACCATTTACCTATGATTTTACAGAACAACATGCCATTGTAAAAAACCCATGAACATCTAACAAAAAATATTTTTTAAGTCATAAAAAGCCCATAAGTCTATGTATCCTGGATTTGCCATCTTAACTCTCGAGGTCACATGTTACTTATACAACCTTGGAAAATATAATGACTTGAGAATTTAAATTGTAATTTTATAAAGGATTTTTATAAATGACTTTAGATAGTAACTTCTGAAGGGATGGTAAGTTTTCATATTATAAAGAATGTTGTATTAAAAGGTAGAGAACCATATAGAAGTTCCTACCAAAACTTTATATATAATACAGAAAGCCAAAAAGAGCTCCTGCATGCATGATATTTTCTTCCAGAAGGATGTAAATTCTTGGTGATGTTCTAGACCCCAAAAAGATTTTCCTGAGTAATATAGCAATATCACACAGCAAGAAGCTATGTATAAACTCATGTAAATCCTATATAATAATGGGTTTGTTTGCTATTGTCAATAACTGGGCTACTGTGAATTTTGGGAATTTTATACTTTATTTGAATGTGCATTATCTACTCTACTACTGTTTGGGTTTTATATATCTGTTATTTTGTAAAAATCATCTGCATTCACAGTAGATCATGGCCAAGTTTAAAAAGGAAATGGATCTCATTTTTTGATGAGGAACTTTTGTATTCTAGCTCCTCTTTGCTGACACAGTATGTCACTGATTCTAAGTTATATATTTTTGATTTTTAAAATATTTTTCTTATTGTTTTTTCCTTATATTTGCAATATAGTATTTAAGTACTTTGAAGTACATATAAACAATATTAATTTTTTTAACTTGCAGTAATAGAAGTTTAAAATACATTTGTTCTAATATTAATGCATACCCCCCAAAAAAGCCTTAAACTGTAGAATGTTGTTGATTGTTTAAATATTGTGGGACTTTGCTTAATGATTATGCCTGATTCCAGAAGAAGAAAATATAAAAAGAGCCATTGCACAGTGCTAAAGAAGCACAAAGCCAACCTGCATAGTGCAAATTGAGCACAATGTCTAAGAGACTAACCAATCCCAGTGGGATTGATATAATTTTGAGCCAAGACAAGAGGACTTGAACTTTGTTTGGTGTTCGAGGTTGAGGCACTTAACATATGTTAAGATACAGAATTTCCTCTGAACCACATTCTATCCAAGAACCTTATCCTGGCTCCCATTCTGGCTCCTATAAACTAGTCCCTTTTTTTTTTCATCTTTTATAAATATTGCGAACTTTTGGTAGTCCTGGCTACTGATTGGGTAAGTGCTTAATTACATAGATCACTTTAATTGGGACCTGATTCAAGGATCTGTTATACTTTTACTTTTCCTTTACTTAGATTTTTTAGACATAAGACTTTGACATTTTTAGTTCATCCACAAGTTATTTTTTATCTTTTATGTGGATTTTTTTATGTTTTTGATTTCTTTTGCAATTGATTCATATACCTTATAACTCTCCCATGTATTCCTGAGTGATCCCCGTTTGTTGTCATTTTCCTCATGGGTGCCTTTGTTGTTATTGTGAACTTTTATTTGAATTTAGGAAATTTTAGGATAAGAAATTTGCTACCTCCCAGAAACCAGACAATGAACCTGTTTGGAGAGTGAGCCATGAAGATGCTTAGAGACCACACACTGCATCAAGAAGATCCATAGTGAACTTTAGGATGTGAAATTGAACTATGGGGGCAGGGTTGAAAGCATTTGTTTTGAATGTATACTCTTCTGCCAAAGGGGACTGCCCCCAAATTAGTTTTTTGTCAATGTAGCAATCATTGATTTTGTTCTCTTTTCCTTTCATCTATAAATTATTGCAATTTTTAAGTTGATTATGTTTTCATCATCCTTTTGGGGAGACTGGTCTCCCCAATAGGATCACAGGGGGGGAAGGTATAGTAGGAAAATCTTGAACCTCTAAAGACTGTATTGCCCAGAGTTCCCTTCTGTATTACATAGAATGCTTTTCCTTTTGTTTATGTTTGCATGGTGTAAGGGTGAAATAGGGGTTTTATGGGTTCAATATATTAAAAGGTGGTCGCCAGAGGATTGAACTATCAATCCTCAATTAAGAATAATCTCAAGTCAAAATTGACTTTTATGGAAGTTTATTTATAATTAGGAAGGTTGAAGGTAGGGAAATTGATAAAAAGAAACTCTGGCCCAGACCAGGTAAGAATTAAGAGGTCCAGTAGAGAGGCATAGTTGTTAATTAAACAAGGCTTCTAGCCACAAGGCCTTTTACAATTAGAGTAGCAAGAGAGGCCTCCCTGAGGGTAGAGCTTCCAGAAACGCCAAGGGAAGAGAAAATCAGCCTAACTTACCCACATGATAATTCAAAGGGAAACAGTTGAGGTCCCACCAGAGTCTTAGCATTCCAATACTCCTCCATGAACCAGAAGAGGTCCTCCCCAGATGCTCTCTTCCATGGAAGACCTTCGCTGACTGAGGACCTTCTCCTTTTAAAGGGGTCACTTATGCATCACTTCCTGTTCCTCCCTCCTAATTTGCATGTCCAGTCACAATAGACAATTCTCATAGTACTGCCTAGGGGGCAGTTAGTTGACTCTAGCACACTTGGATTATGGAACTTCCAGAATTAGAGGTGTTCTCACCTTTTGTGATTAAATCTAAAGATGGGCAGTGTAGACTTAATCTAATTATCACAATGGTCATGTTTGTATAAGTTCTGAGCCTCTGCCTCATTCTCTTTTGTTCCTGGGAGTGGGCTGGTTAGTAACCCTTTAGTTAGGTCTCTGTTAGTTTATTACTAATAAAATATTCATAAATATAATACTTAGTATTTCGGATATTAATTTTAATCCTCACAGCTGGTATCCTAAATTGACTTTTGGCCTACCCAAGCAACCAAAATCTCCCACCAAAGTCCTTCTCCAAATTGAGACCCCTTTTGGTCCAAAATCCTCCTATTTATAGTCTTCTCAACAACTGACTTTTGCCCTTGCTTGCTCATGGCAAGCTTGGTTGATTCTCAGTTCCAAACCACTAAATGTCCATCATTCTGCTCTCATTTTACATAGCAGAAATGATATTACAGTACATATAAGTCCTTTTCCTTGTTCTTTGATATTTCTGTGGCTAGGTCAAAGGGAATGCCCAGTTTTATATTATTTTGGACATAGTTCCTGATTGTTACCCAGATTGTTTAAAGCAGTTCAGTTCATCAGTAGTGTATTATTATGCCTGGTTTTCCACATCCTCTCCAATATTTGTAATTTCCATTTTCTGTGATGTTAGCCAAAATTATAGGTATGTGATGGTAATTCAGAGACATTTTCTACAAAATAATCTTTGGTAGTTTGGCATGGCACTGAACAAATAAACTATTTTAGGTAAAATTGGCATGTTTGTTATATTGTCTTGGCCTATCACTGAGCAATTACTATTTCTCTAGTTGTTTAGATTTTTGTGTGAAAAATGTTTTGCGATTTTGTACATATGGTTTCTGGTTTTGTCTTTGCAGTTAGACTCCCAATTATTTTACATTGTCTGTTGTTATTTTTAATGAAATTCCTCTTTTCATCTCTTCCAGTTCTATTTTGTTAACAATATATATGAATCTCGAGATCTATGTATCATCTCCAAATAATCTGATAAGGACAGTTGAGTTGATAAGGAAGTAATGGGACAGGGGAGATCTTTCTGTTAGCTCATAGCTGCTTCTTCCAGCTCTCTTTTGGAGTATGGAATTTATTATATAACTTCAAGACTCATTTCACACAAAAGAATCCCCCCAGAAACTTCACTTTTACACAGTAACGCAAATTATGTCATATCAAAGCACAATAAAGTTAAAGTTATAATTTTACAAAGAATTTTCTTATGAAGATAATGCCAGATGAGAAAAAGTCTCAAGGTTAAAAATGAGCCTCACTTTATCTAAAAGTTATTTTGCCTGAGCTTGCCACTCTATGACCTTGGGACACCTGGAACAGTTAGAGAGATATACCCACAGCTGCAGCTTTACTCTGATGAGTGAAAAAAAGGCTCCTAACTCATTAAGTGCTGGTTTACTAAGCACTTAAAGTTTTCCTAGAAGCTATAATGTTTTCAATAAGAAAAGGTGTGGATCATAAAAGGGGCCAAAATAGGAGTCTCAGATTTTCATCTATTTAAGACTCTGTTTCTCTTATTGGCCACCCACATATGAATGCTAATGATTCTTATAGATTTGATTTATATGCTGTTACTGTGCTAAAATTATTAATTACTTCAAAATATTTTAGTTGATTTTCTAGAGTTCTCTAGATATAACATCATTTCTGCCAAGAGTGATAATTCAGTTTCCTCACTGCCTAATCTTATGGCTTAATTTCTTTTTTATGTCTTATTGTGATAGCTAAAAATATAAGTACATTATTGAATAATACTGGTGATATTAGACATCTTTGTTTCACTCCCAATCTTATTGGCAAGGCTTCTGTCATATACATTATGATCCAGAACAATCCTGAGGGACTTATGAGAAAGAATGCTATCCATATTCAGAAAAAGAACTGTGGGAGTAGAAACATAGAAGAAAAACATATTATTCATCATGTGGTTTGATGGGTATATAATTGGGGATTTTGACTTTAAATGATCATTCTATTGCAAATATTTCTAATATGGAAATAGGTTTTGAACATTGATACATTTATAACCCATTGGAATTGCTCATCAGCTTAGGGAGTGTGGAGGAGAGAAGAAAAGGAAAGAACATGAATTATGTAACAATGGAAAAGTATTCTAAATTAATTAACTAATTCAAAATCGTGTACATTATGCTTGCTCTTATTTTTATACATATTATCTATCATTTTAAGAAAATATCCCCATTTGTTCCTATGCTTCCTAGTGTTTTAATTGGAATGGCTTTTATAATTTGTTGAAAAAAATTTTGTATATATTTATATAGTTTTCTATTTTTTTGTTCTTGTATTTACTTATTTGTCTGTCTGTTTGTTTGTTTGGATAAATATTATGACCAAATATGTTTAGATTTTTTTTTATTACTGAACCAGCTCTGTGTCACTGGTATAAATCCTACCTGTATGAAGGAGAGATCTTTATGGAATAAACCAAAATAATGTTAAATAACAAGTTTCCAGTGATGAAGAAAAATTAAGAATTTTTACTATAGGACTATATTAAAGATAGACTTATATATTTCATGACAAGAGGGTAAAAAATATCTTGCAACAAGGAAAAATTATTAGTATCAAATATTTCATGGAGATCAATAAGAATAAAGACTAAAAAGAAGAGCACTGGGTTTCCCAACTAGGATTTAGAAGAAAACTTACTTTAGTCTTGATTCACAATGTAAAGTAAACATTTTATGAAGGGGCAGTAAATATTTTGACTTTTATGAGTCAACAGCATGCAGTGGCTATCTATTCATTTCTATATTGATAGGAAAGCAATGAGCACAAACTGAGCATATGCCAATGTAATTTATCTAGTTAAGATATGTTAGTTTTAAAATAAAGGTTGCAAGAAGAAATGTATATGAATGAGATATTGAACTTCATTCTGAGTGCTGATTCCATCAGCAAAAAGGCAATACTTGTCCTGTTTTGTTTTGGGTTTTTTTTTTCCTGTGGTCAAAGAACATAAAGGAATTGTTTTCTATGAAACCTTCAAAGAAAGCCAGCCAGGATACAGAAATGCCTAAATTATATGCCATGTGAGATTTGCTTGAATAATAGATTTTTTTCAACCTAAAGAAGAGGAGCATATGAGAACTATTTTTGAAGTGCTCAAAAGCCTATGATATGAAAAAGAGATTATATGTGTTCTATTTAGGTTCAGAAAGCAGTAGTAGGAACTATTACTGGAAATTGCAAAGGCATTAATGTATTAATTTAGGAAAATGAAACAAAATAAATATAATATAATGATATATGATATGATCATACATGATAAAATATTGTAATATGATATATTATAATAGAGTATATTAACATGAATGAATAAATATATAGTCATAATGGCCTAGGATGCCTTGGGAAATGGTGTGTTTTTACCTCACTGAAGAGATTTAAAACTATTTATTCATCTGTTATTTTATTGAGGAATTTATTACTGGTAATGGTTTGAATATTTTGATCCATGCCAACTCTGAAATTCTATAATTCTATTAAATGTAACAACATTTAAGCTCTTTTTATCCCATTCTTTGTATACATTTGCCACTATGTCCCCCTAGGAATGGATCAATTAACTTTAAAATGACCCTGGATGTCCAACTGTCCCATATTCCATTGCTAGATTATTATTCTTATTTTTAAAAGCTCCATTCTAAATAAGTTCCAGTGGTTAATCTTACAAATGCAATTATCCAGAGTAAGAAAGCCTCATGTATTTCAATAAGCCATCAGTAATTCTTTACAAACTACTATGCATTAGGTATTATATTAATCTAAGAGGAAATAAAGACAAATTTGACACATTACCTAACCTTAAGGAGAATTTGGGGTTACTTTCTATTCAAGGAAACATTATGAACATATAAGGACAAACATGCACACACGAGCATGAACAAATTGGATAATTTACTCTAGGCTAGAGATTGTTGCTGACCCTGAAAAAGATCAAGAAAAGCCTAATGCTAAATCTTATTATAACACAATTAAATATACTTAAGCTGAACTTTGAGGAAAGTTAAGAATTGTAAGAGTGGAAAATGAGGAAGGAGGGCATTTCAGAGTTGGGCAGTAACTGAGAGGGGAAATGAAATTCTGATTATGAGGAACCACCTGAAGGACAGTTTGCCTAGATCTTACAATTTTAAAGATAAGATGGGGTTAGATAGTAAAGGTCTACAAAATTCATTTTATCTAAAATACAATCAGTAGAAACTGGATTTTTTTTTGTTTTTTAATAGTTTTTTTTTGTTTTGTTTTAGCAATGTAGTGGCATGTTCAGACTTGTACCTTAAAAATATTACTCTAGTAACCATGTTTTATAGAAAGAGATAATGCAGATAAATCATTTATGATGTTGTAGCAGTAATTCACATTAGAGGTGATGAGGATATGACGTAGGGAAGTTGTAATGAAGGGGTAAATGAGATATCATTGAGGCAGAATAAATAAGGTGGGAACTGATTGAATATGATGCATATTGAAAAGATATGAGTCAAAGATGATTTCAAAGCTGTGAAACTTAGTTATTAGAAAGGTAGTGGTATCTTCAATAGAGACATGGGAAGTACAAATGTAACACTAAGAAATAATTCATGTATGAATGCATCTGGTTTGAAGCTCTATATTTGTTGAATAACATAAAATATTCAGTAACCCCTCTAGCTCTTTTTGTTCATTTCCCCCCTTTATTTTGAGAAAGAGGGCCAAGTCTGGCCATATTAAATTATTGCAATAAAAATCACTGGGTTCAGAAAAAGGAGGGTAATAACTTTCAATGAATTCTATATTAATTAGACTATGTCTAGAATATGTTCTTAATTTCTATCAGCTATCTTCTAAGAGGAAAATTGACAAAGTAGAGTAAATTCAGTAAGCATAAACCATTATGACTCCTAACTTCCTCAATCTCTATATTTATTATTGCACCAAATGTGAAATAATTGGAAGGATCATTGTAAGATATTCAATCTGGAGTAGGAAAAAAAAAACAAACAAACTGGTAGATGAAAACAATTCTGCAATATCATCTCATACCCATAAGATTGGCTAAATGATAAAAGGGGGAAATGACAAATGGAGGGGTTGTGGAAAAATGGTGGCACTATCCCCTGTTGGTGGAGCTGTGAATTGATCCAATCATTTTGTAGAGCAATTTGTAATTATATTCAGAGAGTTATGGAATTCTGTATAATCTTGACTTCAGTAGTACCATTGTTGGGTCTGTTTCCCAGTTGATCAAGAAAGAAAGAAGGGAACCCATGTGCTCCAAAATATTAATGTCAGTTCTCTTTGTGGTGAAAATGAGTTGGAGACTGAGAGAATGCCCATTAATTGGAGAATAGTGAAATGAATTGTGGCATATGATTTTGATGGAATGTAGCAGCCATGGAAAGCAATGAGCAGACTAATAAAAGACAAACAAAAAATCAAAAGCAAAACTTGGAAAGAGCTATATGGGATGATGAACAGTGAAATGAGTAAAACCAAGAAAAAGACATATAAAGCCACAGAATAAATACTATAAGAGTAAAGTGTAAATATTAGCTCTAGAGAGTCAACTGAAAGGTGGAAACACAAAAGATTTAATGATATGAATATATGTGTCTCCTGGATGAGACCTTCTTTGATGAGGAGAGGATGGATAGGAGTTGGGACATTGAGGATAACTTCCTTTAATACATTTTTAAAATATAGATAAAAAATAAAGGAGAAAAATATAAAGGAAACACTTAGTTGGGGATATAAGATCTATGAACAAATATTTGCGGTTATGTTGTAAGGGAAAGAAATTAAATTTATTTGACATAGTTCTTGAGAGTATAATAGGTACAAGTGGGTGAGAAATACATGGAAGATAATTTGGGCTCAATTTAACATAATTTGGATGAATTATATCAAAAAATAAGATCTTAGATTGGAGGAGATCATGTGGCCATTCCTGGGGAATACTGACATAGTAGATAGTAAGTGGGATTGATGTTTTAGATAGCACTAGGTTTAGATGACATTGGAGAATCTTTGCGAATCTAGGATACTGTTTGGGCATAGATGAAGATACATAATCTGAATTTAATCTAGAAAAATACTTTTGAGAATACCAGAGAATATGCAACAGCCCCCATATTGAAGTTTTGGGTTTGTGAGAAATTGTGAGAAAAGGTTTTGATTTTTATGTCTCATAAACTGATTCCCTAATCCATTCAATATAGGAGCTGTTAGAGATTTTTTTCTCCTTTCCTTAAAGTTTCCATGGCACATTCTCTCAATCCTCTATACTAGAGACTTTTAAAATCCAGAAAAACTATAGTTATTTACAAAAAGCTCCTTTCTCTTCCTTCCTCCCCATTCATATCTCTCAGTCACTTCTTTTCTTAGCCAAGTCTTCTTTAAGTACATTTGATCCCATTACCTTGTATCTTCTCCAAGAGTTTTCCCCCTCCTTTTGTTCAAATTCTCTCTATAATTTTACTTGTTTTTAGCTTTTTATTCAATATTTTAATTACATGTGATAGTTTTACATACATTTTTCTAAAATTATGATATCCAAATTATATCATTTCCTTATTTTCCTCACCCTCTTTGAGATGATAAGCAATTTTATCTAGGTTATACATGTATGATTTTGCAAAACATATTACTGTATTGACCATGTTGTGAGAAAATAATCATATGATACTAAAATACAAAACTTAAGCATTCAAATATATTAAAAATAGTATGCTTCTATCTGCAAAAGCATTTTTTGTCATAAATTCTTCAGAATTCTCTTGGATTATTATATTGTTCAGAATAGCTGTCTTTCACAGTTGATCATTTTACAATATTGCTGTAACTTGTTCAATGTTCTGGTTCTGCTTATTTCACTCTGTATCAGTTCATATAGCTCTTGCCAGGTTTTTTCTGAGCTCTTCCAGCTTATCATTTCTTATAGCTCAATAATATTCCAACACAACTGTATACCACGATTTGTTCAACTGTTCCCCAGTCAATGAACTGGGAATTTCAAATTCTTTGCCACTGCAAAAAGGGCTGTTATGAATCATTCTGTACAATTATGTCCTCCTCCCCCCACCCCTTTGTTTTTGATTTTTTTAATCTCTGTGGCATATACATACCTAGAAGGGATATCACTGGATCAATGGATATGCACAGTTTTATAGCTCTTTGGGTATAGTTCCAAATTGCCCTCCAGAATGTTTGAATCAATTCACAAAGTTACCAACAATCCATTACAATTTTTCCCTGTCCCCTCACTCATTTATCATTTTTATTTGCTGTACTATTAGCAAATCTAAAAGAAATGAGGTGTTACATCAGAGTTGTTTTAATTTTCATTTCTCTAAGCAATAGTGATTTAGAATTTTTTTTCAAATTACTAGAGATGGTTTTCATTGCTTCATCTGAAAATTGTTTATTCATATCTTTGACCATTTGTCAATTGGGAATATGATGTGTTTTTTTAAAAATTTGATTCAGTTCTATACATATTTGAAAAATGAGGCCTTTATCATTAAAATTTATCTTAAATTTCTGTCCTTACCCAGTTTCTTTTTCCCTTATCTTGGCTGCATTGATTTTATTTGTCCAAAACCTTTTAAATATAATATAATAAAAATTATTCTCTTCATTATTTCCATCCATCCTGTTCTCTTCTTTTGTTCCTGCTCTTTCTCTGGCCTTTCAATCTGCCCCTCCTCATAAGTGTTTACTTTCAACCACTGTCCCTCCCAAATTACTTTTCTTCTATCAGCCTGCCTACTCTCATTTTCTTACACCCATAGTACTTCCCTGAAGGATAAGCTCAATACACAACTGAATATGCATGTTATTTTTCTCTTTGAACCAATTCCAATGAGAGTAAAATTTAAGCATTGCTTATCAACATCTGTATCTTCTCATTTTAGGAGCTTTTTTGCAACTTTTCAAGTGAAATAATTTACTACAATTTCTCCCTTCCATCTTCTCTCAATACCCATTTTTACCCCTTGATTTTTTACTCTTTTTGGATATCAAGTCATCATAATCAACTTATTCCTGCACCCAATATCTATCTATAACTCCTTCTAACTGCTCTAACAGTGATAAAATTCTCAAGTTACAAGTATTATTTCCCCATGTAACAAAGTAAATAGTTGGATCTTATTGAATTTTTAAGTTTACTTTTTCCTCTTTATCTTTTTGTCCTTCTATTAAGTGCTGTATTTGAACATCAAATTTTCTGTTTAGGTCTAGTATTTTTATCAGTAATGATTGGAAATCTTCTATCTCATTAAGAGACCATTTTCTCCCTGAAAGGATATATTCAATTTTGCTGGGTAGGTGACTCTTGGTTGTAAACTTAGTTCCTTTGATTTCTAGAATTACATATTCTAACCCCTATGATCTTTTAATGTAGAAGTTGCTAAGTCCTATGTGATTCTTTTCCCCCCCTAAAGCCCTTACCTTCCATCTTAAAATCAATATTGTATATTGGTTTCAAGACAGAAGAGTGGTAAGTGCTAGGAAATGGTGTGTGATTTGCCCAGGGTCATATAGCAAGAAAGAGTCTGAGGCCAGATTTGACCCCAGGATCTCCTGTCTCAGGGCCTATCTCTCAATCCACTGAGCAACCCAGCTGCCCCCTGTCCTATGTAATTCAGACTGTGGTTCCATGATATTAAATTATTACTTTCTAGCTACTTGCATCATTTTCTACTTGACCTGAGACCTTTGGAACTTAACTATAGTATCCTTGGGAGTTTTCCATTGGAGATTTCTTTTAATTTCTATTTTACCCTCTAGTTCAAGAATGTAAGGGCGGGTTCCAGGTTAAGATGGCTACAGAGTAAAAAGCAGCTCTTAACCTTTCCTAACCAAAACATAGAGGACTCCTCAAGGGGACATAAAAACAAGTCCAGACGAACGGAGGAACCCCACAACAGGGTGCAGTGTGGAAGGTACGTGGAATCGGGACATTTCCATGCTATAAAGGGGTGAAACAGCTCTCACTAAATCACGGGCTAAGCAACCCCAACCCCAACACCTCCACACATATCACTTGTAGCGCCAAAGCCAGCTAAAAAGAAATAGAGCAAGTTTGGGGCACCCATAGAGTCATTGGCAGCTCCAGGGCCTGTTCCTGAGAGCAGCAAGATTTAGGACCCCCAAAAAGCTAAAGAACGCGCATGAACTCTGAGCGCGGATACCGAGCACAGGCGAGGGCAGAGGCGCGGGTTGAGGTGGACACAGGCGTGCACGTGATTGAAGGCTCTGAAACCCTGAGAGGGGAACAAGTGCAGACGGGTATACAACTGTGGAAGCAGCACCCTGAGACTTGCAAAGGAACCTCCAGCAGAGGACCAAGCAAGGGGGTCCACCAGAGGGCTTTACCTTAAGAAAAACCATACCTCAGACCTCAGGACTCAAAAGACCGCAGACAGACCCTGAGCACGAGGATAAAGCTGAGCAACTGCTGGGCTAACAATGGCAACCAAGAATCAGGAAGTTCAGTAGAGAAAGATTAACAACAAGAAAAAGAAATCTTTAACACTCCACAACTTTTACACAGAGAAAATCCAGACAACCGAGTAAAGAGAGGAGGAGAACAAACAAGCATCCGGACCCTCCCCAAATAATGAAAACTGGTAACAAGCCTAGAAGAGTTCAAAACTGAGATAACAAGAAAATTGGAAAAGATTTGGTTAGAGAAATGGTAAATAGCTCAAAAGGAAATCAGGCAAGAAAATAACAGTTTAAAAGGCAGAATTTTGCAATTGGAAAGTGAGGCTCAGAAATCAAATGAACTGATAACCAAATTGAACACCAGAAATGACCAGATT
>NC_058131.1:659300261-659385338 GCF_016433145.1 Gracilinanus agilis | reverse complement strand
ATCCTGATTAAAGGCAGTATAAACAATGAGGAAATAACACTGCTCAATATGTATGCACCAAGTGGCATAGCATCCAAATTCATAAAGGAGAAACTGGCAGAGTTCAAGAAGGAAATAGATAGTAAAACCATAATAGTGGGAGATCTGAATATCCCTCTTTCAAATCTAGATAAATCAAAGCAAAAAATAAATAAGAAAGAGGTAAGAGAAGTGAATGAAGTCCTAGAAAAATTAGATTTAATGGATATGTGGAGAAAAATAAATAGGAACAAAAAGGAATACCCCTTCTTTTCAGCTGCACATGGTACATTCACAAAGATTGACCATGTTATAGGACATAGAATCATTGCAAACAAATGCAAAAGAACAGAAATAATAAATGTAACCTTCTCAGATCATAATGCAATAAAAATAATAATTAGTAAGGCTACCTGGACAGGCAAATCAAAAACTAATTGGAAATTAAATAATATGATTCTCCAAAACTAATTAGTCAAAGAAGAAATCATAGAAACAATCAACAATTTCATTGAAAAGAATGACAATGATGAGACATCCTAACAAACTCTGTGGGATGCAGCCAAGGCAGTACTCAGGGGTAAATTTATATCCTTGAGTGCATATATTAACAAATTAAGGAGAGCAGAGATTAATGAATGGGGCTTGCAACTCAAAAAATTAGAAAGTGAGCAAATTAAAAATTCCCAGATAAAAACTAAATTAGAAATACTAAAAATCACGGAGAAATTAATAAAATCAAAAGTAAAAGAACTATTGAATTAATAAATAAGACTAGAAGGTGGTATTTTGAAAAAACATATAAAATAGACAAAGTACTGGTCAATCTATTAAAAAAAAAGGAAAGAAGAAAACCAAACTGACAGTATCAAAGATGAAAAGGGAGACCTCACCTATAATGAAGGGGAAATTAAGGTAATCATTAAAAACTATTTTGCCCAATTATGTTGCAATAAATATAACAACTTAGGAGATATAGATGAATATTTTCAAAAATATAAACTGCCCAGATTAAGAGCAGAAGAAATAGAATACCTAAATAATCCCATATCAGAAAAAGAAATTGAACAAGCCATCAAAGAACTCCCTAAGAAAAAATCACGAGGACCTGATGGATTCACAAGTGAATTCTATCAGACATTCAAAGAACAACTAATCCCAATACTATACAAATTATTTGATATGATAAGCAAAGAAGGAGTCCTACCAAATTCCTTTCATGACACAAATATGGTACTGATTCCAAAGCCAGGTAGACCAAAAACAGAGAAAGAAAACTACAGACCAATCTCCCTAATGAACACAGACGCAAAAATCTTAAATAGAATACTAGCAAAGAGACTCCAGCAAGTAATTAAGAAGATCATCCACCATGATCAGGTGGGATTCATACCAGGAATGCAAGGATGGTTCAACATTAGGAAAACCATCCACAAAATTGAACATATCAACAATCTAACAAACTAAAACCACATGATTATCTCAATAGATGCTGAAAAAGCCTTTGACAAAATACAGCATCCATTCCTATTGAAAACACTGAAAAGTATAGGAATAGAAAGACCTTTTCTAAAAATAATAAACAATATATACCTAAAACCATCAACAACATCATATGCAATGGGGATAAATTAGAAGACTTCCCAATAAGATCAGGAGCAAAACAAGCATGCCCATTATCACCTCTATTATTCAACATAGTACTAGAAACACTAGCAGTTGCAATTAGAGAAGAAAACGAAATTGAAGGTATCAGAATAGGCAATGAGGAGACTAAGCTATCACTCTTTGCAGATGATATGATGGTCTACTTAAAAAATCCTAGAGAATCAACTAAGAAGCTGGTAGAAATAATCAACAACTTTAGCAAAGTTGCAGGATACAAAATAAATGCACATAAATCATCAGCATTTCTATACATTTCCAACACATTAGAACAGCAAGAAGTAGAAAGAGAAACACCATTTAAAATCACCCTAGACAATATAAAATACTTAGGAATCTATCTACCAAAACAAACACAGCAATTATATGAAAACAACTACAAAACACTTTCCAGACAAATAAAAATGGATCTAAACAATTGGAAAGCCATTGATTGCTCAGGGGTAGGACAAGCTAACATAATAAAAATGACAATTCTACCCAAATTAATTTCCTATATAGTGCCATACCTATCAAACTACCAAAAACTTTTTTACTGAATTAGAAAAAACTATAACAAATTTTATTTGGAACAATAAAAGATCAAGAATATCAAGGGAAATAATGGGGAAAAATGTGAAGGAAGGTGGCCTAGCAGTACTGGATATTAAACTATACTATAAAGCAACAGTAATCAAAATAATATAGTACTGGCTAAGAGAGAGAGGATCAGTGGAATAGACTTGGGGTAAATGACATCAGCAAGACAGTGTATGATAAACCCAAAGAGCCCAAACTTTGGGAAATGAATCCACTATTTGACAAAAACTGCTGAGAAATTTGGAAAACAATATGGGAGAGATTAGGTTTAGATCAACACCTAACACCCTACACCAAGATAAATTCAGAATGAGTGAATGACTTGAATATAAAGAGGGAAACTATAAATAAGTTAAGTGAACACAGAATAATATATTTCTCAGATCTCTGGGAAAGGAAAGACTTTAAAACCAAGCAAGAGTTAGAGAAAACCACAAAATATAAATTAAATGGTTTTGATTATATTAAACTAAAAAGCTTTTGTACAAACAAAAACAATGCAGTCAAAATCAGAAGGGAAATAACAAATTGGGAAAAAATCTTTATAAAGAAAAACTCTGACAGGGGTCTAATTACTCAAATATACAAGGAGTTAAAGCAATTGTATAAAAGATCAAGCCATTCCCCAATTGATAAATGGGCAAGAGACATGAATAGGCAATTTTCCGGTAAAGAAATCAAAAGTATCAATAAGCACATGAGAAAGTGTTCTAAATCTCTAATAATTAGAGAAATGCAAATCAAAACAACTCTGAGATATCACCACACACCTAGCAGATTGGCTAAAATGAAAGAAGGGGAGAGTAATGATTGCTGGAGGGGATGTGGCAAAATTGGGACATTAATGCAATGATGGTGGAGTTGTGAAGTGATCCAACCATTCTGGCTGGCAATTTGGAACTATGCTCAAAGGGCTATAAAAAATGCCTGCCCTTTTATCCAACCATACCATTGTTGGTTTTGTACCCCAAAGAGATCATAAATAAACAGACTTGTACGAAAATATTTATAGCTGAACTTTTTGTGGTGGCACAAACCTGGAAAAGGATGGTATGCCCTTCAATTGGGGAATGGCTGAACAAATTATGGTATATGCTGGTGATGGAATACTATTGTGCTAAAAGGAATAATAAACTGGAAGAGTTCCAGGTGAACTGGAAAGACCTCTAGGAACTGATGCAGTGTGAAAGGAGCAGAGCCAGAAGAACATTGTACACAGAGACTGATATGCTATGGTAAAATTTGAATGCAATGGACTTCTGTACCAGCAGCAATGCAATGACCCAGGATAATTCTGAGGAATTTATGGTAAAGAACACTACCCACATTCAGAGGAAGAACTGCAGGAGAGGAAACATATAGGAAAATCAATTGCTTGAACGCATGGGTCGTGGTGGGCATGATTGGGGATGTAGACTCGAAACTACCACACCAATGCAACTATCAACAATTTGGAAATAGGTCTTGATCAAGGACACATGACAAAACCAGTGGAAATGTGTGTTGGCCATGGGTGGGGGAACAGCAGGGGTTGAAGGGGAAAATAGGAGCATGAATCATGTAACCATGTTAAAAATGAATATTAATAAATGTTTAAATTTAAAAAAAGTTTTAAAAAAGTATGTAAGGGCACTTTTCTTTGATAAATTCTGTTATAAATAAAAATTAACCTTAAGGTTTATTACTTGATTCATAAGGCTTTATTAGTAATGAGAAGGATAGATATAGAAATAAAAAGGGATTTTGGCCTTTTTAACTTTAGGGAAAGATTAAATCTTCCATTGCAGCCACCCTCCAAGCTACCTGTCAGAAATCAAGAGATATGGTAAGAGAGAGAACAAGGTGACAGCCAGAGAGCAAGTAAGTTCCAGAGCAGTAGTAAAAAGACCTCTTTCCTTCCCACACTTACTTTTTAAAACCTCTATCTCCTCCTTCCATGATGATGTTGCACTGATTCTAGATTGTTGATGCTAGAGGACCAGGGATCCAAGCATCAGGCTTTCAGGCATGACACATGATTTTGAGATTCCTATATGCCATCACTGAAGTATATGGGATTCAAGTCCCCTACATAATTACCTCATACAATCCTTGTAATACAATGTTGTGGCTTTTTTTTATCGTGGATTTCAGATATTCCAGTAATTCTTAAGTTGATCTCTTCTAGACCTATTTTCCAGTTCAATTATTTTTCCAGTGATATACTTCATATTTCCTTCTACTTTTTCATTCTTTTAAATTTATTTTACTATTTCTTGATGTCTTGTGAGATCATTTGCTTCCACTTGCTTAATTCTACATTTTAAGAAATTATTTTTTGCAGTGAGCTTTTGATAAGCTTTTCAAATATTGTCAATTTTACTTTTTAAGATGTTCTTTTCTTTATTTGGATATTTGTAACTCTTTCCACTTTGCCAATTTTGTTTTTTAAAGGATTCTTCTTTTAAGTGGATTTTTGTGTCTTCTTTACTATTTGTCCAATTATGCTTTTTAGTCTTTTATTTTCTTCCTGCATAACTTTCTTTTCCTCATTTTTGTTTTGCTTTTCTTATTTGATTTTTGACATCTTTTTGAGGTCTCCAAGAAGATGAGACCAATTGCCATTTTTTATAATTTAATTTTTTCCCCAAATTATATATTGATATAAGTTTTAATACTTTGTTTTCTTATATTTATAATACACGTTCTACCCTTCCCTCCCAACCCTCCCTAAGAAGGCAGCTAATATGAACTAGCTTGTACATATATTATCATATATTTTTTAATGTTCACCAGGTGTGAAATGACACATATTGCTTATACTAGAAAAAAATTCAGGAAGGAAAAAAGTGAAAAATTGTTTGTTTCAATCTGCATTCAGACTATTTGTCCTTCTTTGGTGGTGAATTTCTTTTTCGTCATTAATTTCTTGATGTTTTCTTGGATTTTTACTTTGTTGATTATAGTCGTGATTTACAGTTAATCATCATATATTGATACTATTACTGTGTGCATTCTCTTGGTTCAGCTCATTTCACTTTATGTCATTTTATATGTCTTTCCAGATTTATTTTTTTGTGATTATCTTGTTTATCATATCTTATGGCACAATCATATGGCACAATTTGTTCAATCATTCACCAGTTGATGAACATCCCAGTTCCCATTATTCTTTCAAGTTTTCCATATAGCTGTTTTGATCTCATTTTCCCTTCTGCATTTGTACTCTATCTTGTCTCTATAATAATTTTCTATGTTTTTTTTTTAATTTGTGCTGATTTTCCCAGTTGTACCTTTTATTTTTATCTGAAAAGTGGGATCTGTTCCTGGGATAGTTGGCCATACTCTTGAACTTCAGTATTTTCTTATTGCTGCTCTCACATCTACTTCTGGGTGTCTGCAAGTTTCAATTTTGCTGAGATAGTATAATGGCTTGTAGATTGAGAGATCTGGCAGCTGCATCACACTTGTAATTCAATTTCCCTCAGGACCTATTTTTGGTTTGCCAGTCTAGGGGCAGGGTCCAGGGGTCTCACTGCCAGGCACCCCACATCTTGCACTAGGCCTCAGGGCTCACCAAAGGCCTCATTGAAGAATTGAACCAGCCAGGCACACTCAGGACTTGAACTGGGGTCAGAACTTTGAGGTGTGTTTGTGGATGTGCTCTGCTGTTGGCTTAGGCTGGACCTGGAGTCTTCCTGGCATCCTGAGCCCAGGTTCAGAACCTTGAGCAGAGCAGTAGGGGAGGGGCTACCTCATTGCTGAACTGATTCATTCATTGGTGTGGCCTTATTGAAAACTGTATTCTGCTATCACCTCAGTAACAGAGACCTTCTGTCCCTATCTTTTAGATTGTCTTCCACAAGAAAATTGCCTTGCACTGTCCCTATTTTTTTTTGGTTCTACAACTCTAGACTATGTTTTGAAGCTTTATTTTAAGGTTTCTGGGAGGAAATTTTCAGAAAGATTCAGGCTTCCTCCCTTTAGTCTGACATCTTAGTTCTGCCCCTCACCCCAAACTGGCTCTTGAGATTTAACTTTCAGTCAGAGTTTTATCTCCTCCTTAATTCTGTGACCTTTTTGTAAATGACTCTGTACTCCTATTCCTTCACTGCCATTCATGCATTTTCAGTTATGTCTGACGCTTTGTGATCCCATTGATTGTAGTGCTAAGAAAGTTTTAGTTTAAGGCCTATATCTTTTCATTCCTTGGGAAAGTTACATTAATTGTTGGAGGGTTTTGGACAATTATCTAAGAGAACAAATTTCAAAGAGGCTGACATATTGCTATAGAGAGATTTTTCATCTGGAAGTTAAGAATATAAATGAAATTATAGATTGTTTTTATCCCCCTCCTTTCCATTTTCCTCTTTATTGTAAATGTTAACTTTTTTATCCTTATCCTTATTATCATCCTCTCCTCATCCTCATACTCATCCCTATCCTACTTAAAACCTACCCTGTTAAACAAAAAAAGCAAACAAACAAACAAAACAAAACTCAGGGGTAAGTTTTGTGATAGACAAATATTGAGCTATATGAAAAAGTAAAGGTGAGCAACATTTAAATGTCAATTTATATCAGTTTACATATAGATTTATATATGTATGTATATATGTGTGTGTATGCCCATTTGTGTTTAATTTTATCTCTGCAATATATAGTCCTATATTCTGGTCTCGATGTGGTTTCAAGGATAGCAACTATTTTTCAATCATTCCTGAAGTTCCATAGCATATAAATATTCTTGGTTACATTACAGTAGTAGTTAGTGAAGGGTATTTCAAGGTTATTTTCAAGTTCCTTCTTCCAGATAAAACAGTGTCAGGATGACACCTTCCCATTCCACATATGTAGCATTATCTTGCCTTTGAGTTATATGAGCTCTTTATAGTGCCAAAGTCAGATAATCCCCTTCAGGCATGCAGAATTTAAACTTTTCTACAATTTTTGAATTATGTTCACCATTATCAACACCTTGGGCTGAGTTTTGATTTAAAAATCATAGTTGTGGGTAGATATGAGAAGGTCACAGAAATCTCATTGAGAGTTCTCAAATTACAAAGCCCATATATGTATTTTTGGAACTGGGAGGGACTTAAGAAGTCATTTTGTTTCATCACTTAATCTAACATATGAAGAAAATGAGACCCTAAAGAGTAAAATTAATGTTGCCAGTTTTAAGATTTACAAAGATTTTAAAATAGAAAAGCTGAGGTTTTTAGCTCAACCTGGCCCTTTGTCAACTAAATCTTCTTTTATCATAAATAGGCATGTATTTATAGTGAATAACTTGCTACACTAGGAGTCAGGAAGGTCCAGTTTTAAACTTCATTTTACATATTTAAAAGCTGTATAACTCTTGAGAAGTCACTTATCCCATTTTAGCCTTAGTTACCTTATCTATAAAATGGAGATAATAGCAACATCTATTTCATCTATTCTTGTGAGGATTAAATAAGATACTACTGAAAAATTGATTGAAAGACTTAAAATAGTATAATTGTTATTGGTTTTATAATTAGTATGATTGTTGGTGTTATCTTTTTTATCTAGGTACATAGAGATTGCTGTTCAGAGTAGTCAAAAACAAAGATATTCAGAAGAGAGGAATTAGCTGTATCACCTTTAAAATTAATTGATGACCTATAGGAAATGACAAGGAAAATAAATCTGAAAATTGATGGTTTTGAAAGCCAAACAGCACTTTTCAAACTTATACCTGGAATTCACAATATATTTTGAACTCAGTGCTGGTTCTTGGGCAAGTTAAATTCACATACATGTAAATACAATTGTTCCACTAACTAAAATTTGATTAATAGATCATTGTGGGGTAATGGACTAGTGATAATCAAACATAGCCTAGGAATTTATAGATTAAAAGTTTTGTTGGTGGTGATGACAAAGATTACAATGATAATCAATAAGCATATTACTTATTGAAAAGAACATTTGAACATACACTAATACCAGGCAGTCTCTGACTAAAATGATTTTTTTCCATCTTGACTGTCTCATACACTAGATTGTCCACCTGGGTATTTCTGGTTGATTATATATAGTTTTGTGGAAAGAGTACTCTATCTATAGTCAGAGAGTCTGGGTGCAAATCTCAGTATATATTTACATGACCTTGGGCAATTCAGTTAACCTACTTAAACTCTATGTAATCTTACTTTCTTCATCTTTTCATGAGAAGGTTGGTTTTGGTAACCTCTAAAGTCCCTTTCAGGCCTAAATATGTACAGTCCACTTGATACACTCTCCTTTTTAGAGATGCCATCTATTGGGGTTGTGGATGAGTTTAAGGATTTCTTGGCAGTGGGGAGAGGCAAGGGACCAAAGATGAAGAAGCCTGAAAACAAGTAGGGTAGACTGCTTTTGAATGTGCCATCACAACAGTTACTTTCTTATGTAGACTTGTAATTGCACTTTACTATATTTTAAAGCATTTTGTTATAATTGATTTTAATAGAAATCCCCTAGCCCAGCAATATGGCAATATGATACCCTTTTTATGCTCCAGCATTAACAAACAAAAAAAACCCCATTTGGTTGAAGGAAATATTTATAAAGTTTCAATTATGGTAAATTGTAGAAATAATGAAGTGAAGTCATTTAGATATAATATTGAAGAGTATTGGACCCTTAAATTAATCCTTCAACATTCATGTCACTCAAAGACCTATTTATACAAGGGCATTTTCTCCTTCTCTTCTTCCTCCTTCTCTACTTCCTCCTCACCTCTATGTCTTTCTTTTTCTGTCTCATTATTTTGGCTTTATTAAATATTTTGCATGAGAATGAATCTTCATTTATGCTCCAGTATAGTATGAATTTTTTAGTGCATTTAGGGAAATAAATGTTCTTTGTTACTTTTAGCAACTAAAGAATAATGTGGTTGGTTATGGTTTTTTCCCTTGATTCTCTGAGTTAAAAACATGGTGTAAAAATTGACTACTATAGTTGAAAATAATTTTGTAAATCAATTTGTGATATGACAGCTGTTTTCTCTTTAGGAACTCATAAAATCTCTTTTCAAATTCCATTTCCAAATAAAAACCAAAAGAATATATGGATAAACATTTTCTATAGGAGATTTCTCTAAGTGATGACAAGATCAAAGAATCTGAGAGCCTTCTTTGTACTTTCAAATTTAACTTCTCTGTGGGGCAGCTGGGTAGCTCAGTGGATTGAGTCAGGCCTAGAGATGGGAGGTCCTAGGTTCAAATCTGGCCTCAGACACTTCCCAGCTGTGTGACCCTGGGTAAGTCACTTGACCCCCATTGCCCACCCTTACCATTCTTCCAAGGAGCCAATACATAGAAGTTAAGGGTTTAAAAAAAAAAACAAAACTTCTCTGGGCACTTCCCAAGACCCTTATGACAAGACATTTCTACATATTGTAGGAAATGATAAGTAAGGATAATGGAGACATCAAGGATATTATAATAAAACTAGGTGATTGTGGGTGTAGACCCTGGGGTTTATGAGAGACTATACCTGTACATGGAGACCAGAACAGCCAAGCTGCTCCTAACTGACAAAGGGACAGTTGATCAACTGTCACAGTGGGCCAGAAGCTTTGAATTCAACAGGCAAGGTAACAGGTTATAACAGGTTTTAATTATGAACAACTAAAAGGTGGGAAAGGGATGTCTACTCTAAAACCTTAAAACCTAATGACAAAATCCACAGGGAAAGGGGAGGATTTATTTCTACACTAACACAGTGACCTAAACAGACAGGGCCCAAGAAGCAGTAATGGAGTCTCTGGGTAACTGCCTCAGACCTGGACCTGCCAGGCTTGAGCACCGCTAAGGGCTGATGTGGCTTTGGGGTTCTCACTGCAATCCACCAATGATCTCTGGATGCCAAGAGCCAAGGTGGTCTCAGGTGCCAAGTTGAGAAGATGTGCTCAGGTCACTGTCCACCAGATAGATCCCAAACTTCTCCTCTTCCCTTGGCACAGCATTGTTGATCTTGTCTCTTTGCTAGATGCTACACAGGATCCAAAGGAAATTAGGATCCAGGGTCCTTTACTCTGAGGTCTCCCCAGGGCTAACCAAAGTTTGTGCTAACCCCTGTTGTGTGCAGATGCAAAGCATGGAATCCCTGCAAAGGTACAGGGAGAGCCTCACCCAGAATTCCAGGGGACCCCCCTGAAGAACTTTGGGTGAGGGGCAGTTGAGAAGGGTTGAAGACAGTTAATTGGTGGGATTGGATGTGAGCAGATACTCTGCTTGTTTCTCCTGACTTGGGGTTTCTCCTGAGAAACCATTGTAGCTTAAGCCAGTAGTTTCTACTCATAGAGTTAGCCTATTTGTCATTTCTATTCTTCATTAATATAATTATATAATTATTTAGTAATTAGAGAGTAAGATATTTATCTATAGCAAGAGAGCCAGTTTTAGTTAAGTGCTTCATCCCTCCAGGGAGGAGGGGGACGGGGGCATCAATTTAACAGTTTAGGGTCACCTTTCATTTATCCTATACCCTTCATGGATTTATATAATTTTCCTTGTTAATTCTTACTATAACTTTTTATCATCATAACAGTTTTGGCCAGCCAGCCTAGGATTTGTACTATTAGGACCTAGAGGAGAAGAGATAAGATGGCTGACATGTTAAACAGAGCAATAGTTACCTTGGGGTGCTCTGCTGTTTTAATTTATGGGATTTGGCAAACCTGTGCTACATTTTGGTTTGTCACTGTTCCCCAATATTTTAGATCAATAATAGAATTATATGACACTTATCTATGGCTAACAATTACAGTTGGAGAGGCATTGGCTTATGTACCAACAGGCATAGCCATGACTGCCACTGGCTATTGAGCCATAATGATTTTAAGAAAGATATTGGCTTTTACTTTTGGAAACACTAAGGTTACTGACCCGGCTATGGAAAAAATGTTAGAATATATGAAAACACTAATAGAAATTAACAAGCAAATAAGGGAAGGGAAAGATCTTGATGCTAGGACAATTATGCAAGTGGAAATCATAGAAAGCACGGTCACAACTAAGAAAGGGGGTGAAAAACAACAAGAGATTAAAAAGGACAACCCAGAAAAGCAAGAAGTTGCAGGAGCAGAGTCAGCTCCTGTAACAATACTTCCTATTACAGATAGAACAATTGTACAACCGGATGCTGGGATTATACATGTTAAAGGATATAAACCATTTACTGGAGGGGATCTAGAGATTTTAAAAAGGAGGTTCCCCCAGTTCTTTGAAAACCCACAGAAGGCGATAAAAGAATTCAAACGGGCAGTCAGGCTGTATAATCCAAATTTTGAAGATGTGGAACTCTTACTAACAGAGCTATTTACCCAGAGTGAAAGAGCTAAATTTCTGGCAGAGACAAGGAACAACCCCAACCTAGCATCATGGCCTGAGCAACATCAAGATCTAGAGCTGTCATCTCATGCAAACATGTCATATCTCAGGAGATGCAGGGAGGACTCGGCAGAGACGATGAGACTCCATGCTAAAAGATCAAATGCATGGGGCTCATTTGAAAAGTTAAAGCAGGGGGAGGAGGAACATCCAAGCTTATATCTAGATAGACTTTTGGAAGCTGGAGAAACTATTCTAGGGTTCAGGGATATGACTGCTGAAGACAACATTCAGCATATCAGGAGGCAATTTGTAAAAGGGAGTCAAAATTACATTCAAACCTATTTTAGACTGCATTGCCCACAATGGGAGACCATACCCATTGAGGAATTGAGAAAGACAGCAGCTTATGTCCATGACTCAAAGGATGGTGACTCTAAAACATATAGAAACTCTGAAAAAGATCGAGAGATTGCTGAGCTTAAAAAGCAATTGAGGGAAGCTCAGAAAGCCAGAGAGGTAGAAGAAATAAAAAAATATGGCTCTGATGTCCAACAATCAGAGGAGCCAAAGCAGGCATAGACAATCTAGTGGCAGTGCTAACAACAAAATTAAGAGATGTTTCCTTTGTTCAAAAATTGGCTATGTGGTACGGGATTGTAGATATAAGTCTCAGATTAACTTTGGAAACAGGAATAATAACAATAACAACAGGAGGAATACATACTACAATTCCAGATACAATAATAACACCAACAATAATAATAACAGGGACAACAATAGTAGATACAGTGATAAGGTTAAGGCCAGATGTTGTGACCATGACTGTGCAAAGTTTAGTAGGTCCCCAAGCTTGTCAAAAATGGAAGAATACCTGTCCCAAGGTGCTAGACCTTGTACATTATGAACCGAGGAAGCAGCCTTAGAGAAAGCAGTTGTTGCAAGAAAAGAGAAAGGCAGTGATGATGATGTAGCAAAGGAATGTGAGAAGAACAAAATGGGTGCAGAAGATATTATGAGTTATGGGTTGGAGGAGGTAACACAAAGTTACAAAGATATGACTGAGGAGGAATTGCAAATGGAGGAGGATATAATAGAAATTAAGGAGAGAATTTATGGGAAAGGAAACAGTGATATGGGGTACACACTGACAGAAAACCAGGCACATCTGCACAAGTTCTTGATAAAAGCTTGAAGAAAGTAGCATTCCTTGATTCTCACTATGGGGGGACAGAACCATTCTGTAGTAAGACTGTGGATCATTTACATGTACAGCAAAGCCAAACAGCAAGGGCAATGAATATAGACAAGGGTTCTAATGGGGATCTCTTGGAAATGGACAGTGTCAATAAAGGAGATGAGCTCCTACAGATCATTGTGAAGGAAAGTGATGAATTCTCAGATACAGGCACAACCTCTTCTCTATCACCAACTAGGGAAGCTGGAAGGGAAAGTGAAAAGTCTAGTAGCTACAAGTCTAGAGGAATTTTAAAGCTAGATCCTGGAGCTAGAGAATTTGTACCAAGCCTACTTCAGGGTCAAGTGCATGAAGATGTAGCATACTTTCAAGCCTGTGATACTCCAAAGAGAGCTGCCTTTGGAGTAGATTCTGAGTTAATGCATTTAAAGGAATTCAGTTTAATAAATGTCAGTAGCCAAGAGAGGAACAAAATGGCATCAGTAGGGACAAAGGAAGAATCTACAACACTGACTTTGTTTCCTATGCAAAATACATCTAGAGTTGAGTTTCCTGTTACTGACATGGAGTCTAGGGAGCAAATACAAGAAGAAAGCGTAGACTCACAGGATTGGGATGTAGTCATGAACCAAAAGCACATTCCCAATTCTGTAGAATTTCCTTTAATGCAGAGGAATACCTCTCCTGAATCTAACTTTGCTAAAGTCCAGCAAAGCATGTTCAGTGAAGAGAAGGACACTCTACCTTACTCATGGTCTGGAAAAACTGAAGTACACTGTGACACTGATAGGCCCATGAACAGTCCAGGGATGCCAATTCAGGCATTGGCAGTCCAACAAGCCATTGTTGAAGGAGACTTACCATCATTACACTCACAGAATCCTGAGCCAGCACAGACAGAAGTCCTAGTACAAGATCAATGGGATTTGAGGGACATAGAGATAGAAACACCTTTGGTACCTGTTGATCAGACAGCTAAAGACAGGGAACCTTTGGTTCTGGTGACAACAGGAGATCAAATCTATCCTGTTCTTATTGATACTGGAGCAACCCAATCTGTGTTGACATCAGCACCAGAAAATTGTGCACTAATGGGGTCTGTGAGAGTAAAAGGAGCCACTGGGCAAATGGAGTTGGTGCCCAAGCTAAGATCTAAGATGGTGAAAATAGGCCCAATGACTTTAGATCATTCTTTTTTGTTGATACCCGGTTGTCCATCCAGTCTCCTGGGGAGGGATGTTCTTTGTAAATTAGGTGCCACTATCCAGTGTGATAGGTCAGGACAGATATTCCTACACTTACCCAAACAGTCACTCAAACACCATCCCTTGCTATTCCTAGGGCAAGTAGAGGGTGATGAGGAGGAATAACACATAGGGAGTATCTATGAAATACCAGAAGATATCCCAGAGGAGGTTTGGGCTAAGCACTCAACCAATGTGGGAATTTTGAAATCTGCCACCCCAGTTAAGATCGAGGTGAAAGAGGGTACTCCACCTAGAATCCCTCAGTATAAGTTGAGTAAAGAGGCCACAGAGGGTATCAGACCCATTATCCAAAGTCTCCTAGAACAAGGCATTTTGGTCTACATTATATCTGAGTACAACACACCAATTTTACCCATTAAGAAGCCGAAGAAAGATCCAAATGGCAAGACACAATGGCGTTTTGTGCAGGATCTAAGAGCAGTGAATAATTTTGTTAAGAAGGGACATGCAGTGGTACCTAGCCCGGCAAATGTCATCGCCAAGATTCCAAGTAATGCAGCCTGGTTCACGGTCGTGGACCTGTGCTGTGCATATTTTACTGTACCTCTGCATGAGTCCAGTCAGAAAATTTTTGCATTTTCCTGGGAAGGGAAACAACTCTGCTGGACGCGAATTCCACAGGGATTCGCCGAAAGCGTGAATATCTTTTGCCAAATCCTGCAAAGAGATCTTGAAACCGTCATATTCACTGAGAGCAAGCTAGTACATTATGTGGGTGACCTTTTGCTAATGTCACCAAGTGCTCGAATCTGTCAAAGGGACAGCAAATATCTGTTGCAAGAACTATGCAAAAGGGGACACAAAATTTCCAAAAGTAAGATTCAGTGGATGTTACCATGTGTAATTTACCTCAGCTTCGTGTTGGAAAAGGGTATAAGACGGATTTCCCAAAAGAGAGTGGCACATATACAAAAGCTGTGCATGCCTAAGATCAAGAAGCAGCTCCGTGCAATTTTAGGTATCACGGGTTACTGTAGGCAGTGGATACCTGGTTATACTCTGATCTCAAAACCTCTAACAGACTTGACTAGGAACACTGTCTCAGAACCTTTAAAACTGACACGGGAGCACAAGCATGCTATAGAAAAACTGAAAACAGTGGTGTTGACCAGTCCTGCACTTGGAATCCCTGACCATGCAAAACCATTTCACCTGTTTGTGCATGAGGACAAGGGAATAGCCAGTGCAGTGTTGATGCAAACTCTTGGGGATCATTTCAGAACAACAGCCTATTATAGCTCCCAGTTAGATGTTGTGGCTAGGGGGATGCCACCATGTATGAGAGCAATTGCAGCTGCAGCCCTAATGGTAAAAAAATCTTCAGATCTGGTTTTGGGATGTAGGATTATGCTGTACTCTCCTCATCAAATAGATACCATCTTGAAAAACAGCAACCTACAAGTGTTTACTTCCCAGTGCTTATCCCATTATCAAATTGTGTTTCTGGGCAATGAGAACCTGACTTTCCATCGTTGTAAGGAGATCAACCCAGCTACACTAATGCCAGACTTAACATTAGAAGGAGAACCCATCCATAGCTGTGCAGAAACCTTGGACATGGTTCAAAAGATGAGAGATGACCTGACCTATATTCCTTTGGTCTCTCCCGATCTCACTTTATTTACCGATGGTTCTGCATTTGTGGTAGATGGAGAACGGTATACAGGTGCGGCTGTTGTAACTCAAAATGAGACTTTGTGGTATGCAGCTCTACCCAAGTCCATGAGTGCTCAAGGGGCTGAAATCCTGAGTCTCACCAGAGCTTTAGAAATTGTTCAGGGTCAAAGGTTGAACGTTTGGACTGATAGTAAATATGCAATTAATGTAGTACATTGTACAGGCCAAATCTGGAAATATAGGGGATACATAACAGCTGGTGGGAAGGAGATAGCCTATGGGAGCCTTATAAACCAACTCCTGAAAGCTGTCCAGTTACCTAAGAAAGTGGCAGTAATGCATTGCAGGTCACATAAAAAGGGTACGGATGAAGTCTCATTAGGAAACAGGAGGGCAGATGTAACTGCAAAATTTGGAGCCCGGTTTGGCCCGGTCCTTGTGCTGAACTTCTCTTTGGTGGAAGAAGCAGATCTAAAACAGGCATACTCCCCGAGGGAAGTGAAGCACTGGGTAGAAAATCTAGGGGCCAAATTAGTGAGAGGTGTATGGTTTTCTAGTGAGGACAAACCCATTCTTCCAAGATCTTTATATAATACCCTATGTAATGCATTGCATGCCAAAGGCCATTATGGGACACAATCCTTAGTAGATGGTATTCAAAGACACTGGACGGCTCCTGGTATATCCACTTGTGCAATTAGAACATGCCAAAAATGCAAGGTTTGCTTGCAATATAATCAGGGCATGACCAGAATTAAGGGACTAGGAGGCAGACAATTGGCATATACCCCATTTGAGTGCTTGCAGATTGATTATATATCAATGCCCAATTGTCAAGCTTACAAATATGCCCTAGTCATCATAGACAGGTTGACTCGATGGCCAGAAGTGTTCCCTGCAAAGATAAACAATGCAGCTTTTGTGGTGAAGACACTTCTGAGGGAGATAGTTCCGAGATTCTTTGTACCAGCTAGAATAGATTCGGACCATGGATCACACTTTTCCCAGAACATCTTGCATGAGATTTATAAGACCTTGGGGATAAAGAGGAGTTTACATTCAGTCTATCACCCCTCTTCCTCAGGGCAAATTGAAATCTGTAATAAAAGAATTAAAACACTCATTGGGAAAGTGTGTTCTGAAAGCCATCTGAAATGGGTACAAGCACTCCCCATTGTTCTTTTTTATTTAAGAAGTCAACCCTGTAGTGACACAAGATTGTCACCATATGAACTCCTGTATGGGCACGCTCCATGGCATAGTTCATCCCAGAAGTCAGCTCTCTTATCACACATTGGAGCTGAGTGTCAGCTATATAGATACATAAAAGCTTTGAAGAAGAGACTGGATGAATTGCACAAACTGGGATTGTTAACCCAGAGAGTTCCTTTAGACGTTAGTTTACATCAGCTTAAATCGGGAGACATGGTCTATATAAGGAACTTTACAAGAAAATCTGTTCTAGACCCTAAATGGGTCGGGCCTTTCCAGGTGCTATTAACTAGCCCAACTTGTGTGAAAGTTGAGAATAGAGACCCGTGGTTCCACATCACTCATGTAAAACCTGTCAAAGAACATCATGAAAAACCTCCTGACATAGAGCAAAATGAAATGAATGCCCTGCCAGATCCACAGCAAACAAATGGTTATGATGAGAATAAATGAACTGCTTGAAATTCTAAAAGGAGAAAAAAAAAACAAGGAAAAAAACTGCAAATTTTTTTTGTAACACAAAACGACACAAAGTTAACACAATTATATCACAGCAACTAATGTTCCTGATTAAGAAAGTGACAAGTCAACCATCAGGCAAGACAATAGGCGGCAGACAAGCATGCATGCAGTACAGAGGAAGAAACGAAGAACATAGAAACTACAAGCTGCAAAACTTTACAATAGAGGCGGTACCAAGGAATGGACAATCACCAGAGTGTTGTAATCTTTATTAAGTACTATGCAGGAAGAGGACTGGAAGGAAGAAATCCGTGGAGCAGCTATCATGTTATAAACACACACAGTACATTGAGACATCACATGGTAGTTGCATGCCACACTACATATGGCTAAGAAGGAAGATTATGATTCTCCAGTGAGCCAGAAGATCCTTGCAGTAAGGGTAAGTATGTGCATACATCAGTACACTTTAGTTCATTGGACACAACACAAACTGATTATTCACTTTTGATATAGACCTCATGTAGATAACTGAGAGTCTCTTCTGTATATATGTATTATATGTACATATGTATTATATATAAGGGAAGGATATCCTAGGATCTCTAACATATCAAAAGATCCATTGTTTGTTTTTTGATTTGGTAGACATTAAGGGAACTTCCATCTGTAAATAGGCATTGTGGACAGCCTGTATTATATTTACTAATCCATAGAATAGAATTACTAACATCATAGGGAGAGATATAGCTTTAGGGATTTTGAAATACAGAGTTAGACAGGGAAAGTCACTATAGTCTATAAGAATATGTGTATAGTATACATATATTAATGACTAACAAAATGAAATTAATATACTAACAATATAGAATTTAGGATTATTAATACCACTAACTTAGCTTAAGTAAGGTACTAACATGGAAAGTTAGTTCTATGACATTTTGCATATAGAGTTTTACCATATTTCTTTTGGTTATGAGTTAAGAGCAAGCTTTAGAAGACTTGTAGGTTGTTACATTTTTGCTTTGGAAGTGTTTTCAAAGATGTTTGCATTGCATGCTATAAGTATAGTGCTTGCAACTTATAATTGTGGCAGTTTTGGAATTTCTGTGATAATTTGTTGCATGTATTATGAAGCCTGTATGTAATTCCAAAACTTGTTTTTTCCCCTCGATTATACTTTCCTTTTTCCCTCCTTAGATAGGAGTAGATAATATAGATAGTATAGATAGTATAGTAATAGCATAGCAAGACTGTTAAGGGGTTAAGAATAAGACATTTAAGTTAGTATAGACAGGATATTTAAGGCTACAATATCTTAACCCTGCAGAATTTCCAGTGGAAATTCCTACTAGAAGAGGGGGAATTTACTGTTGCGTGCAGATGCAAAGCATGGAATCCCTGCAAAGGTACAGGGAGAGCCTCACCCAGAATTCCAGGGGACCCCCCTGGAGAACTTTGGGTGAGGGGCAGTTGAGAAGGGTTGAAGACAGTTAATTGGTGGGATTGGATGTGAGCAGATACTCTGCTTGTTTCTCCTGACTTGGGGTTTCTCCTGAGAAACCATTGTAGCTTAAGCCAGTAGTTTCTACTTATAGAGTTAGCCTATTTGTCATTTCTATTCTTCATTAATATAATTATATAATTATTTAGTAATTAGAGAGTAAGATATTTATCTATAGCAAGAGAGCCAGTTTTAGTTAAGTGCTTCAGCAACACCCCTAATGGAGTCCCTCCCAGAGCACAAGGCCCTTCTTCTTGCTCCTTCATACCATCCTGGAATTCCCAGCTCTAGCTCCTTCCTGCTAAGTCAACCTTAATTCTTAATCAATAACTACCTAATCTTCCTCACAACAATATGACCAAATGAGTGGAAATCTAACTAAGAGGGAAGAGGAAAAACAGGAAATCAAAGTTCAAGAATAAATAATATTATTTAAAAATTTTTAATTATAATGAACCCCAATTCTTTATTTGGATTATTTGTGTGACTTTGGGCTAGTTGCTTAACCTTTTTTGGCCCTAGTTTTATCATCTATAAAATTAAAGACTTGGACTAGATATCTAATACCCTGTACTACTTTAGATAATAAGATCATAGATTTAGTTCTGGAAGATATCTTAAAGGACATCTACCACAAACTCTTATTTACAGGTCTGGAAACCAATACCCTTAGAGGCTGAAACTTCTCCAAGATCAAATAGAGAAGTGCCTGAGATAAGATTCATCATCACATATATATATATATACATATATATATATATATATATGGATTTATAGTTTTCGATTCAAATATAATTATAGTTCTGATTTAGCAAACAAATTGTGTGAAGCAATCTAATGGTTACTGGGTTTAGTATTCATGTGGGCTGACCGTGAGCAGTGAGGGGTAGTAATAAGAATGGAACCCTCATACTCAGAAATCTTGCATTTCTTACTAGTTAGCACAGGTTAAACAACTGTAGTTTCATCATTAATCAAGTATGAATTACAGATTGATCAATTACCCATTCTGTATGCTGGATCTCTGATATTCTATACTGGGCATTAGCTTTGTGTCTAATCTGTTTTATTAACTACTTATATTGTTCTTAGAACTGAAAGACATAATTAATTACCTATAGTGGTCATTCAATGTAGCACATAACCCCACCTATGTTCTCATTACAGAAGGGTAGCAAAACCTCTCCAATGTTGACAAATGATGGCAAGATAGACACTGAAGAATTTTAAGTGGTCCCGTGCTTTCCATAAATTCTCCTTTGATCTGATATTCTAAATTAATCTCCAAGGGCTCTGCTTATTCAAATAAATATGTTATCAACAGTATCTAATCTTGCAGGTCTCTTCATTGTTTGTTCCACAATGATATATGTTTTGTGTCATTTTGTATTGCCAAATCACATGACCTATGCAATATTAATACATATACCCCTATATACAGTAATGGGCACTAAGGAGAAAATAAAAGGAAATCATTGCAGAATTCCAGCATTTTTACTCTCTGTTCTCCAATGAAAACATATACTTACTCATTCAATCAGTCAAGATGAATTTGTTGGGATAGAGCCAAAATAGTACATTAGTAGCAGTGAAAGCTAGAACTATTCTGAGAATCCTCTGAAACAAACCTTGAAATAGTGACTCAAAACAATTAGAGTCACAGACCTGGCAAGGGGAAGGAGTGAAGTGGCTTTCCTGTGCCTTGGAGGGAAGGCAGAAATGGTCTGTTTTCATGAAATAAGGTTGAATTGGAAGCAAAACTGCCCACAGAGTAGTGTGGGCTGCCTATCTCCCATCTACTCCAACAGGTTCTGAGCCTGGGCACAAACCAACTTTGAGACCCCAGGATGCTGCCTAGGCTAACAGCCTAGGTCTCCTGCCCAATACTTGAAGTCCCAAACCCTGGCACAAACCTTTATTGAAGCCATAAGCTCTAGGGCAAAATAGCTCATAGCAGTCTGAATCCTGCAAGCCATTAGCAATTCCTGGAGGAGACCAATTCAGCCTCTTTCAGAGCACCCACCCCAAAGGCCTTCATGCCATTTTGGAAGAACTGAAATTTTCAGAGGACTAGAACTGGAGCTGAGAGTAACATCAGGGAAAAGCTGAAGTTTAAGACTGTCAGAAAAAAAGCCTAGAAATCATATTTCAAGAAATTATCAAGGAAAACTGCTCTGATATTCTTGAACAAGAGGGTAAGATAGAAATTGAAAGAATCCACAGATCACCTCCTGCAATAAATCCCCAAATAAAAAATCCTAGGAATGTTACCTTCAAGTTCAAGAGCTCCCAGACTAAGTAGAAAATACTGCAAGAAGCCATAAAGAAACAATTCAAATATCACTGAGCTCCAGATTATACACATATATGTATTAAATAAATATAACACTGCTACTTTGCAGATTTTCACCGATCACAGGGGTTTCTGGAAAATAACTCCCAGGATAGGTGAGGGATCACTGTATTCTCTATGGGAAACAACTAGGTAGATGTATAAAGACTAGAAATGTATTTTCTTTGACAAGGAACAGCATGTAGCTCAGTCTGGCTACATATTAGAGTGAATAAAGACAAGTATTATGTAATAACCCTGAAAACAGTATATAACTACATGGTGAAAGTTTTTTTTATATAACAGATAATGTAATTTATATTTGATGCTAGAATCAATAGGGAGGCACTGGAGTTTACTGGATAGGGAAAAGGCATAGTCAGATTTTTACTTTAATAGAATTACTTTGGCAGGTCTCTGAAAGGTTAGATTAGAGGAAGGAAGGAGAGAGAGACAGAGACAGAGACACACACAGAGAGAGAGACATATTTAGTGAAAGAGATACACAGAGAAAGGGCTTAGGCAAGAGATTCTGAAGATCTGAAGTAGAAATCGTCAAGAAATTGAATAAAGGAGATAGATATAACAGATGTCATAGAGATTTGGCAGTAGAATGGATGGATAAGAGTTGGATTATAGGTATAGGATGATGAATAATGGAGAATCAAGGTTTTAGATCTTATAATTGGAGGGAAATAAGGGTTAAACATTAATGGTTTCCAAAATTTGTAGGAATTAAATTTTAATGCTTTAACTAAAATATATGAAAATTACAAATAATATGATCGTCATTGATTTAAAGTATTATTTCTCAAAGTTGAAATAACTTTTAATAGCTTTGGTTTACAAAAAAGGTGGAAAGAGTGAAAGTAGAGAAATACAAAAAGGTAGAAAAAACATTTAGCCTCTCTATAAAATGTCTCCAGTGCTCACTAATCTAGGACTTGTTGATCTTCAGCTGGAGTTACTCTCTCCAGAAGATGGGAAAAGAAAGCCAGCTATTCACTCACCCAAGTTCTCTCCAAGAGGTAGGTCAAGACAATGACTTGAGCTGAAGATAACTCCTGAGAATGACTTTATACTTGAAGCCAACTTTCTTCTTGAAGCTGACCTCTTAGCCCCAGAAATTCAGGGTCTTTTATGGTGACTTCTTGACCCTTCCCCTATTCACAGGGGCCAATCACAGTTTCCAAATTTCCTAGACACTGTCCTAGGGGATAATTTCTGTGGGATCCACCTCTCACCTTCTGGAGGGGTAAATTCTCATCAAAAGGGTGTTCAGATTCCTGACTAATTGAGTTTCTGAGGATGTGAATTATCTAAGTGGTTTGCCAGCTCCTTCACATTGTTCAAGCTTTTTTTTATTCAATCAAAAGATAGAAAAGGGGATATAATCTTGTCTTCACAATCTTATTGAGATACTAATCAGTGTACTTAAGTTATTGTTAACCAAAGTGTTAACTCCAACTAGGAAAAGAGAATAAATGATTCTCTTTTTACAAGTGTAAACTCAGAATAGAAAAAGAGAACCAAGAATTTCCTTTCACAGGGATAATGATAAAAATAAAAACACCTGCCAAGGCAAAGCCAGGAACTATATGATTACAACTACAAAACAGTTTCCACACAAATAAGTCAGATCTAAATAATTAGGGAAAGGGGAAAAAAAAAACATTAATTGATCATGAATAGGCTGAGTCAAAACAATATAAATGACAACTCTTCCTAAATTAATTTACTTATTCAATACTGTACCAATCAAACTCCCCAAAAATTATTTCATAGAGATAGAAAAAATAAAACAAAACTCATCTGGAAGAAAAAAATAGAATATCGAGTAAATTCATAAGATAATATGAAGGAAGGTAGTTCAGCTGTACAAGATCCCAAACTATATTATAAAGCAGCAACCATCAAAATGATGAGGTACTGTCTGAAGAAACAGAGTGTTTAAGAACACTCTCTTACAAAGGTAAATCAGAAAGGGAAACCCTGGGATGATATTTCTGAGGTTAGCCAAGAGTGTTGATTAGCTAACCCTCAGATCACCCTAACTGACTCCACAAGGAGCCAATGGCTTCTTTCTTCTGGCTCCCTTCACCCTTACAAACGATTATCTGACTGTGTTTATTTTAACTAAAGTTGGTTTATTAAGTTTTTAAGGGAAGGGATTAGGATAGAGGGGAGTTAGGATTTGCCCTCAACCTTAAGCACAGATTGGGTTTTCAGTCTCTGTCAAAGTTTGAACTGAGCCCAGGGCTCACAGGCTTATGGAAGTTTCCTTTCTTCTAATTTGTGCTATATCTCTGCTAGCTTTTATAAGATCAAAGTCTTTAGCAAGTAGACAGTGAGAGGAAAAAAGTTTTCTGACCTTCAGAGCTGGTTTGGCTTGTCTCCTTGGGCTAATTTAATGCCCCTCTAAAACAGGTGTTAGAGGTCCAGTAGCCCCTTCAAATCCTTTTAGTCAATGTTATGATCCACAGAAACCCAGGAAGAGAAACAGTTGGGAAAATCCCAGAAATAGAGATAGTTTCTATCCCTAGAGGCAGGTCGAGAGACTATCTTCCATGCCTGAGGTCCAGGAAAGAGCCCTCCTGAGGGAGCACCTGTCACTCTCCACTCCAACTGCATTCCTTGTCAATTTCCTCGCTTCAACCTTCCAAACCCTGTCTGTGCAATTTCCCCACAAGTGGAAGACCAATGGAGTAGATTAGGCCCTAAACATGCAATAGTAAATGACCACAACAACCTAGTGTCTGACCAATGTAAAAATCCAAACTTTTGGAAGAAGAACTCACAATTTGACAGAAAGTTCTGGAAAACTGGAAAAGTGTATGGTAGAAACTAGGTATAGACCAACACATCATGCCATATACCAAGATAAAGTCAAAATAGATAAAAAATTTAGACACAAAGGATGATACCATAACCAAATTATTGGAGCACAGAATAGTTTTCTTGTCAGAACCATAAATAAAGGGAAATTTAAGTCAAAACAAAACAAAGAAAACATTATGAGATGTAAAATAAATAACTTTGACTGCATCAAATTAAAAAATGTCTGCAAAAAAAAAGATCAATACAACCAAGTCTAATAGCAAACTGGAGAAAAATCTTTGTAGCAAGTCTCTCTGACAATGGCTTCATTTCTCAAACATAGTTACAACTGAGTCAAATTTATAAAAATAAAAATTATTCCCCTCCTGCCAAATGGTCAAAGGATATGAACAGAAAAATTTCAGGTGAAGGAATTAACCTATTTTTAGTCATAAGAAAAATAGTTCAAATCAATATTAATTAGAGAAATAAAAATGAAAATAACCCTGTTACCACTTCAAACTGGCTAACTTCATCAAAAATAAAAATGATAAATGTTAAAGAGTACTTTGAAAAATTGGGACACATATACTATTGGTGAAGCTGTGAACTGATATAATCATTTTGAAGAACAATATGGAACCCCAAGAAGGCCTTTAAAATTTTACATATTATTTGACCAACAGTAGAATTTTTTTTAAGTTTGTATCCCAAAAAGATTAAAGATAGAGGAAAAAAAACCTATACATACAAAAAATATTTAAACACTCCTTTTTTTTTAAACCCTTGTACTTCGGTGTATTGTCTCATAGGTGGAAGATTGGTAAGGGTGGGCAATGGGGGTCAAGTGACCCGCTCAGGGTCACACAGCTGGGTAAACACTTCCTTTTGTGGTGCCAAAGAATTGGAAACTGAAAGTATGACTCCAAGACAAAAGGGTAAGGGTTTTAAAAAAAAGAAGCAATATATTAACTATCAACTAATTTAACTATGTAAATGGCAAGACCTATAATACCTTCTTGACTTTGATCTACCACTTTCTACTCACTTGATGCTGAGACTTCATTTTTTGTAATGCCTCCACAATTGTGAAACAAGAAAAGATGTGATCAGAAGACCCCAGATCATTAACAAATTAGTCTATTCAAGTAGACAGTAAAAAACACTAACATATATCTGAGAATATATAGCAGCAAGTTGGGATGCTATGATATTTTTATTAAAAGTATGGTGATTAAAAACATGATCAAAATCAAAGAATGAGAGAATTAAGAAAAAATATGTGATCTTCAGACAAAATATGGGCTTTGACACTGAGATAGCAATGAAGTGTTTGAATTCCACAAATAATTTCTCCAACTTGTTGCATTCAACTTTTAGAGAGCAAATGCATATCACCATTCCTAACCATTTCAGGCAGGTTCAACCTTCCACCACTGTTTTTGCAATATTAGTTATAGTAGGCCAGCTTCTGCTCCTATACATTTCGTTATTGTCTCTTAAGTAAGCCATCTATAAGCAGTGGTGGACAATGGGCAATACTTCATCCACATACAGAATAACTGTGGACAAGTCACTGAATATGCTTTAACCTTAGACAACTTATTTAATAAGTTAAAAAAAGGATTGTGGTCAATATTGATAGAGGTAATCACCATATCAATGAAAGTACAGATCTTTGACATGATGAAGAATGAAGCAAAATTCTTTAAAAACCTTCATTTTCTTAACATCTAGAAAATCATAATGGCAACTTTTCCTGAGGAGGCTAACAATAAAGTAATCATGGGTATGGGTATATACAAATATACACACATAATATTAATAGCAGTGACATTTGTAGCAGCAAAAATTTAAAAACAAAGTACAGGCTCACTTAAAGGAATGATGGAGCTTGGCCTGGGGAAAAATTTAATGTACTTTAAGAAATGATGAAACACAAGGAAACTTACATAAACTTACACAAAGATAAAAGAAGCAGAATGAAGAAGAAAATGGTTTACATTATATAAATGAAACTGACACTAAAAAGTATTAGAACTCAGAGTAATTCAAGTGGACAATTTTGGCCCCATAAATAGTGGAGATAGGGGACTATAGGTATATAATGCTAAATATCCTAAGATACATGGTTACTTCCCAGTTTGTTTTATATGGCTGTTTTTCTTTGGAGAGGATTCAACATGGGGATCAGAGAAAGAAAGAAAAAGAAAAGTATATTGACATTCTAAAAGGAAATAATGAAAAATATGTTTTTTATTTATTTTTTATTTATTTTATTTTTTTCAACCCTTACCTTCCGTTTTGGAGTCAATACTGTATATTGGCTCCAAGGCAGAAGAGTGGTAAGGGTTAGGCAATGGGGGTCAAGTGACTTGCCCAAGGTCACACAGCTGGGAAGTGTCTGAGGTCAGATTTGAACCCAGGACCTCCCATCTCCACGCCTGGCTCTCAATTCACTGAGCTACCCAGCTGCCCCCTGAAAAATAAGTTTAAAAAACTTGTGATGTTTTATCACTACACCATCTCTGACTGGAAAGCCTTCCTGGTGTTGCTGCAGGTATTAGTGTTTTCCCTTCTATGGTCACTTTCTATATCAGTATTTTTATAGGCTATATGAATCTGTAGTCTCCCTTCCAAATGTAATATCCTTGAGAGCATTTTCCTCTTTCTTTTTATCTATAGCATTAATCATACCACCTGGAACACAGTGAACACTTAATAAATGCTTTTTGATCTTTCAATTGATAATGAAGTGCTCTAGGCCTTTTTGTACTACCTTTCTCCCTATAATAAAAACTTAAACTACCATGGATTGGAAAGAGCTGGGAGGGCTATGGAATCCAGTTTCTGCAACTACTTCAGAAATTCATTGACTTTTTTTTGAGCTAACTCACACATTTAAAGAACTCATGACAGGAAACATTGAAAATCAAATCAGAGGTTAAACACAGGAACTCGCAGGAGACATATATTTTAGTATCAACACTCTTGTTTACATCATAAAACTGGATATTCATCATGTTAGATTAAAAGCACAGTAGCTGGGAAGGCTTGCAGTACAAAGGAGAAGGCTGCAGCCGCAAAGAGTGTATTCTCCACAGGGCCAATAATAGTGGTATAGTTGCATAATGTACTTCTCAATGGAGTGCTCTTCCCAGAAATACCCTGAATCTCACACTGCTGAAAAGAGAGTAAGAAGAAATAGATTCAGAGTTATTTAATCTCATTCCCACACTAGCACTCTCAAAATGTTTTACAAAGTATGGTAATTGGAAATGCATTGGAAGTGAAATGTTTTGGTATCTCTGTAGGCAAACATAGAAGGCATTCTATATCCAATAATGGATCCCATAGTGACTTAGCCATCCATTGAATTCTTTCTCAAATATGATCCTAATCTCCATTTAAAGCAGAGTAAGAACAAATTTTTAGCACAACAGTGAAAAAAAAGGAGGTGGTTGTGAGTTCAATTGCATATAAGGGGTAAACAATGACATAGTTGATAAATATATGAAATGAAATTAGAAAATCATTGAATGGTTTGGTGGTATTTATAAATGATTCCTGCTATGGAGTTTAGGAGCATGAATTTTCAGATTACAATTTTTCCCTGTCTATGATTAAGCCTCAACATAATGTTCTTCTCAAACTCATAATATAAGGAAATAACATGGCATTGAACATTGACGTTAAAGAGCATTGGATTTAGAGTCAAAATAACTGGGTTCAAATTCCAGTTTTGCTTGTGACTATGTGACTGAAAAAGAATCTAAAATTTTATGGGCATTCAGTTCTTTAAGTAGAAAATGAGAAGGTTGGACTAGCTGACCTCTGATTTTTAATAGAACTTTCTCAACAATAAAAAGGAAAACTCTTCACCTTAGAAATTCACTCAATCCTGGTATACTCACATTGAAAATACTTTCCCATTTCTGTGGCCTCTACATCTGGTTGGTTCTTTCCAGAAGCTCTACTGGTTCTGACCCATCATGCCTTCATTTCTCTCCAGGATGCACTACTGACTCAACTCCACAGGACTTTCTTTACTATGTTTGCCGCCTCACCTCATGCCATGTACCTTTATCTTCTTCAACCTTCATCTCTTTTTAATGCATTAACTTTTTCCATTAGAATATGCACTCCTTGAAGGGAGTAATTATCTCCAGACTTGTATTTGAATTTCCAGTATTTAGCACAGTTTCTTGCACACTATTAGTACTCAATAAATATAAATGTTTATTGACTGACCTATCTCTAAAACTATGTCCCTGTAATCCACGCAAACAGTCACTTTAAGTGGATGTAATATCATGATGTAAATTTGCTATTTCACTAACTGAATCCTTCACATGAGAACCAAGAAAAAGTGAGAGTTGTAAGAGAACTTAGAGTTCATCTACTTAAGGTGTCTTCATTTAATTAAATACATATTTTATTAAACATTTCGTATTATATAGCCCTATGCTAGAAACTGGAAATTCAAAGAAAAAAATTTCAGTCCCTATCTTCAAAGAGCTTCCATTCTATTAAAGAACAACAACAGCAACAGCAACAATAAAATATGCTTTAAATAAATATTAGAGAACAAAAACATAGATATACATAGATATATAAAAAATAGAATATATACAAAATAATGTGGGGAGAGTTCCATGTATTGGGAAAGATCTCATGTAGGAGAAAGTACTTGAGACTATTCATTAAAGTAGCTAAAGATTTCAAAAGGTAAATGTGAAGGATAGACAGAATTGAGAGAGAGACATGGAATTTTAAGAATCGATAGAAATTCAGTAATAAGAAGGAAATAAATAAAGAAGCAAGCAACATTATTAAATACTTACCACATTCCAGACACATTGCCAGGTATTTGAAATACAAATAAAAGTTAAAAAAACAAACAAACATTCCCTGATCTAAGAAGCTTCCATTCTAATGGATTAAGATTATATCAAAAATGAATTGGAAAGAGAAGGGAAATGAAGGCATGAGGCATAGTTTTAAGTCTAGATAGTAAGGAACTGAGAAGGGAATGAAGGATGGCTGCCCCTTGGACACTCAGCAAAATGGAAGTCTAAGGAAGAACTCAACAATTGGAGAAGGAATCTAAAATAATACTCCAGTAATCAAATGCCACAAGTATTTGCATGTTCCAGAATAAGGAAGCCCAAGGTACTGAAGGAATTTCCAGGATGAGACAGCAGTCGAAATATATATTTGAATTAAGGAACAGGTTACTTTTACAAATGCAACTGAATCAGGAGGGGATCAAAGGAAATAAGGCTTAGGGAACAATGTGTAAAGGTAAAGAAATAGGAGAACACCGAGGTGGTTGGGAGAGGACTGATCATAGAGTAATTTGACTGGAGCATTCAAACTAGAATGATATGAAATAATCTAAAAGGGGGAACTGTATTAGAATATAATGGTTTTTGTATGGATGCTAGTAAAGGAGCCCTAATTTTGCTGAGTAGGCAAAAGGAAACTTAGGAAAAATTTTAAGGAGCAAGTGACATGATTAGAGGTCAGAAAGAAATTTCTAGAATCAAGAATTTAAAAACAATCCAGATTTGCATATTCTCCAGCATGGAGTGTTAGAAATTATTTGCAGAAATGCAGATTAGGAACTCACTGGTTGTTTGGTTCACTGTTATCTTAAATGAGTCAACCATGAATTAAGAGTTATTTCAATCACATCTAACTCTTTGTGGCTCTTTTTTAAGTTTACTTGGCAAAGATACTGGTTTGCTATTTCCTTCTTCAGCTCATTTTTATAAATGAGGCAATCAAGGAAAACTGAGTAAAGTGAGTTACCCAGGATCCTATAACTAGTAAGTATCTGAGGTCAGATTTGAACAGAGGTCCTTCTGACTCCAGGACCAAGGCTTTATCCACTATTTCATTTGGTCTTTTTGTTCTTTGAGGTCAAATTAATTAAATATTTCCTCTCTTCCTCATGACATCTCTTTAAATATTTGCAGACTGTTTTGTCCCCTTCCCAGTTTTATCTTCCTGGGTTTAATACTGGAGGTTCAATCACCTGATGTTCAAGTGACATAACTGATTCCCCTAACAACAAAAATTTGGTCTCAAGACACATCTCAGCTTGTTAATTCGGCCTTAAAATGGTCATATTAGAATGGTAAGCAGTGCAATAGATTTATTTCATGGAGATAAGGAAAATGAGGGGATGGATGAAAATAAAATTTTAGAACAGGGTGATCACAGTAAGTTAAAACAAGCATAGCTTCTAGACAGAAATCATTAATTTATTTGATAATTAGAAAAGGATGATTTATTGATAGTGCAGGTACATGGGACAGAAAATTAGATAGATTGTTTTTCCTAGTATTCTCAAAGGAAAATGAAAAACAGATGTCAGAAACAAACATGAGTCTCCCTAGGGAGGAAAGCACATTTGGAAGAAAATCAAGATCACAGTAGAACTGAAAATTTAAAAATGAGGACATACACAGTAGGCAATCTACCAAACCCCTCTAAAATGGTTCCTTCTTTCTCTCTGTCTTATGCTAGAGAAAGGAAAGGGTTGGAGAGAGATTCTTGCATGTCTGAGGAACAAACAATGCACTTTGATTCTTGTTTGAATATTTCCCAGTTGAAAAATCAGGTAGAATTGAGTACATTATTATAATATATGAACTCTCTCTTAATGCTCTGCTATTTAATAATTAAAATATGCAGGTGGAAAATGAAATAAAATTAGAGCACAGAAAAAAGGCCTCATATGTATGATAGAATCATGAAACTGAATCTTATCCCTACTAAAATTCGAAAATAAAGTGATGGTTTGCTAGCATTTGGAAAAGGGACTTCTACTTAATTGATATGAGCAACAGCTTCATCATGGACAAGTACTAACTTAATTTCATCTTCTTTCCCTCCCTCCCTCCCTCCCTCCCTCCCTCCTTTCCTTCCTTCCTTCCTTCCTTCCTTCCTTCCTTCCTTCCTTCCTTCCTTCCCTCCTTCCTTCCTTCCCTCCTTCCTTCCTTCCCTCCTTCCTTCCTTCCTTCCTTCTTTCCTTTTCTTTACAATATAACCAGATTAGGATTGTTTCAGAGTTGAGAGGACAATAATAAAATGAGTGAAAGATCTTGTGATCTTATTCAATTTTTTTATAGATCTATCTTATCTTTACAAAGGAAGCAGGTATGCTTGGAGGTATACAAAAGTGGTTGAGAGTATGTGATATGAGAGAGGGTGGCATGATTGTGTATAGGAGGTCCATAAAAATTTTAAGAATAGTAAAAGGTAAGAGAATTTAAGAGTTGTTCTGTCTGATCCTAGAAAGCAAACATTTAAGGAAGAGTTGTACATTTTAGGAGGTTGATTTAGGCTTGATGTTAAAAGTGTGGGAGTTTCCTGTCAGTTAGAGTTACACAAATGTACAATTAATTATCTGAAAAGAGTAGGTTTTCTTTTCCTGAAATTCTTCAAACCATCTAGCTGAGGCTGAAATCATGATTTGTTACAGTTTGGACCATATGATTTCTCTAGTCCCATCCAATTTAGATTCTGTGATTCTGAATTTTGAGAGAAATAAGATAATTATTAAATTTTCAAAAGTTATGAAGTTATAATGAACAACTAGAATGTAATAAAACATTTTCAGGACCCTAAAGTATTAAAACTTAAAATAATGTACAAAAACCAAGAAGTTAAAATATAATAGGGAAAAATATATACATAGGTTAAAAAAATAACTAGTCAAGCATAATAATTTGGGCAGGGGGATTAAAGCTAAAACACATTCTTGGTAAATAGTACTAAGGATTTGGGAAGATAATAAACTAAATAGAAGTCAATTATGAAATAGAAAATGGAAAACAAGGAATCTTAATTTGTCCTAAGAGGGACAGATGGTCCAAATTATAATAGATGATCTTCCCACCAAATATTGCTTTGGCAGATCACATCTACAGAATCATTTCCAGTGATGGATGTCATATTTGGGAAGAATGTTCAAAAATTAATTTACATGATGGGGGATAGAAGTCATGACATATGGGGATCATTTATGTTTAGGATAGGTGTCTAGCCTACAAAATAGTATAGAAGGTGTTGGTCTGATAAAATAGCTTTTTTTTTTTACATTTTAAAGGGCTATACCATAGAAGAAGAATTTGCTGTGTTTAGTTTTGCCCTGGAGGACTGGACTAGGAGCAATCTTTGATAGTTATAGAGAGATAAATTTAAGATCAGTGAGGGGTAGTGGAAAATTCAACACAATATCAAGTAGAGAGGAACAAAAGTGGCTTGTATTGACTTAAGAGGAGGGGCTTTCCCATTTCAGATTGTCTCTAAGTAGAATTTTGATGGTCCTTTGTCATGCTATAGAAGAATTCCTGCTTAAGCATAGACTTGATTTGATGGTCTTTCCAACATTGGGATTTTGAGATTAGATGATATTTGGCATGAAAGATTCTATTTAACAGTATGGTAACATATGGTAATAAAAACATAATCAGTTAAAATAATGATGCACTTTAGGACTTATATTTATTTTCTCTAGGACCATATCATGTGTAACATTGTGAAGCTGTAGGAAAGAATTCAACCCTTAAGGGGAGAAATCACATAAGGTCATCTTTCTTATATGACAATTGGTGACTATTTAATTGCAGAACATTGTAATTGCCATATTTTTACAGGTTAAATGCATAATCACATCTTCTGTATCAGAAAGTAGGACAAAAAATAATTATTTTAAAATTGACTGAGTCACCAGCAGACAGCAATCTCCAGATATGCAGAATTGTTCTAGTTTTGCAGGGGAAAAAAGTAGTTTTACCCAGTCAGCAAGCACATTCAGGTGAAGGATTGAGTTATATATGGTTACTCTGGTTTGCCTGAAAAGTCCTCTACCTTGTCAAGTAATATGTGAGAAAATACAAAATGTTCATGCTTTGTAGATCATGCTAATTCTTTTTTTTTTTTGCAAATAGAAAGAAACAAAAATTGTTGTCAAAGATACATGATAGATGAAATTTATTTGGATGCCATGAAGGCTTGTAAGGGAATAAATGGAAACAGAACAAAACTCATTTGCAAGTTCAGAAACTATGAGAGTGAACCAAACTGCTTGAGAACAGACAACAGATTTGATTGCTAAAGATTAAAGAGATTGTATTTGTGAGTGAAGGGAGTTGAGGATAGATAGAGGCAATTAGTGTGGTCCCAGAAGGGCTACAAGGACTGAATTCAGTGATTGCATACTTCAATGGAGTAAATGAATATATGCACAGAAAGGTGATTTCAAATAATTGTTTACTGATGGAACAAAATTATTCAACCAGATGACAAAAGAAAGATGAAATGAAAACATGGACAGATCAAGACAGTGGACAGGAAAATGGTCAGTACCATTTAGAATGAGAAACAATAGCACTAAATTAGGCTAAGGAGAATAAATTTTCATTTTATATTATACCCCATGGAGTGTTGAGGAACATTTTAAAGTAATATTATTTGAGTAAACAATAAAACGTTTTGTATGTTATTCAGTTAATTGAGAGCCAATGTGAATATTTCTGACCAATATTGAAATTCTAAAATTAATTAAGGAAGTATGATCAAGTGAAGTAAAATATTCACTGAATTTAGTGTCAGAGGACTTAGGTTCTAATTCCATATTTGCCATTTACCAACTAAGCAAACCTATTTTAGTGCACAAAGGACTGCACTTGAAATTATAAAATTTTAATGATAAAGATTCAAATCCTGCCTCAGAACTTGCTTTTTATGTGACCCTTAGCATGTCACCTAATTTCAGAGGGCCTTAGTTTTCTCATATATTAAAAACAACATAGGGAATGTGTACATAAAAATATCAATGGTCCCTTCTTATTCAACTTCCATGATCTTCTAATCATATGACCAACTGTGTGACCTTGGGCAAGTCACTTATTTTTCTAGGTGTTAGATTCTTCATCAAGTGAAGAATTTGAACGAGGTCATCTATAAGGTCTTATAGATCTAAATCGATAATAGGGTGAGGCAGCTCCCCAGACCAGACTAATAATTTCATGAAATACTGTATTTTTAGAATTTTAATGAAAATTTTAAAGGGAATATGCAGCAGGTATTCTTAAATCATGACCCTATTTCAAATCATGCGACATATTGGTTTTTGGCTTCAAAACATCCATTTCTTTCAGTGTATATACTGAGCATAGATAGCCACAAATGGTAATTGGACACATTCCACAAAAATCTAAAGCTGCTTTATTATTAACATGTCATGTTTTTATCCTTGCCTTTGTAATTCAGAGAACTGGAGACAGGGGGATTTAAATGACTTATTTGAGATCATGCAGAAATTAAAAATAGTCTTTGAATTTACATGTTCTTGACAACTAATTCCTGACTTGGTTTATTGGGTTTCCAAGTTTAGAATTCACTTTTAAAAATCTGAGCAACCCTTATTCAGATTCTTTTCACCTTATATGTTAGTGTGGCTTTTCTTTGTATATATGATCCTACTAAGTATATACTCTCATGGCCTTCTGATCAAAGGTCTCAGGCATATGCCATTTCTCTTCTGCTATTAAGCAGTGAAATATGGCAATTTTTCCCAGACCAGCTATGCCTTCATTATGTGCCTTATTGCCAAAGTTTCACTACTATAATCTTTCTCCTGGATTACACAGTCCTATAGATCCTCTCCTTATAATTTAATTTCCTTTGTCTTGTTCCCTCAAAAGAATAAGTGAATAAACTAATTTGATCAAGTTACTTATAAAACAAAATAATATGATATAGTGCAATATAACATGTAGGACACAATTTACTATAATATAAATTTATTAAAATTATAATAAGGCTCTAAAGGATCAATTTTATGGATACTCTCAAAGGTAATTAAAATAATTATGCAATTATTCATGTAAAATCTATTGCACTCCACCCATTCTAATTTGTTGGTTCACTACCAGATCTCTCTCATTGCCATATATACTATGTCTTCATTAAAATATATATAGATGGATTAGTTTACAGGCTAACCATACAAAGTCTATACGATATGACAATAGGCATTCTCCATCCATTTAAAACATTTTGTGGGTAGTTAGGTCAAACTCTTATGAATGGTCAGATCTAATTTAGGAAACTGCATTGTTCCAGAGCTTAAAGCTATCAGCACAATTCCATCTGCACACAGAAGCATTGATCTAGTCAGAATCTCTCTTCAACTTATACCTTAAGTTCAGTCACTTCCATGCAAATAGTACTGTAAATAACTTTAGCGACCATTGGCCTTTTTTATGTCTTATTTGATAGGTTCATTAAAAGGTTGTTTTTGTTGTCATATTTTTTATTTCATTAATTTCATTAAAAATGTACCAACTAAATGTAAAAAGAAATTATTTCTAAAATTTTGAGTTCTAAAATTTCTCCCTTTTCTGTACCTTCCTTGAGAAGGTAAGTAATTTATTATTCATTATACATGTAAAGTCCTTTAAGACATATATCTTTATTAGCCAGGTTGAAAAAGAAAATATAAATGAAATAAAATAATAAAAATTAAGAGTAAAAATAGTATGCATCAATCTGCAATCAGAGTTCTCTTTCTGGAGAAAGATAGTCTTTTCTCATTATGAGTTCTTTGGGATTGTCTTGGGTCCTTTTCTTGTTCAGTGAAATCAAAGTCCTGAAGGCTGATCATTTTTGACAAAAATGTATACATTATTCTCTTGGTTCTTCTTTTTTCATTTTGTGAAAGTTTGTAAAAGTATTCACATGTTTCTGTGAAAACATTATGTTTATTATTTCTTATAGCACAGTATTTCATAAAAATCATAAACCAAAACTTTTCAACAATTTCCTAATATGTATTCTCTTAATTTTCAATCCTTCACAATTTCAAAAAGAGCTGCTATTAATATTTTCATACAAATATATTTGTGACATAGACCTATTAGTGATATTGCTGGGACAATGGTTTTGCTAGCACTTTGGACATAGTTCCAAATTTTTCTCCAGAATGGTTGGATCTGTTCAGAACTCCAACATTACTGTCCCACTTTTTCTACATCTCTTTAAGCATTTGTCATTTTCCATTGTTGTCTGTTCAACTAATTTGATTGGTAGTTGATACCCCAGAGTTGTTTTGCATTTGCATTTATCTAATCAATAGTTATTTAGAGATTTTTTTTATGTGACTATTGTTAGCTTTGAATTCTGCTGAAAACTCCTTATATCTTTTGATCATTTATCAACTAGGGAATGGATTTTTTTGAAATTCTAATTTGGCTCAGTTCTCTATATATTTGATAAATGTGTCCTTTGTCTGAGAATTTTCAACAATTATTTCACCCTGTAGATTTTAAAATTAATATTCAATGCCTACAAAGTATGATATTTATAAGGATTTATTAATATTAAATTAGAGAGCTAGAGGAAGCAGGGAACCTTTCCCACTCACATCACGTGGAAGAAAGAGAGAGAGAGGTGGTTCCCTCAAAACTATATACAATCATGCCAAGGACACAGGTAAACAGAAAGGAAAAGGAATTGTGGGTAATACAGAAAGGAAGTTTGGGTAATGTAGTTTACTTTTTAGGGATTTGAGATAATTCTAACTACACAACTCCAGTTTTCTGTTTTCCTTTTAACTTTGGAGACAATTTCATTTGTGCAAAAACTTCCTAATTTCATGCAATGAAAATTTTGTTTTACTTCCCTTAGTACCCACTGTCTCTTTGATCTTAAATCATTCTGCTATCTATAGATCTGACAGGTACATTTTTCCATTTGTCCTTACTTTACTTATCATCCTTTGTGTTTAAATCAATTATTCATTTTTACCTTACCTTGATATACTGTGTGAAAATATTGGTCAATACCTAGTTTCCACCAAACTACTTTTTACATTTCCCAGTAATTTGTCTCAAATGGTTAGTTCTTAATCTCTAAAACTTGTATGTTTCTATTTATCAAATAATAAATTACCTGTTTATTCTGTACATAATCTATTCCAAAGACCTACCATTAGGTTTCTTAACTAATACTAGATTGTTTTGAAGATCACCACTTTGTATTATAGTTTGAAATTTGGAATTGATAGGACATCATCCATTTCATTTTTCATTGATTCTCTTGATATCCATAGTCTTTTGTTTTCCAGATGTATTTAGTTACTATTTTAAATACCCAAAATAATTCTTTGGCATTTTGATTAGAATGTCATTAAGCAAATTAATTTAGGTAAAATTGCATTTCTATTAATTGGCTGAGTCTATCCATGAGAACTTAACATTTCTACAAATGTTTAGATTGCTTTTTATTTCTGTGAAAAGTGCTTTTTAATTATATTCATATAATCTCTGAGTTTGTCTTCGAAGGTAGCCTCCCAAGTATCTTATATTACCTACAATCTGTTAATGTGGAATTTAGAATTTGTTGGCATTATATAGAAATGCTAATGATTTATGTGTTTATTTCATATGCTATGAATTTGCTGAAAATGTTGTTTTACCTAGTTTTTAGTTGATTACATAGGGTTCTCTAAATATACCATCATGTCATCCACAGAGATTAATAGTTGTGTTTTCTCATTGCCTATTCTAATTCTTTCAAATTATTTTTCTTCTATTATGACTAGACCTATCATTTCTACTAAAATATTATATAATAGTAGTTATAGTGGACATCCTTGGTTTACTCCTGATCTTTTTGGGAAGGCTTTGTGTTTATCCTAATATTAGATAATGTTTGCTTCTGGTTTTAGATATATACCATTTAGTATTTTTAGAAAAGTTCAATGGATTCCTATGCTTCTACTGTTTTCTATACAAACTGATGTTTTTATTTTGTCAAATGTTTTCTTGCATCTGTTGATAAAATCATATGTTTTCTAACTTTTGTTATAGAAGTGATTGTTTATGCTTTTAGATTTTTAAATGTTGAATCAATCCTGCATTCATGATATAAATCTCATTTGATCATACTTTCTGATCTTCTTGATGTAACACTGTAATCTTGCTTTGTTTACTTAAAATATTCACATTGATATGCAATAAAGAAACTGATGAGAGGTTTTCCTTCTCTGTTTTTTGTTCTCTCTGGTTTAGGTATCAAAACATATTTGTGTCAATTGAAGAATTTGGTAGGATTCCTACTTTATTAATTTTTTTCAATTATATATAGTGTTATTAATTATTCCTTAAATGTCTAGGAGAATTCACTTGCAAATGCATTTAGTGCTGGGGATTTTTCTTATTTTTCTTTTGTTTATCTTTTTTTAACATTTATTAATATTTATTTTTTATAAAAGTTAACATGGTTACATGATTTATGCTATTACTTTCCCCTTCCCCCCCCACCCCCGGACATACCCTCCTTCCATGGTCGATATGCATTTCTACTGGTTTTGACATGTGTCATTGATCAAGACCTATTTCCAAATTGTTGATAATTGCATTGGTGTGGTAGTTTCAAGTCCACATCTCCAATCATGTCCGCATCAACCCATGTATTCAAGTAGTTGCTTTTCTTCTGTGTTTCTTCTCCTGCAGTTCTTCCTCTGAATGCGGGTAGCTTTCTTTACCATAAGTCCCTCAGAATTGTCTCGGGTCATTGCATTGCTGCTGGTACAGAAGTCCATTGCATTCAATTTTACCATAGTATATCAATCTCTGTGTACAGTGTTCTTCTGGCTCTGCTCCTTTCACTCTGCATCAATTCCTGGAGGTCTTTCCAGTTCACATGGAATTCCTCCAGTTTATTATTCTTTTGAGCACAATAGTATCCCATCACCAGCATATATCACAATTTCTTCAGCAATTCCCCAATTGAAGGGCATACCCTCATTTTCCAGTTTTTTGCAACTACAAAAAGTGAGGCTATAAATATTTTCATGCAAGTCAGTTTATCTATGATCTCTTTGGGGGTACAAACCCAACAGTGGTATGGCTGGATAAAAGGGCAGGCATTTTTTATAGCCCTTTGAGCATAGTTCCAAATTGCCAGCCAGAATGGTTGTATCAGTTCACAACTCCACCAGCAATGCATTAATGTCCCAATTTTGCCACACCCCCTCCAGCATTCATTACTCTCCCCTTCTTTCATTTTAGCCAATCTGCTAGGTGTGAGGTGATACCTCAGAGTTGTTTTGATTTGCATTTCTCTAATTATTAGAGATTTAGAACACTTTCTCATGTGCTCATTGATACTTTTGATTTCTTTACCTGAAAATTGCCTATTCATGTCTCTTGCCCATTTATCAATTGGGGAATGGCTTGATTTTTTTATACAATTGATTTAACTCCTTGTATATTTGAGTAATTAGACCCCTGTCAGAGTTTTCTGTTATAAAGATTTTTTCCCAATTTGTTGTTTCCCTTCTGATTATGACTATGTTGTTTTTGTTTGTACAAAAGCTTTTTAGCTTAATATAATCAAAACCATTAAATTTACATTTTGTAATTTTCTCTAACTCTTGCTTGGTTTTAAAATCTTTCATTTCCCAGAGATCTAACAGGTATACTATCTTGTGTTCACTTAACTTGTTTATAGTTTCCCTCTTTATATTCCCTCCCCCTTCTTCTCACCTCCCTTTTTTGAGATCCCCACTCCCCTGCTCCCCTTGATTTAATCCCTTCTGACTTTCTCAGTAGGGTTAGATAGAGTTTTATATCCCAATGGATATAGCTACTCTTCCCTTTCAGGGTTAATTACACTGAGAGTAAGGTTTAACTATTACCTCTTAATGCTCTCTTCCTCTCCTTCTTATAATAGTATTCATCCTCTCCCCTTCCCATTCCCTCTTTGTGTGTAATAGAATATCCTATTTTTCTTATTCCTTCAAGATTCTCTTGGTGTTCTCTCCTGTTCATCCCCCTCTTTCTCCCCCACCCATATCATCTTAGACCATTTAGTATTCCAACCTCTCCCTATGAATAATTCTTCTAATTACTATAATAGTGAATACTATAATGGTGAACAGAGTTCACTACAGAGAATTATACATAACATTTATCAACATATGAATACAAATAATTAGATCTTATTGAAGCCCTTAAAGAGGCAAAATTTTAAAAATATGATTTTTCTTACTTTCCCCTCTGTTTCTTATTTACCTTTTCATGTTTCTCTTGATTTTTGTGGTTGGATATCGAACTTTCCATTTAGTCCTAGTCTTTTCTGTGCAAATACTTGGAAATCTTCTATCTTGTTGAATGCCCAAACTTTCCCCTGGAAGTATATAGTAGGTTTTGATGGGTAGTTGATCCTTGGTTCTCTTGCCTTTCTTATTATCATATTCCAAGCCTTGAGGTCTTTTAGTGTGGAGGCTGCCAGATCCTGTGTGAACCTAATTGGTGCTCATTGATATCTGAATTCTCTCTTTCTGGCTTCTAGTAAAATTAGTAAAATTCTAGTAAACTTTTTTTTTCTTTTACTTGAAAGCTCTTGAATTTGGCTATTATATTCCTGTGGATTGTCTTTTCAGGGTCTAGTGTAGAGGGTGATTTATGGATCCTTTCAATGTCTATATTGCCCTCTTGTTGTTGAACTTAAGGGCAATTTTGCTGAATAATTTCTTTAGTATGGAGTCCAAATTTCTATTAATTTCTGCTTATTCAGGAAGTCCAATGATTCTCAGATTGTCTCTTCTAGACCTGTTTTCTTGATCTGTAAATTTCTCATTGAGATAATTTATGTTTCCTTCTATTTTATCAGTCTTTTGACTTTGTTTTATTTGTTCTTACAGTCTTGATAGATCATTGGCTTCTATTTGCTCAATTTTTCTCTTTAGAGACTGGTTTTCTGGTATAAGCTTTTGATTTGCCTTTTCAATTGGTCTGTCCTGTTTTCCAGCTGTTTGATTTTGGTCTCCAATTTGCTTATCAATTCTTTTGATTTGAGGGCATCTTTTTAGAATTGCCCAATTCTAGCCTTTAGAGACTGGTTTTCAGCTACAATCTTTTGGGTTTCCTTTTCAATGTGGTCATTTCTGGTCTTTGATTTACTTGCTTCACTTTTCAATTGTGAAATTCTGCCTTTTAAACTGATATTTTCTTGCCAGATCTCTTCCTTCTTTCTCATAATCTCAGATTTGAACTCTTCAATAGCTTGTGGTCAGTTTTCATTATTTTGGGAAGGTGTGGATATGATTATTTGTTTGTTCTCCTCTGCTCTTTGCTGTGTTTCCTGGATTTTTTCTGTGTAAAAGTTGTCAAGTGTTAAAGATTTCTTCTTCATCTTTCTCTTCTGTTTTTCCTGATTCTGGTTTGTCATTGTGTGAGTTGGGTGCCCTCTCAGCTTTATGCTTGCACCCAGGATCTGTCTGTGCTCTTTAGGCTCCTGAAATCCCAGGTCTGGTTGTTCTCTGGGTCAAGCCTCCCTGTGGTCTCCTTGCTCGTTCTTCTGCCTGAAGCTCTTTTGACAGTCTCAGGGTGCTGCTTCCACCATCAAGAACCTCTCTGCACTGGGTCTCCACTCAAGGTCCACTCCTGCACTCAGGATAAGCCCCTTCGTCCGCGCCTTAGCCCCATGCCTATGTCCGCACCTCCTCCTGCGCCTATGCTCAAGGTCTGTGTTTAAAGTTTATGAGTTCTTTAGCCTCTTGGGGTCTTAAGTCTTGCTGCTCTTAGGAACAAGCCCTGGTGAGCTGCCAGAGACTTAATGGGTGCCCCAAACTTACTCTAACTCTTTTGTACTGGCTTTGGCACTGTAGGTGGTGTGGGGTTGAGGACGGGGTTGCTCAGCTCATGTTTTAGTGAGAGCTGTTTCACCCCTTTATAGAAATGCCCTGAACCCACGTACCTTCAACACTGTGCCCTGTTGTGGGGTCCCTTCATTTGCCTGGATTTGTTTTTATGTCTTCTTGAGGAGTCCTATATGCGTGGATTAGAAGAGGTCAAGCAGCTGCTTTTTACTCTGCTGCCATCTTAAACCGGAAACTCCTGGGGATTTTTCTTGAGGAGTTTATTTATGGATTTTTCAATTTCTTATTTTTGAGAGGATTTAATTATGTTCTTTTCTTTTTTGTGTTATTCCAGTCAGTTTTTGTTTTTGTAAATATATATTTCACTTAAATTGTTAGTTTAATGTCATATAATTGACAAAAAACTCCTGATAATTATTTTGATCTTAACTTCATGGGGATTAAACCTACACTTTTCAATTGTGTCACTCTCAACTTGATTTTTCTTTTTTTTAAAAATAAAATTAAGAAATAGTTTATCTATTTTATTTATTTCCCCATAAAATCAGATGTTTTATTTCTAGTTCAGTATTTTTCTTGTTCTACCTTAAATTTTATTAATATCACTGATTTTCAGATTTTCCATAGATATTTTGTTTTATTTTTAATTCATCCTTTTTCCTATTTTTTAATTGCATGCCTAATCCATTGTTCTGTTTTTCCTCTCTTTAATTAATATATACATTTAAAAATATTGTTTTCCCCTTTGCATAGCCTTGTCTGTATCTCACAAATTTTGGAATGTTGTCTCATTGTTGACATTTTCTTTAATTAAAAAAATTAGTTATTTCTATGATTTGTCCTTTGACCTTTTCATTTTTTAGATTTCAGTTAGGCCGTTTTAAATTAACTTTTAATGTATTATTTCAAGGCCCTTTATTAAATGTACTTTTCATTCAATTTTAGCTGAAAAATGGCACATTATATATTTCTAATTTTCTGCATTTGCTCATGAGCTTTTGATGCCCTAAAATATGATCAATTTTTGTGAATGGGCCATTATAGCTGAAAGGTATATTCCCTTCAAACTTCCATTAAGCTTTCTCCAGATTTCTATCATATCTAACTTTCTAATATTCTATTAATCTCCTTGACTTTTTTTTATTATTTATTTTTTAGTTAGATTTATCTAGCTCTGAAAGGGAAAGGTTAGTTTCCTTGTTTGTCCATTTTCTTTTTTCTTTTTGTTTTTTTGTCTGAAGTCTTTATTGCTTTCTCTGTCTTTTATTTCAATTGAAGTTGTCTTCTCCAACCTCATTTTGTTAAATTTTATGTTTGTCTATTTCAAGTGCATTTCTTGTGAACAATTTTTATTGGATTTTCATGTCTAAATGATTCTGCTATTAGCTTCTGTTTTATAGGTGATTTCTTATTATTTGCATACTTAGTTTTGATTACTAACTATACATTTCCATACATCTCATTTTCTTCTGTTTATCCTCTTTTTATCCTATCCCTTCTTTTAAGTCTGTTTTCCTTCTGACCACTACCCTCTTTTATCTGTCCTAATTTTTTTTATCGCTTTATTTTGTCTTATTAACCACCTACTTCCTTATTGGATAAGATAGATTTATATTACCATTTGAGAATGTAAGTGCACTTTTAATCTTTGAAGCAATTTAAATGTGATTGAGGTTCAGGAGTTGCCCACACTCCCACCTCCATTTTTTACTACAACGTAAGTTATTTTTTCTCATGTTCGGATTTTGTTAGTTGTTTTTTTTTTTTTTGTTTTTTTTTTGCCATGCTTGCTCTCCCTTGGACCTTTCCTCAGAGCATCCCTCTTTCTGAACCATTTTTTACATGATTCCAGCATAATAGAATCATTCCTATATCCTCTTGCGTGCAGAAAAAATATAGTTGCCCTAATAATGATGGTTTTTAGATGATATAGGTCTCATCTTCCCATATAGGCATATAAACAGTTTAATGTTACTAAGTTCTTTATTAATTTTTTTTTCATGTTTATCTCTTTCCGCTTCTCATCAGTCTTGTATTTGAAAGTCAGCTTTTCTATTCAGCTTTGGTCTTTTTATCACAAATGCTATGTCATTAAATGTCATTGAAAGTTTTCTATGTCAATAAATGTCATTCCCCTTCAACCACCTGAAATCATTAGACTCAGTTTTTCTGAGTTCTCTATTATTGAGTGTAATCCCAAATCTTTTGTCTTTTGGAATATCATATTCTAAGACCTCTACTCTGTTAATATCATAGCTTTTAATACCTGCATAATCCTGACTCTGGCTCAATGGCAATTGAATGACTTATTTCTGGATGCTTGAAGTATTTCCCCTTGACCTGGGAATTCCAGAATTTGTCAGTAATATAACCAAAAGTTTCATCTTGGAATCTCTTTCAATAGGTGGATAGTTTATTCTTTCAGTTTTATTTTACCTTCTGGTTTGAGGATATCAGGTCAGTTTTCCTTTACAATTTAAAAAAAATATCATGTCTAACTTCTTTCTATAATCATGACTTTCAGGTAATCCAATAATTCTTAATGTATCTCTCTTTGATCTATTTTCTTATCAATTTTCTTTTCCAAAGAGCTATTTCATGTTCTCTTTTAATTTTCATTTTTCTATCTTATTTTGTTGTTTCAGACATTAATTTCCATTTGCCCAGTTTTGGCAATTTTAAGGAATTATTTTCTTCAGTCAGATTGTGTACTTTTTGTTCTCCATTTTGCCAATTCAGTTTTTTAAGATTATTTTCCATAAAAATTTTTATGCCTCTGTTATCATGGTTTTGTCTTTTCAAAATTTTCTTCTTTTTCATTTATTTTTCTAATTTTCTTTTTTTTTCTTTCCCTACTTTTCTTTCTATTGGTCATAGTTTATTTTTAAAATCATTTTTAGCTCTTACTGAAATTTTTGTGTTTGTGTCCAATTTTCATTTTTCTTTGAGACTTTCTTTATAGCTTTTTTTGACTATTATAAAAATGGGACCAGTTAGCAATGGTATCTGTGCAGGCTCCAAGCCCCAGGCTGCAAACCTCCAGCAAGGGGGAGGGGAGGAAATGGATGGAATTAGTTCCCCTCCCCTTCCTTTGGCAGTTACAGCTTCTGGTAATTGTTACTAACAGAATCCCTTTCTGGTCCAGAAATGGAGGCTATCTGACTTAGCTATCACAGGGCTAAACCCGCTGGCAAAAAGAGAATAATTTCAAAGAAACTGACAACTTCCACTGTTGGAGACTTATTCCCTAAGCCCAATATTGGTAAAATGCTCAGGATGTCATCAAGCAACTTTCTTGATCACTGGATCATAACTACTCTCAGGATCTGCCAGGATGAAGATTTATTTGGTTTAGGTGATGTATAATTAGACTTATATAGCCTGAAATATAACACCTCACACTTCACATCTTAACAAGAGATGGTATTTATTAATCCAGGGAAACAGAGAAGGAGGAAAAGGTTCTATTTCTCTCTAAACTCCCTCACAATCTAAACTTTTTCTTAAAATCTAATATTAACAAGTCCAAGATGGTCTTGATTGTAGATTTATAATTGTTTAGGGATTGGCTGGGACACTGCTTACAAGGTTTATCATAGTGCTCACAGCCTTTGGGAAACAGTCTGGTTAAAGTCAGTAAAGAATATTCAGCAATGAACCATCTTGTTCTCTGGGTTAGAAATAAACTAAGCTACTGAGAAGTAATCCTACCCTTTCCAACCACCCAGCTCCCTCTGTCCCCCAAAGAGTGAGTTTGCCAAGCTGGGTGTCATGCTTTTTATACCCACATTCTTAACTACCCCAACTGACCCCTCTTCTGGAGTTCTGAGGGGGTACTATGGAATTCTGTGAGGCAGTTCACCCCACTTAAGATTTTTATATTATCTTTTTCTGAGTTTATATCTTGATCTTCCCTGGAACCATTATATTTTTTTTTGGAGGTTTATTTCCATTGTTGTTTCTATTTCTTGATTTGGAATATTGTGTTCTATTCCCTGCAAGAGGAAACAAGTATCCTGATCTCAAGCTTTAGACTTTTTTCTCATTTCTGTCTTCAAAGCTATTCCTGGAGGTTTGAAAGTTTTTGATGCTTCCAAAGTGCTGTGATCTGGGAAGAGGTTTGGCCTCCTGGTCTGCACTTTGGTCCTTAATCAGGAGGCATCTATTATTCCTTTAAGTTCCAATCTAAAATGGCTCCTCAGCAACCTTGTTCCCTTGGGATAAGAAACAATACTGTTCTTCAATGTCACTGATCCTGTCTGTCTGTTGTTTACTCATATTTGTTTCCTTCTTTCCCCATTGTAATTAACTATAATGTAGCTCCTCTTATTATTTGCCAGATCTGTGGGTTTGGGCTATTCTGTCCTGAAGGGACTTCTTCTCTGCTCTGTTGATTGACTAGGTTAGGCTGATAGTATTAATGAGCCCCCCGAGGTCAGATCTTCCCCAGCTGGCAGCCCAGCCTGAAAGTATATGTGAAGGAAGTTGGGCTTCTGACCCTGTTATAAGGGCATTCTCTAGTGGTTGCAACTTTCCCCTTGGAGCTTACTTAGCAAGGCTCTCAGTGGGGCAGGGGAGTTGGAGATTGAACTTCCCTAGCCTCTGGAGACTTCTTATCTGCCCTACTGATAAGATTAATCCTGGGCTAAGTTGATCTGCAGAGCTGGATGTGCCCTGAGGCCAAAACTTCTAGAAGGGGGCAGCAGCAAGATGGAGGGTTTTGGCTGCAATTAGGCTGTTCTCTTTGTGCTTCTCCTCCAGCTGCCTCCCTGCCATCTGTGTTCAATGTCCTGAGCCTGGCACAGCTGTGCCAGCAAGTCATTCCCTCTGGACTAGAGCCCTTGACCACCCAGAGATTCCAGGGACCCCTGGAGATTCAGCACAGTAGTTAGGGGAGAGGTCCTGGCATCTTCCTAATTCCTTCCCCTTGAACCTGAGAGGTCAAGAATTCAGGCTTTTTTTGACATACCTTTTAAGTTGAATCTAGTATCAGGGTTCCCCAGTTCTGTCCTGTTGTTAGATTTGGTTTTCTGTCCCCTTGAAGTACTTTGTTTTTTATTGGTGTGGAAAGGTTTTCAGAGGTCTGGACTTTTGCTGCATCTAAGCCACCATCTTCCCAGAATTCCACCTGTTGCATTTTTAAAGCTCTTATCCTGTGTGTCTGGAAGTGATTTTGAACTCAGGGTTTCCACTCCTTGATTTAATGTTCTCCTCCGTGAACTTGATCTAAGACTGAGAAGTGAATATATGCAATTAAGTTGTAAAATGGTTGCCTCTAAAGGTTCCTGCTCCCCCTTGACCAAAAATGCTTTCCTCTATCATTGTACTATGACTTAGAGTTGTATATGAAACTACCAAATAGTTTCTGTTCTCCTATCTAGTATTAGCACAGTGGTCCTCTGCAATGTTTTTCTGTTCTTTTATCAGGTCCCTTATCACCTGATTCTCTCACCACACTGTGGCTCCATTCCTTGGAGTTTAATTTTTTGGTCTCTGGCTCATTTTTTATCTCCTGTATCATAGATCTATCTTTTTTAAGCCCCTTTAATATGCTCATGGTACAAGAATATCTCTTGAAAAATTGGGAGGTACTCAGATAATCACTTTCTCTACTATATTCTCTTGGTTCTGCCTTCCTATTGTTACATTTGCTAAAGATTTCTTTTTTGTAATTTTGACTTATGAATGAGAAGTATCTTGCAGAGGAAAGTGATATTTTTCTTTATTTAATGCAATACAATTTTTCAGTCAAAGTTTTTTTTCAATATCAATATTTTTTCTAGTGTTATCTTATGCCTGCAAGTCAAGGAATACTAAAGTCTCTGAAGAATTGAAACTTGGGTTCACTAATGAGTAATGGAGAGACAAATTGCATCAGCTGCAACCCATCCTTGATTCAAAATTATGAAGGGGAAGCTATTCAAGACATGCCATTATCAAACTATATAAGTGAAAAATAAGGTGATCTGGTAACGCAGTGATAGAAAATTAATGGACGATGCATATGATTCAATGATAATATTTGGCTATAGAAAAGATTTGAAGAAGATCCTTGTTATGTTGGGTGCAAGCCAATTCTGAACTCAAGGCAATACATAACCTTAAATCACAAAGATAAGGTAAGGCCAAATTGCATTCTACATCATTGAATGGAATACTCACATTGATATGATCATAGATGGATCTGATATTTCATGAACAGATTGTATTATAATTATAGCTCTAGGTAAACTATTTACATATTATTAGAAATCCTCATAGAATCAAAAAAAAGCAGCAAATGAAAGCACATTACAACAAATTTTTAAAGTCCTATTTTAGCACCCTTTAATTAACTAATGAGTTTTTCCAGCCCGACTCCTATAGAGAGAACATTTTTACTAAGGACATATCTTATTTGTACACCTTCCTTCACAAGGATTTCTTGCCCTAAGATCCACTTGTTTACTCATAAAATATTTAACTTTTAGTTCAATAAATATAATGTCTATTATTTTAACTTAAACAATGCTATCTTCTTAACATTTGTACTTCGTGTACATTGGTAAGCAAACTTTACGCTTCACATTTTTTCTTATCAATTAATTTATTCTTTTTACTCATTATTTCAATTCATCATATAAAAATGTGATAGATGTGCATGAAGTCTTCTAGGAATTAGTATGATTTTTATCTGTTCCTTATATAATTGGAAATCATCCCAAGTTATATATGTTGTATATGTTATATAATGAATTCAATTTTCCCACATTTTAAAAGTTTTGGAAATAAACTTAGAATATTATATAGGTTAAAAGTTTAATAAACTATATATTATATATGGATGATTGTTTTTTATTATTATACATGATTTTATAAACATTTTATGAATATGATTTCTGAAGATAATATAATCCCTCATAACTATTCTTTCCTCTCAAGTTATGAGTCCATCAATAATGATAATAATGATACAATTCAAGTATTATTGACCTTAATTTTTACAAGGTGCTTTCCTCAAATGACTCTGTGAAGTAAGAAATGTAAGTATCTTTATTCCTATTTTACATGAGAAAACTAAGACTTGAGAGATAAAGTAACTTGTCCAGGCCATTCAATAAATTAAATATCAAAACCTAGAATCAAATAAAAGCCTTATAGTTCTTCCATTCAGTTGCCTTGATTATAATATCACAAAATATACACCAGATGATTTAAGATTTTCATCCTTGAAACCACTTTTGGGCCCCGCTGTCATGATGGAGTTCCAATTCCTATTGTATCTTCACCCCTCCACTTTAAAATTATGGAAGAAAATAAATTCCTGCATTTGTCCTAGGAAAGGTATGTTAGTTTATTCCCCATATGATTTCATGCACATCCTTATAACTTTCCAAAATAAAATAACACTATTGCCTACTCCCCTACTCTTTGCCACATTTGAGGTTTATTTTTTTCTTTCCACCATCACTCTTTCTTCCTTTAAGCTTCATGCTATTCATATCTGCTACCCAATCCAAATCCCAGGAGCTATTTTCTATATACCTGAGAATTATGCTCCTTTCTTCTTCAATGAGTTCAATACCTGGCTTATAATTTTTCTCTTCTCTTCAACTCCTGCCCTCATACTAAGATTTTAAGACAGACACACATATAGGTAGGTAGGCAGACAGACAGATAGATAAACAGATAGAGAGAAAGAGAGAGATATTGATTTAGATTTTTCTCTCAGGCACTTAACCCAGTGATTCCCAAAGTGGGCACTATTGCCCCCTGGCGGGTGCTGCAGTGATCCAGGGAGTTGTGATGGCCACAGGTGCATTTATCTTTCCTATTAATTGCTATTAAAATTTTTAAAAATTTAATTTCCAAGGGGCTAAGAGATATTTTTTCTGGAAAGGGGGCAGTAGGCCAAAAAAGTTTGGGAGCCACTGACTTCACCAAACAATATCTCAACCTGTTCACATCCCATGAACTATTCTTTCATTCTACATCAATCCACACAAAATGTTCATATCCTTGATTGTCTTATTAACCACAAATGTACAAGAATTCTGAAATCCACTTATGCAAGCATAATCTATTGGATTTTTATCTCTTTCTCTATCTTTCCTTATATGATCCTACTCTTTATCCACATAATGTCCTCCAATCCATTAACCCATCAACTCCTGTAAGTGTTATGAGTAAGATTAGATTAGCTAGTTATTAGGTATTGATTATATATTGATTAGGAAGTACCTAGCAGGAAGGAGTTGGAGCTGGGAATTCCAGGTTGGAATGAAGGAGGAGGAAGTCTATGTGTGTTCTGTGTGTGGACTCCATTAGTGGTAGGCAAAAACTGTTGCCAGCCTGGGAGAACTCAGAGCAAAGGACACCTTACATCCTGTTTTCCCCTGGGATCCTGTGTGGTGTGGCATTTAAGGAAAGAACAAGAGAAGAGGACAGTGCTTCAAGCAAAACCCCTTACTGCTTAGTTCCTGAGACAACTGTAGCTCCTGGCATCCAGACATCATCAGTGGATTGCAGTGAGAAATCCCAAAGCCACAAAAGCCCCAGCTGTACTCAAACCTGGCAGGTTCCAGGTGTGAGGCAGAAACCCAGAGACTCCAGTATAGCTCCTTGGGCCCTGTTAGTTAGATAGCTTAAATTAGTGTAGTGAATAAGTCCTTCCCTGTCCCTTTGGGTTTTGTTATTAGGTGTTAAGATTTTAGAGTAGTCATTCCTATCCCTCCTTTTAGTTGTTTCTAATTAAAACCCAATTTCACCTTGTTACCTTGTCAGTTAATTCAAGGCCTCTGGCCAGAGTGACAGTTGGCTGTTATTTTTCCAGTTGGGAGTGGTGTAGCTGTACAAGACTTCAGTGTTTAGTTATAGTCTCTCTTACATCCCAGAGAGTGTTCCTACAAACCCCATAGTTGATTTTTAATATCCCTGGTGACCCCATTACTTATATTTTCCTACATAAGGAAAGCTCCCTTTTCCCCCATCTTGATTCTTGTTAAATTAAATCAATTCTTGAATCCCTAGACCCTTATGATTTTGTCATTTATTCCCATCCAAGTCTGAGACTTGTTCATTCACAACACTCTTTACCTTTGCCCCTGTATATCTGCTACTGAATGAAGGTAGAAAAAAAATCAAGTAACTATTCTGACCAGGCTCGCTGCAAATTTATGTTACATGATTTCAACTGAGCTCTCACTGCTACTACTATACCTCCTTTATTAGCTCACTGTCCCTCTCTCCTCAGCAGCACGTCTAAACCTTTGCCTACCTTCCCAAATCTCCCTCTACTACTTTTTCCTACACTCTCAGTTGAGAACTTTACCTCATGAAAAACTTGAGAACATTCACCATGAAAACTTTTTTTCTCCCTCTTCCTCAACTCCTATCACTTAAGTACCTTCTGTCACCTTCTCTTTCACCTGCCTTATGTGATGAAGTACCTTTAATCCTTACCAAGACTAATTTCTCACCATGATCAAGTGATCCAATTTCATTCCATGTCCTCCAACAGAATGTCCCCTCAGCTATCCCCACTAATCAACTTATTATTAATCACTCCCTCTCTACTGGCACATTTCCTACTAGCTACATACATGTCCTAACTCCGCCAAGGACGGTCCCAAGCCTGGCTGAAAAAGGAGGAGGGTTGGGCGCGAGGCTAGCAACCTCATCCCGTAAAAATCTTACTTGCTAAAGAAACTGCAACCTCATTAAACCAACAAAACCAACGATCGCCTAGTCTGGAAGATTGCTCTCCAACAGAGTCCATGACACATGCTGGCAAAAGCCAACAAACTCCAGGTCTTTGATGGGTGCCTGCGTCACATCTTGGACATCGGATGGCAGACCTGGCGGAGATATGCCGAGAATGAGACAGGGACCGTCGGAGTGACATGGGCCCAGTTGGGGGAACTTGCCCAGAACAGAGTCCGTTGGTGTGAGATGGTTGCAGCCCTATGCTCCTCTGGGAGTCAATAGGAATAATAATAAATACATACATGTCCATGTCTTTCCTGATCATTTGTTGTGTTTGTACAAAATATCTGAGCTAGTTGACCAGTTAAATGGGCTACCTATCCAAATGTATGTAAGAATCTGGAGAGAAGACATTCTTTTCCCTTCCTTATTTTTTAGTGGGGATCATTAGGCCAGATTTATTTTTCAAGAATTTCTGGTTGTATCACCTAAAAAGCATGAATATGAGGACTCTTTCCCTTACTGGATCTAACACTTTCTACTTCTTTCTTGGTGCTACTGGTCAGCTTGGGGATCAGAGATGACAAATCCTAGGACAATAGATTTCCTGATGAAAGGAATCTTAAGAGATTATGTGATCTAATTCACTATCTGATTTATGAATCTCATTGACAAATAGATATCTGTTGAGGTAACATGCTTAGAAATCAATGATTTCTGATAAATGCCTAACAGGAACACAAAGATAAACAAGATTTTCTGTCCACAGTCACACTTCCATAATTCAATCTTTGTAACTATTTAATTGTTTATGCCTAGGAGGATAAACATTATTATAGAAGAGTTCAAACTAGGCTCTGAGTCAAGACACACATTGATTGGAGAGCCCTTTCCCTTCAGTGTACTTCACAATGCTCTTAACAAATTAAAATCTAATCTTGACCTTTATTTTTAATGTGCTTATTATTTTGTGTATATTAATTTGGTACCCTTCCTTTTCAATTCTGAATACTTACTGTGTTCTGAATAATCATATTTTCACCTTTAACCCTGACAATGAAAGTTCATGTTTCTAATGCTCTGGGATGAAGATCCCCTTTAATTGTTATCTGTTTCCATTGCTCCTCACCAACATGATCGAAGAGAGCTCACAAAAAACAGCAGCATATCCCCTTTTTCATTCCAGGAATGGCCTATATCACTTTGGGGAAAAAAAGAGATATCAGTCTCCCCTCCCATGTATTAAAATATGTTCTCCCCTTAGATTCATGTCAGCTGCTTGAGTTCCCATATACCTGTCCCACTGCACTAATAAATATTCTATTTAGGGAATCTTTTTCGATACATTGCTGATGTTGAAATTAGGGGTTCTTGGTTCTAATCTTGCCTTAAAATACTAGCTATGTGACAATGTATAAGTAATGTAAGGTTTATTAATGTCATGTTCATGGGGAAAATGGGGGCAATAATATTGCATGACAACCCACAGAAATAGGCACTATAATTACTCCATTTAAAAGAAAAATGAAGTGAGGCAAAAGTTAATTGTCTTGGGTGACACAGAAGTTTCTGAAGCAGGATTTGAATCCAGATCTTTCTGATTCTAAGCCCAGGACTTTTTCTAGTGTACCACCTAGCTGCCTCAAAGGTTCATTGTAAAGAATAAACTTTGCAAACCTAAAAGTGTATGTAAATGTGAGTGGTTTACTATTATCCAGAGGTCACATACTGTAGTAATGGAAAACTTTTTAGGGACCAAGTGCCATGTCCCATTATTACCAACACACATACACACACACACCCCTTACTCCAGACAGGGGTGGGAGGAAGCACTCACATTGGACTGCTGAGCAGAGGCACAGGTGATGAAACGCATATGTGGAGAGGGGGAGGGAAGTGGCCTGAATTTTCCTTTTCTGTTCACCCCTTCTCCCCTCTAGCTATGTGCCATGCTGTGAGTTATTCTCCCCTCAAACCTAGCTCCTCTCCAACCCCACCACCTTCACCACAGACTCAACAGGCTGCCATTAGTGCCTTACCCTCACCAACATGTGAGCCACTCACCTTACCCCAGATAAGGGAAGGAGGAAGCACTTCCATTGGGCTATTTGGCAGAGGGGTAGGTGATAAGAGAAATGTTCTCAGGTGTGTGTGGAGAGGGGAAAGAGAGCAGCTCAGCCCAACCCCAGGCTCTTTGGCTTTCTAGTAGCCAACTCTTGGGGGTGCTCATAGAGAGGGTTCTGCATGCTCTCTCTGACACACATGCCATAGATTAACCACCATGGCTATAGTGGATAAAAGGCTGGCCTTGGAGAAAGAAAGGCTTTGGTTCAACTCCTGCATCTAAAACAAAATGTAAGAAAACCTTAAAACACTTTAATTTTTATCATGCCCAGTCAATTGCCCACAAGAATATGCTATTAGGAAATTTCTATAGTATAATTCCTTTTTAGTTCCGATGAATCCCCTTCTATGTAGCATTAGGGCAAAGATGACTAGAAACAAAGCTCGGAGGTGGTACCACCTCTGTGGCTTAGAAGAGAAGAGAAAGATTCTTTCTCTCTCTTTCTGGATCTTTTTGTTCAATTATTATGCTAATTTTTAGTTGAAGTTCCAATACAGTAAGGGAAAAGAGGGTTCCTCCCCTTTTTCCCAACAAACCCCTGCAAAGACATAGGCAAGCATGTCAGTAGGAACATTTGTTTCTCCAGGTAAAATTGATACCATATTATCTTTTTTTCTCTTTGTCATTTTCTTCCAGAATCACAAGTCAGATCCTGAGAAATGTATTGTCTCATCCTTGGTAGTGAAATAGATGGATTGTCTCTATAGTTGTTTTGTAGAGGTGAGATATCAAGGTTATACTGGTAACCCACAGTGATGAGGCCCACCAACTCCTCACTGGGCCAGTGCTCACAGACTCACAGACAGATGTACAAAACAGGTCAAGGGTTTATTTTAAACCAAGGTAAACTGGAAGAGAGGATTAGGGAATAGGATACCCTGATCTAAGGGGTTCTAGTTAAACCACTCCCCTTTCTAAGACTGCTGCAAAGGGGTTTCTTCAGGTCTTCCGGCTGTCTACTTTTCTACTCTGGCTGTCTAAGAAATTCCTGGCTAACTAACTACCTGATGCTAATAATTTTCCTAGATAATGTTTGGTTAGATTGTATAGTCTTTCAGAATAGTTAGGCTGACCCTTTATCTCAGGGATCAACCCTCTTCTGGTTAGGCCCAAGATGGTTTCAGGCCTTCCCCACAGACAGTTTACTGGCTTTCTGGCAGAGATCTTCACAACAGTTGGGAACATTCTCTCAGTATACTAGAACACGAGAAGATCACACAGTAGACAGGATTTATCAACAGGACAACAAGATATATAGCTTAGCTTCAAGGGAATAGGAAACAAATAGCTCCTAGGCTTGTAGAGATCCCAAGCAGGAAGAAGCTGTCAGCTTCAGGCTCTCCCAGAAACAGGAAACCAAAAGCCCAGGATTCTCTCTGTGTTCACTTTTTATAATGTCCCCACATTCTAGAACACAGCCTATGTAGTTCCTTGCATGTGGCAATGTCCTGCAAACTGCTGTCTGTGCAAATTTCTTTCCCTTACCTTTTTTACACCCATTTTCACCTTTCCTGATAATAGTAGTACCTTCTTAAAAGTTCCTGAGTTCAGGAATCAGTTAGACAGGAGACTAGAAGGAGGTGATTTGTGCCACAGCACCTCTTGAATGTGGAAAACACCACCACCAGATATAACTTGTAGCAAGATATAAAAAAAAAGGACAAAAGAAAGCCCAATCCATGTTCTAACTGTCCAAGAGATCCAGACTGTGAGTTGCTTGATCAATTACCATCTTATAGGAATATGAGCTATATATTCTACAGTTCTCTAAATTTATATTTAATTTATAGGAGAAGGAAAAAACATAATGTATTATTGCTTTGTGTTTCTTTATTTCTTAATTCACTGACATATTTTTTATCCCAAGCAGATTCTCTAGGAGGAAATAAAGACCTAATCTGTATATACCTCATAAGTAGACTGAACTCTAAGATCTGTTTTTTTAAATCATTTATTAATATTCATTTCTAACATGATTACATGATTCAAGCTACTACTTTCCCCTTCACCCCCTGCTGTCCCCCCACCCATAGCTGACACACATTTCCACTGGTTTTAAAATGTGTCCTTGTTCAAGACCTATTTCCAAATTGTTGATATTTGCATTGGTGTGGTAGTTTTGAGTCCACATCTCCAATCAAGTCCTCTTCAGCCCATGCATTCAAGCATTTGTTTTTCTTATATGTTTCCTCTCCTGTAGTTCTTCCTCTGAATGTGGGTAGTGTTTTTTTACCATAAATCCTTCAGAGCTGTCCTGTGTCATTGCTTTCTGCTGGTACAGAAGACCATTGTATTCAAATTTTACCATAGTATATCAGTCTCTGTGTACAATGTTCTTCTAGCTCTGCTCCTATCGCTCTGCATCAATTCCTGGAGGTCTTTCCAGTTCACACGGAATTACTCTAGTTTATTATTCCTTTGAACACAATAGTATTCCATCACCAGCATATACCACAATTTGTTCAGCCATTCTCCAATTGAAGGACATACCCTCCTTTTCAAGTTCTTTGCCACCACAAAAAGCTCAGCTATAAATATTTTCGTACAAGTCTGATTATCTATGATCTCTTTGGGGTACAAACCCAACAATGGTATGGCTGGATAAAAGGGCAGGCATTCTTTTATAGCCCTTTGAGCATGATTCCAAATTGACATGGCAGAATGGCTGGATCAGTTCACAGCTCCTCCAGCAATGCATTAATGTCCCAATTTTGCCACATCCCCTCCAACATTCATTACTCTCCCCTTCTTTCATTTTAGCCAATCTGCTAGGTGTGAGGTGATACCTCAGAGTTGTTTTGATTTGCATTTCTCTAATTGTTAGAGATTTAGAACACTTTCTCATGTGCTTAATGATACTTTTGATTTCTTTACCTGAAAATTGCCTATTCATGTCTCTTGCCCATTTATCAATTGGGGAATGGCTTGATTTTTTATACAATTGCATTAACTCCTTGTATATTTCAGTAATTAGACCCCTGTCAGAGTTTTCTGTTATAAAGATTTTTTCCCAATTTGTTGTTTCCCTTCTGATTATGACTACATTGTTTTTGTTTGTACAAAAGCTTTTTAGCTTAATATAATCAAAACCATTAAATTTACATTTTGTAATTTTCTCTAACTCTTGCTTCGTTTTAAAATCTTTCCTTTCCCAGAGATCTAACAGGTATACTATCTTGTGTTCACTTAACTTGTTTATAGTTTGCCTCTTTATATTCAAGTCATTCACCCATTCTGAATTTATCTTGGTGTAGGGTGTGAGATATTGATCTAAACCTAATCACTCCCATATTGTTTTCCAAATTTCCCAGCAGTTTTGTAAAATATTGGACTTTTATCCCAAAAGTTGGGCTCTTTGGGTTTATCATACACTGTCATGCTGACGTCATTTACCCCACGTCTATTCCACTGATCCTCCCTTCTATCTCTTAGCCAGTACCATATTGTTTTAATGACTGCTGCTTTATAGTATAGTTTAATATCTGGTACTGCTAGTCCCCCTTCCTTCACATTTCTTTTCATTATTTCCCTTGATATTCTTGATCTTTTGTTATTCCAAATGAAATTTGTTATAGTTTTTCCTAATTCAGAAAAGAAGTTTTTTGGTAATTTGATAGGTATGGCGCTAAATAGGTAAATTAATTTGGGTAGAATGTTCATTTTTATTATGTTACCTCATCCTATCCATGAACAATTAATGGCTTTCCAATTGTTGAGATGCAGTTTTATTTGTTTAGATAGTGTTTTGTAGTTGTTTTCTTATAATTGCTGTGTTTGTTTTGGTAGATAGATTCCCAAATATTTTATATTGTCTAGGGTGATTTTAAATGGTGTTTCTCTTTCTACCTCTTGCTGCTGTGATGTGTTGGAAATATATAGAAATACTGATGATTTATGTGCATTTATTTTGTATCCTGCAACTTTGCTAAAGTTGTTGATTATTTCTATAAGCTTCTTAGTTGATTCTCTAGGATTTTTTAAGTAGACCATCATATCATCTCCAAAGAGTGATAGCTTAGTCTTCTCCTTGCCTATATTGATACCTTCAATTTCTTTTTCTTCTCTAATTGCAACTGCTAGTGTTTCTAGTATTTTTTGAATAATAGAGATGATAATAGGCATCCTTGTTTCACTCCTGATCTTGCTGGGAAGGCTTCTAATTTATCCACATTGCATATGATGCTTGTTGATGGTTTTAGGTATATACTGTATATTATTTTTAGGAAAGGTCCTTCTATTCCTATACTTTTCAGTGTTTTCAATAGGAATGGATGCTGTGTTTTGTCAAAGGCTTTTTCTGCATCTATTGAGATTATCATGTGATTTTTGTTTGTTAGGCTGTTGATATGGTCAATGATGTGGATGGTTTTCCTAATGTTGAACCATCCTTGCATTCCTGGTATAAATCCAACCTGATCATGGTGGATGATCTTCTTAATTACTTGCTGGAGTCTCTTTGCTAATATTCTATTTAAGATTTTTGCATCTATGTTCATTAGGGAGATTGGTCTATAGTTTTCTTTCTCTGTTTTTGGTCTACCTGGCTTTGGAATCAGTACCATATTTGTGTCCTAAAAGGAATTTGGTAGGACTCCCTCTTTGCACATCATATCAAATAATTTGTATAGTATTTGCATTAGTTGCTCTTTGAATGTCTGATAGAATTCACTTGTGAATCCATCAGGTCCCGGTGATTTTTTTCTTAGGGTTTGATGGCTTGTTCAATTTCTATTTCTGATATGGGATTATTTAGGTATTCTATTTCTTCTGCTGTTAATCTAGGCAATTTATATTTTTGTAAATATTCATCCATATCTCCTAAATTGTTATATTTGTTGCCATATATTTGGGCAAAATAGTTTTTAATGATTGCCTTAATTTCCCCTTCATTAGAGGTGAGGTCTCCCTTTTCATCTTTAATACTGTCAATTTGGTTTTCTTTTTTCCTTTTTCTTATTAGATTGACCAGTACTCTGTCTATTTTATCTATTTTTTCAAAATACCAGCTTCTAGTCTTATTTATTAATTCAATAGTTTTTTACTTTTGATTTTATTAATTTCTCCCTTAATTTTTAGTATTTCTAATTTAGTTTTCATCTGGGGGTTTTTAATTTGTTCGCTTTCTAATTTTTTGAGTTGCATACCCAATTCATTAATCTCTGCCCTCCTTAATTTGTTAATATATGCACTCAAGGATATAAATTTCCCCCTGAGTACTGTCTTGGCTGTATTCCACAGAGTTTTGTAGAATGTCTCATCATTGTAATTCTCTTCAATGAAATTGTTGATTTTTTCTATGATTTCTTCTTTGCCAAATTGGTTTTGGAGAATCATATTGTTTAATTTCCAATTGGTTTTTGATTTGCCTGTCCAGGTACCCTTACTAATTATTATTTTTATTGCATTATGATCTGAGAAGGTTACATTTATTATATCTGCTCTTTTGCATTTGTTTGTAATGATTCTATGCCCAATTACATGGTCAATCTTTGTGAATGTACCATGTGCAGCTGAAAAGAAGGTGTATTCCTTTTTGTCTCTATTTATTTTTCTCTACATATCAATAAAATCTAATTTTTGTAGGTCTTCATTCACCTCTCTTACTTCTTTCTTATTTATTTCTTGGTTTGATTTATCTGGATCTGAAAGAGGAATATTTAGGTCTCCCACTATTATGGTTTTACTATCTATTTCCTTCTTGAGCTCTGCCAGTTTCTCCTTTATGAATTTGGATGCTACACCACTTGGTGCATACATATTGAGCAGTGTTATTTCCTCATTGTTTATACTGCCTTTAATCAGGATGTAATGTACATCCCTCTCTTTTTTAATCATATCTATTTTTACTTTGGCTTTGTCAGAAATCACAATTGCCACTCCTGCCTTCTTTTTCTCATTTGATGCCCAAAAGATTTTGCTCAAACCCTGAACCTTAAATTTGTGTATGTCCACCCGCCTCATATGTGTTTCTTGTAGAAAACATATGGTAGGATTTTGGTTTCTAATCCACTCTGCTATTTGCTTCCTTTTTATGAGCAAGTTCATCCCATTCACATTCAGAGTTATAATTATCAGTTGTGCATTCACTGACATTTTTGTATCCTCCCCTAGACCCACCCCTTCTTCTTACACTTTTTCCTTTTAAATCAGTGGTTTGCTTTGAGCCAGTATCCCTTATCCCCTCCCTTGATTGACTTCCCTTTCTGCCCCCTCCCTTATTATTCCCCTCTTTTTGTTTTTAAAGGCCTATTGAATTCCCTTTTCCTTCTTCTCCCCTCCCTTTTTTGACCTCCCCACTACCCTGCTCCCTTTGGTTTATCCCTTCTGACTTTCTCAGTAGGGTTAGATAGAGTTTTTTATCCCAATGGATAATAAAGCTATTCTTCCCTCTCCGGGTTAATTACACTGAGAGTAAGGTTTGATTATTACCTCTTAATGCTCTCTTCCTCTCCTTCTTATAATAGTATGTATCCCCTCCCCTTCCCATGCCCTCTTTGTGTGTAATATAATATCCTATTTTTCTTATTTACTCAGATTTCTCTTGTTGTCCCCTACTATTCCCTGCCTCTTTCCAACCCCCCTTGTCATCCTAGACCATTTAGAATCCTGTCCTCTCCCTTTGAATTATTCTTCTGGTTGCTATAATAGTGAATATTATAATAGTGAATAGAGTTCACTACAGAGAATTATACATAGCATTTCTCCACATAGTAATACAGATAATTAGATCTTATTTAAACCCTTAAAGAGTCAAATTTAAAAAATTATGAGTTTTCTTTCTTTTCCCAATGTTTCTTATTTACCTTTTCGTGTTTCTCTTGATTTTTGTGGTTGGATATTGACCTTTCCATTTAGTCCTGGTCTCTTTTCTGCAAAAACTTGGAAATCTTCAATTTTGTTGAATGCCCATACTTTCCTCTGGAAGTATATAGTCAGTTTCAATGGGTAGTTGATCCATGGCTGAAGGCCCAGCTCTCTTGCCTTTCTGAATATAGTGTTCCAAGCCTTGTGGTCTTTTAGCGTGGAGGCTGCCAAATCCTGTGTGATCCTGACTGGTCCTCCTTGATATTTGAATTGTCTATTTCTGGCTTCTTGTAAGATTTTTTTCTTTTACTTGAAAGCTCTTGTATTTGGCTATTATATTCCTGGTTGCTGACTTTTCTGTGTCCAGTGTAGCAGGTGATCTATGGATCCTTTCAATGTCTATATTGCCCTCTTGTTGTAGGACTTCAGGGCAATTTTGCTGAATAATTTCTTTAAGTATGGAGTCCAAGTTTCTATTAATTTCTGCTTATTCAGGATTCTCAAATTGTCTCTTCTAGGCCGGTTTTCTTGGTCTGTCACTTTCTCATTGAGATATTTCATGTTTCCTTCTATTTTATCAGTCTTTTGACTTTGTTTTATTTGTTCTTGTTGTCTTGAGAGATCATTGCCTTCTAATTGCTCAATTCTAGCCTTTAGGGACTGGTTTTCCTTTTCAATCTGGTCATTTCTGGTCTTCAGTTGGCTTGCCTCACTTTCCAATTGTGAAATTCTGCCTTTTAAACTGTTATTTTCTTGCCAGATCTCTTGCATCTTCCTCAACATCTCATTTTTGAACTCTTCAATAGCTTGTGACCAGTTTTCATTGTTTTGGGAAGGTTTGGATACTTGTTTGTCCTCTTCTGTTGTATGCATTTTCTCCGTGTAAAAGTTTTCGAGTGTTCCAGAGTTTTTCTTGATAATCTTTTTCTTCTGGGGTTCTTGGCTTGCCATTGTTAGCCCCTCCCCTTTTCAGCTTTGTCTTCACACTCAGGGTCTGCCTGTACTTTCTAAGCTCCCGAGGGCTCTGGTCTCCTTGTCCTCGGGTCAAGCCTCCTGGTAGTCCCCATTCTACCCCTCTGCCTGAGGCTCCTTCAGCAGTCTCAGGGGCTGCTTCCACAGCTGAGCTTCCGTCTACACCGGGTCCCCACTCGAAGTCCAGGCCTGCGCTTGAGATCTTTGTCTGCGCCTAGGGCACTGCCTTCACCCGCGCAGACTCTTGGGAAACTCCGTATGCTCGAGATCTTTGTCCACGCCCAGGGCAATTTCTTCACCTGAGCAGACGCTTGGGAAAGTACGTCAGCTCAAGATCTTTGTCCTCATCTAGGGCAATATCTTCACCTGCGCAGACACTTGGGAAAGTCCGTGCGCGTTCTTTAGCCACTTGGGGTCCTAAGTCCTGCAGCTCTCAGGTACAAGCCCTGGAGCTGCCAGTGACTCACTGGTTGCCCCAATCCCACTTTCACTCTTGTGCGTTGGCCTTGGCACTGTACATGGTGTGGGTGGTGGTGGAGGGGCTTCTTCCTCTCTCGTTTTAGTGAGAGCTGTTTCACCCCTTCACAGTGTGGAAATGCCCCGGTTCCATGTACCTTCCATGCTGCGCCCCGTTGTGGGGTTCCTTTGTTTGTCTGGATTCGTTTTTATGTCCCCTTGAGGAGTCCTGTATGCTTTGGTTAGGAGAGATTGAGCAGCTGCTCCTTACTCTGCCGCTATCTGAACCGGAAGACACTTCAGCAAATCTAAGATCTGTTTTTGAAGGAATCTTGTTATCTGTTTCTTTTGGAGACCAAAGAAATGATTTATATGTAGTAATATTAATTTTAATGATTTCTCCAGTGCTTTTTTCCAGGTTTGGGGCAATGAGCTAGTGAGAGATGAGAAAACATGACTATTCACCCTTCCTCTTTCTTTGGAGTCAGGGAAGCCCTCAGGATGAATCTGCATCCACATGAGTGAAGAAAACCCTGCTGTTTATCAAAGCTCCCTGGTTCATGGAGGTAGTAGGATCATTGTAAATGAGCTTCTTTTCAAAGACCTTAGCCAAACTAGGAGACAAATTTCATTTTAGTGAGTACAACCTACAATACAAGATTGAATGGCAAAGAGCTCAAGTTATTTATATTTATCATAGTTGTTTTTGGCTCAAAATACAATTATATTCCAAAGATCATAAGTCATCAAATGTTAGAGCTGGTACAGACTTTAAAGATTATCTAGGCTAAACCTCTTGTTTTATGAATGACAATGCCAAGCCCAGAGAGGAGTAACTTGCCTGAGGTCATGAATCAAGTTAGTGTCAAAAACTAGATAACCAGTAATTTTGTGATTTTTGATATTCCACAGAAGTGAACTCTGTCTTAATGGACTGAAATTATTATTGTGAAAGGATCAGAGTTCAATTAAATAGAACTGCAGACAAAATATAATTTTCCAAAATACCAACTTATTCAAAGGACTCACTTAAAATAGCCCATAAGCTGCTACTTTAGATTAAATGGAAAACAGACTGAAAAAGTTAAATACCTAGAAAGAGCATTACAATCTTTGTGATGATCACAATGATGATGATAACTTGTATTTATAAGGTGCTTTAATATTTGCAAAGTCACAAAGACATGTGTGAAGCAAATTACTTAGAGGATCGATGGTGAGTACCCCAATGATGGAACATAGGTATCAGAGAGTAACATATCTTATGCTGGCATCTCCTGTCATTCCCTGGCTTAAATGTGAATGACAATGTGCCAGAGCCAGAGCAATGTCGCCATGGAAGGGCAGATGGCATGATGTTTGAAAGCCATTGACCAAGAAAAGGGAGATGGAAAAGTAGAGCCAACAGGGTTTTTTTTTTTAAGGAAGGGCAGGAAGCCAAGTAACACTCTGTGCTTCCTTATCTGTCACAGGGCTGGCATTTTTTCTCTCTGGGCTAGAGCTTATCTTGTCTCTTGATCTCTGGGGAGCTCAAGTGATCTTCACAAAAATGTTAAACTACCTCAGCACAATGTTAAATTACCTGAACTCATTTCTCGATGATTAACATGCTTCCACCCACTCTATTTATTCCATTCCAGTGATTCTGAATCCCTTATTTCTATTGTTCAAACACTGTTCTCTATCCCTCACTCAACACACACTTATCTCTCTCAACCTAACCACTACCTGAAATCTCTCACTCTAAGCTACTCACATCTCTCTGTGTGTTCCCTAGGATGCCTGCTTCATAGATAAACTAAATTTCATCCCAAATTCTTTTTTGCCCTTTCTCTGCCCAATTTTCTTTTTCTTGAAGCAACTAGATGGCCCAATTAATGTGACACTGGACCTGGAATCAGAAAAGCCTGAGTTGAAATATAGACATTAAATAAAAAGGACCCATAGGCACAAAAGTATTTATCACAGATCTTTTTTATAGTAACAAGGAATTAGAAATTTAAGGGATGTTTATTAGTTAGTTAATCATTAGAGAGATTTTGGCACATTGTGTTTTTTCTTCATGCTGATACAATTTTTAACAATATTTTTCTGAAATGTTGTGATCCATGTTTGGTCCCTCTCACATCCCTGCTCCCCAAGATGGCATATAATATGAGATATATATGTTGTACATGTCATCAAAATGTAAGAAATTAAATTTAGGGTTTGACTAAATATGAGAATGCTAAAGTAATATTGTGGTTGTTGACTTAAAATATTATAGCTCAAGTCAAAATGACTTTTAGTACTTTTCATTTACAGAGGTGGAAAGAATGAAAGTAGAAAAATGTAAGAAGAGGGTAGAGAAAAAGTCTAGCCTATCACACTAAATGTTGCTCCAGTGTCCAGCTCAGTCCCCTCAGGGCTCTGGAATCCTCAGCCAGAGGACCTGGTGGTTTCTTATGAAAGAGTTCCACCAATGCAGCCTTCTCCAGCAAAGGAAGGCCTCTCTAGAAGCCAGGAAATGAAGGCCAATTACTCACTCACCCAAGATGAAGTCCAAGGGAGAAGATCCAGGAGCAGTCCTCCCAGAAGCAGTCCAAGAGTCAAAGTCAAGGTCCAAGATGAAGGTCAAGTCCAAAGCCACCCCCAAAATCCAAGTCACCAGGAGAAGCTCTCTGGACAGGAAGTTCACGATTTTTTATAGTCTTTTCTCCACATCACTTCCTGTCCCTTCCTCCACTTCATGGGAACCAATTGCAGTCTTTCAATTTTCTTACCATTGCCCAGGGGGTGGTCAGTGGCCTCTAGAGTTGTCTAGTAAGTGACTTGTGAACTCCCTTATTTAGTGTTAAGTAGGGGTGTTTAAGTTTTTGGTTGATTAAGTTAAAAATTGCTGATTGATATACAAAGAAAGTTTGATTCACTCTTCACAATACAATACATATTTACAAGTTCATCCTGTTGTGAAGAAGACACCGTTTATACTAGAGAAAAATTATTAGAGGAAATAAAGTGAAGAATTATATGATTCTATCTATATTTAGATACTGTCACTTCTTTCTATGGCAATGGATAGTCTTTTTTTTTTGTCATAAGTACCTTGGATTTGCCCTGGATCCTTGCATTCTGATAACAGTTAATTCAATCACAATTGATCATTATATATTATTGCTGTTACTATGTACAATGTTCTCTTAGTTCTGCTTAGTTTGCTTTTCATCATTTCATAAAACCTTTCTAGGTTTTTTGTGATTGTCTTGTTTCTCATTTCTCATGACAAAATAATATTCAATTATAATCATATAATACATCTTGTTCAGCCACTCCCCAATTGATGGAAAACTCTTCAGTTTTAAGTTCTTTAGAACAACAAAAATAACTACTATTAATATTTTTATACTGGTAATTCCTTTCTCCTTAATTTAATCTCTTTGGGATATAGATCTAGCAGTGGTATCATAAAGTGAAAAGGTGCATAGGTTTATGGCCCGTTGAGCACTGTGGTATATGATTGTTATGGTATATTCTTGTACTATAAGAAATGATGTAAAGGATGTTGCAGAAAAATCTAGGAATGTTTATATGAACTTATGCAAAAATGAAAAAACCTGAAGTAAGGAAGCACTGTACAATACAAGAGCAATATTATACTGATGTGAATTGTGAAATACTTAACTTCTTTAATCAAGGGAATTATTCATGACAAAAATAATCTGATTTTTTGTTTAATTTAATTTAATACTATACTCCTCCATCTTGCCTGCTGGAAGAAGAAGTAAGATTTTATTTTACTTCTATGTTCCTGATACTGGAGGTTTTTTAAAAAATCACAATATTCCTTGCCTTCTAAAAACTTAAATTTTATCAGAAGAAAGAACATGTATGCATATTAATGAATTAAAATAGAATATAACTTTAAATGAATGATATCCTAGAGCAAGGAGAGAAGAAAAAAATCTCTTTTAGGAGGGGAGATTTCAGTTTATCAATGGAAGAAATATGGAATCCTAAGAAAAGGATATGTGGGGATTCTCACATAGGAAATAGCCTATGCAAAGGCATGGACTTTGGAGGTCAAGTGTTATATTTAATAAAGAGCAAGAAGACCCATTTAGCTGGACTGTAAAGCAAATGAAGGTCAATAATATGTAATAGGCATTGAGAGTTACGATGTTGCCAGATTATGAAGGAAAACTATTGAAAATTTGCTTTGCTACTTTTTCAAATTAATAAAGATAATTTTCATTCCTTAAAAAAATGAATCCAAAACAACACAGGATCTGAAAGCAAAATGTGCCCCCAATGAATTGTGCCCTTTACTGTAGCATAGATTATTCCCTTTTTTGGAGAACCAACTATTCCAAAAGTTATATTTCAATTGGACCTCCTACAAAAAGAATACATACATAACCCAACAGACAATATACAGAAATCAAAGGATTTGGTTGTGAAATTTTCCCCCAAAAGTACATCCAATCAATAAACCAAATAAAAATTTAACACTCATAAAAGCTCACAAAATAGAATTGTCAACAGCTAATATCTAGCATAATATGAAATTTTATGGAATGAATGAATGTAAGTTTAAATTTTTCAAATATAATGAAGAATTCCCATATAATGGGAATGCACACATCACTTATAGGTCTGGGTCCTTAGTTCTTTACTGTTTTTGCCTAACTGTGAAGGTCACAACTCTGTCAACACTGTGCAGCATTAGACATGGTGTCTCATTAAAGAATAGGAAAAGTGAGCAAGTCCATTAAATGAATGACAGACTTAAAACCTCCAAAAGCTGGAAGTAGCCTCTTGAGATGACTGTTTTGGCCTCTTTTCAGATATGAAGTACATGTATATGACATTGACACTGGCAATCCAATGGTATGTGCCCAATTAACTGCTTTGTTATGTTTGCAAAGCAATTACAGAAAGGTTACAAATGAAACAAAGAAAAGAGAACTCATTCTGAGGATCTGATAAACATATTTGTCTATCCTTACTCACAGTTCTTCAAGAGGTCACATGAACTAGTTGACAGTGTGGTAGATTTAGAGTCTAGAAGATAGGTTTGGAGCTTTCCTCTAACAATGGATATGTGTCTTGGGGAAACTCACTTAAATTCTGTAAGATTTAAAGTCCTCATATATAAAATGAGGCAGTAGGACTCAACAACTTCTACTAACCCTTCCAATTCTTAATGTGAAGATTGTCATTTCATATTATAAGTGATTGCTAAATAGCTCCCCGGTCAACTGTGTTTTGCCAGTGCCAATCAAAGGAAATTCTTATAAGAGATTTTGTGTGTGTCACTATCCATTTAACTTCATTTATACATATATGTCAATGTGAATTCTACTTTTTAGGGGACAATTTTACTTGGTAAAAATCTAGCTGTGATTATAAACCCTCAGATCTTTTATGAGACATGTAATAGTAAGAGTTTCTTGGTTTTTATTTATCACAAATCACATATCTGCCAGCTGGCAAATTGAAGAGGTGAATTTCAGATTTTGCAGAGATTAAACATTTCCATCTGAATAAATGAGGTTTTCTGCTTTTCCCGCATTTGTCCTTTGGGTCTTTCCCAAGATGTACCCAATATATTCACTGACTCCTGACCCCAGATTCTACTTCTGCAGCCTGAGGAAAAGGGAATCTGGAATGATTATGGAATTCAAAATAGGGCTAACCCAGGCCACCATCAAGAATTCACTTAGTAGGTTGGAGATTGTTAATAGTTATTTTTAGTTTTTTTAGATTAAAAATGTTTTTCATATTTTATTTTTCTCAGATTTAAAAATAATTTTAACATTCATTTTTTTAAATTTGAATTCAAAATTCTCTCTCTCCCTTTTTCCCATTTCTCCTTCTCTGAGACTGCAAGGAATTTTGATATTGGTCATACAAAATATTCCATAGGTCATTCCATATCATAAGCATATCTTCTCATGAGTGATGTAGCAGTATGAGGAAAGAATAGAATTTACAACTCACAATTAAAAAAAAGAATGAAAAATAATTTGTGAAAATTCTTAAAAATAAAAGAAGATAAATATATTTCTATAAAAATGTATTAAAATTAGAATTGGACAAGTAGAAACTGATGACTCCATGAGACAACAAGAAACAATTGAAAAATGAAATAAATTTTAAAATTGAAGAAAATATCATATTTCTTACTGGAAAAAAGCTGATCCAAAAAATAAATCAAGCAGATATAATCTAAAGATTATTGGACTACTCAAAACCCATGTTAAAGCAAAAGCAAAAACTTTATCTGTCAAGAAATTATCAAGGAAAACTACCTTCATATTCTAGAATGAGAAGCTAAAATAGAAATCGAAAGAATCTGTTGATCATTTCTTAAAAGTGAGTCTCAAAAGTTAACACCTAGGAATATTATAGCCAAATTCCAGAACTCTGAAGTCAAGGAGAAAATATTACAAGTATCCAAAAGGAAACAATTCAAATATCATGAAGTCATATGCATGATAACACAAGATTTGTTATCTTCTACATTAAAGGACCAGAGGCCTGAAATATGATATTGAGGAGCACAAAGAAACTAGCACTTCAACCAAGAATCATTTACCCAGAAAAACTGATTATAATCCTTGAGGGGGAAAATGCATATTCAATGAAATAGAGAACTCTCAAATATTCCTAATTAAAAGACTAGATCTGAATGGAAAATTTGTGTCTCAAGACTCAAGAGAAGCCTGAAAAGATAAACATGAAAGAGAAATCAAAAGATATTCAACAAGGTTATACCTTACCTATAAGAGAAGATGATTTTTACATACGTATATAAGAAGATGATTTTTGTAACTCTGAACAACTTTATCATTAGGGCAGTGAAAAGTAGTATACATAGACAGAGGACAAGGGTGTGAGTTGAATATGATAGGATTGATGTCTAAAACATAAGGCATGAGAAAGAGGAATGTATTGGGAGGCATATAAAAGACATAAAAGAGCTTTTACAGTGGATAAGAAGATGGAGGTGAGGGTAAGGGAGCACTGCAACTTTATTTTCATCAGAATTGGCTTAACAAGAGAAGAGTATATATAATCACTAGGCTGTAGAAATCTATCTTACTCTACAAAAAGTAGAAATGGAAGGAGATAAGGGAAAGCAAGTGAGGCAAAAAAAAAACAGGAAAAATTAGGGGGACTGGGTGATTAGAAACTAAATAGAGAAAAAATGGATGTAGTGTAATACATAATAATCATAATGGTAATTTTAAAATCTCTCTAGTAAAGGTCTCATTTTCCAAATACTTAGAGAAATGATTTGAATGTATAAGAATACAAGTCATTCCCCACTTGATAAATGGTCAAAGGAAATGAACATGTAGATCTCAGACAAAGTAATTAAAGATCTATATAGTAATATAAAAATGCTCTAAATTACTATTACTTATTATTATTTATTATTATTATTATATTACTATTAGAGAATTGCAAATTAAAGCAACCTTAAAGTACCATGCCTATTAAATTGGTTACTGTGACAGAAAAGTAAAATGACAAAACTTGGAAAAGATGTGAGAAAATTGGGGCACTATTAATGCACTGTTGGGGGAGTTGTGAAATTATTCAATCATTCTGGTGACCAATTTGAACCTATGCCCCAAAGGGTATAAAACAGTATATACCATCTGACTCAGTATTACCATTACTAGATTTGTATCCCAACAAGTTTTTTGTTTTTTTTAAAAAGGGCCAATACATAGAACTTGAATAAATAAAAACAAATAAATAAACAAATAAATATTTATGTATTTAAAGAGCAGCTCTTTTTGTGGGTTCTAAGAATTGGAAAGTGAGAGAATACTCATCAAGTGAAAAATGGCTAAGTAAGTTATAGTATATATTAATGGAATACTATTGTACTGTTAGAAATAAGGGACAGGAGGAGCTCAGAAATACCTGGAAAGATTTACATGAACTAAAGCAGAGGGAAATAAGTAGAAAGAGGAGAAAATTGTACACAGTGACAGGAATAATGTACAATGAGCAACTGTTAATAATTTAGTTATTCTCAGCAATAATCTCAAACAAATCCGAAAGGACTCATAATAAAACTGCCATCTGCTTCCAGAGAAAGAACTTCTGGAGTCTGAATTCAGACATTCACTTTCTTCACTATTTTTTTGGTTTGAGTTTGCTTCTACAAAAGAATTAATAATGGAAAATATTTTACATGTCCAAACATATAAAATCTATATGAGAATATTTATCATCTCAGTGGTGGGTTGGGGTGAAAAAGGAGGGAGAAAGAGAATTCATGACCTAATTATTTGGAAAATGTTGGAACTGTTTTATGTACGATTGGAGGGAAAAATAAAATTAAAAAAAATCAGAGCAATTTCCCTGATAATTTCTTTCAATATGGTGTCCAGGTTCATTTTTTTATCATAACTTATAGGAAATCCAATGATTTTTAGACTATTTCTCCTATATCTATTTTTCAGGTCATTTGTTTTTCCAGTGAGAGATTTCTAATTTTCTTCTACTTTATCATTCTTTTGAATTTGCTTTATTGTATTCTTTTGTCATATGAAGTCCTTGGCTTTCTTTTGTCCAAGTCTAATTTCTAGAGAGTAATTATTTGAGGTTTTGTACTTCCTTTCTTAGGATGTTATTTCTTATTTGAGGTATTGTATTTCCTTTTATAGGAAACTATTTTCTTCAGGAAGTTGTTGTTGTAAGTTGATGATTTTTCTACCATTTTCCCCTAATTTTTCTTCTAAGTTTCTTATTATTTATTCTCTATCCTTTTTTGGAACTCTTCCAGGGGTTCATTTGGGGCTTGACATCCTTTCACATTTTCCTTTGAGGCTTCATACATTTTCATTTTTTTATTGCTGTCCCTTATGAGCTTATATTTTCACATGTCTTGTTGAGATAGTATGCTAAAATCACATGTATTCTTTGTCTCTTAAATTTATTTTTCCCTTTGATTTTGTTTAAACATAGAAACATGGCTCTGTTCCTGACAGGGAAGGAGTACTGCCCCATGTTTATACTGTAGCTGAGATCAGTTCAGCAGTCTTGGTCTAGGATTGAACACTCCTCAGAGGCATCCTGGATGGCCTGATACATATGGAAATATGCAGCTGTTCAGTTCAACTGGCTAATACTGAATTATGCCCAATCCTGCTGAGACTGGACCTGGTTGGACTGAATTCTTCTCACTTCTTCCAGCACTGGGTTTTACCTGGCCTCTGTTCTGTTTGAATTATGCAGTGTCACTTTTCTTCAACTGCTACTTGTTCTGTATTATATTTTTTCTCACTCCAGTCCTGCTGATTCTGTACCAAACTAGCTCTTCTCTTTCTTATGTCTTGTACTATATTGCAATCAAGTTCTGCTAAGGTTTATGAAGTACTTTTTCCTTGTACCCTAATAAGATGTATCCTCCTTGTTGTCTCACTTAATTTTTCTGAGGCAGAATAGTGTTCTTCTTTTGTTCTGTCACTCCAGTATTCATTATGAGGTGTTTTTGTTCTGTTGTAGTTTGGATGGTGGTTGGTGGACTTCAAATGTTTTTCACTTTGACATCTTGGCTGGATTTGTGGCTACCACTATCTCTGCCAATGCTGGTACTCTCAAGAATTAGCACCCTTTCCTATTATCCCCTTCTTTTTCTATTTTCATTTATGGCAAGGTAGATTTCTATATTCAATTTTGTGTTTATGTTATTTGTATTTTGAACCAATTATTCTGAGAGTAAGGTTAATGAGCATTCTCATAATTCATCTTCATTTCTACTGTACAAGCTCTTTTGCACCTCTTTTATGTGAGATAATTTATCCTATTCCAACTTTCCTTTCTCCCTTTTGTCATTGCATTCCTCTTTCTCAAATCTTAATTTCATTTTTTAATCCCCTCATATTCAACTCACACTTGGAGCATCTATGTAGATTTCTTCCAACAGTCCTAAGAAGGATAAAGGTTTTAAGAGTTATAAATATCATCTTCTCATAGAGAAATGTTAATAGTTGTGAAAAGTGAATCAAACTTTTTTTGTCTATCAATCAGAAACTTTTAAATTAATCAATTAAGAATTTAAAGGACCCTTACCAGTCACTAAGTAGGAGAGTTCACAAGTCTCTTGCCAGAGTAGGTGACAACTCCAGAGGGCACTGACTGCTCCTTGGTCAGTACTAAGCAAATTGAAAGACGAGAATTGGTTCCCATAAAGTGGAGGAAAGGATAGGAAGTGACATATAAAAAGGACTATAAAAAGGCCTGAACTTCCTGTCCAGAGGGTCTTCAACTTGAAATTTTGGCTTGAACCTTCAGCTTCAACCTTGGGCTTGGAACTTCTCCTTGGAACTTTGCCTTCAGATTTTGCCTTGGGAGACTCTGCATCAGTAGACTGGATAAATAGCTAGCCTTCCTTTCCTGGCTTCTGGAGAAATTGGTTCTGGAGACACCTTCCTTTCTTGGAGGAGACTGTGTTGGTAGAAACTTTGCTGAAGACACCAACTGGTCGTCTGGATGAAGATTATCAAGCCCTGCCAGGGCTAAGCCCCACACTGGAGCAGTGCTTAGGGTAATAGGCCAGATAATTCTCTACCTCCTTCTTATATTTTCCCACTTTCACTCTTTCTACCCCTTTGTAAATAAAGCTACTAAAAGTCATTTTGACTTAAGTTATAATATCTTTAAATTAGCTACCACAATATTACAATAGAATTCTTATATATAGCATAAAACCTAATTTTTAAATCCTTACATAGTTTAACTTTTTGAATGTCTTTTGATTTCTCTTTTCTGTTTCTCTTTTTCTGTTTCTCTTGAGGCTTTTATCTGAAAGTCAAATATTCTATTCAGCTCTGATCTTTCTATTATGAATGCTTCAAAGTTCTCTATTTTAATGAATATTTGTTGTTGTTTTTTTTCCCATAAAATATGATGGGTAGAAGATTCTTTTTTTTTAAACCCTTGTACTTCGGTGTATTGTCTCATAGGTAGAAGATTGGTAAGGGTGAGCAATGGGGGTCAAGTGACTTGCCCAGGGTCACACAGCTGAGAAGTGGCTGAGGCCGGGTTTGAACCTAGGACTTCCTGTCTCTAGGCCTGACTCTCACTCCACTGAGCTACCCAGCTGCCCCTGGGTAGAAGACTCTTGATTGTAATTATATTTTTGTGTTATCCTGGTTGTGGCCTTACCAAATCTAAATTTATTCTTTTTTGGCTAGTTGCAGTTTTTCCTTGTACTGAAACCTCTGAAATAGGCTATAATATTCATAGATGTATTCATTTTGGATTCTCTTTCAGGAGGTGATCAATGAATCATTTCAATTTCTATTTTCCCTTTTGGTAATAGAATATCAGTGCAATTCTCCCTAAAACTTTCTTGAAAAATGATGTGTAGGCATCATTTATGATCATGACTTTCATTTAACTTAATAAGTCTTGAATTATTTCTCCTTTATCTATTTTCATGGTCATTTATTTTCCAATGAGATATTTTTTACATTTATTTTATATTTTTCCATTATTTTTTTATTGTTTCTTGATGTCTCATGTAGTTATTAGCTTCTACTTGCCCAACTGTAATTTTTTAAGTCATTACTTTCATAAGTGAGCTTTTGTACCTCATTTTCTATTTGGACAATTTAGATTTTTAAGGAAGTCTCCTCTTCTGAAAACTTTTGGATATATATTTTTACATTTGTTCAATTCTGCTTTTTGAAGATTTCTCTTCAGTGGATTTTTAATACATCTTTTTTTCTGCTAATTCTTCTTTTTTAAAAGAGATCTTCACTTCAGTGGGTTTTTGTGCCTATTACTATTTGGCTTATTCTATTTTTTTAAAGTTGTTTTCTTTAAAAAAATTTTACCTCCTTTATCCTTTACCAAAATGTTAACTTTTTTCATGATTTTCTTGCATCACTTTCATTTCTATTCCTAATTTTATCTCAACCTTCTCTTATTTCATCTTTTAAATTCTTTTCGAATTTTCCCCAAAATTATTTTTAGTCCTGGCACCAATTCACATTTTTCTTTAAGATCTTAGATGTAGTATATTTGATTTTATTATTTTCATCTGAGGTTATGATTCGAATTTCCCTTTCACTATATTCACTTTCTATGGTGATATTATTTTGTTATTGTGTTGTTTGCTTATTTTTCCTTCCTATTTCTGGACTTTTAATATTAAGTTATAGTTGGGCTCTGCTCCAAGGGTAGATGGGACACTGTCTCAAATTTTAGATTTTTCGTTCAGTTGCTTTCATAACTAGTTCTGGAGGTCTTTTAGTTTTTTATTTGCTTAAGGTGGTATCATCTAAGAAGTACATTTCCTACTCTCCTGGACTTTGCTCCTATCACTGAGAGAGTACAAGCACTCTTCTACCCTAGAATTGTGACCAGGGTCCCTGTTTGCTAGTGTGCTTCCTCACCCTGGAACTGTAATCCAGATCTTCATATTAGCAATGCAAACAGTCTTGCGTCCAGTACTAGCAAAGGGATCCCTGTTATCTTCTCACCAATTTCTTAGCCCCTTATTATGTGAGAGCTGAGATCTCTGAAAAGTGCTACTGCTGATATATTTGTTCCAATGACCTGTTGCTGGCTTACCAAGGCATGGCCTATTGCAGTTTTGATGGGAGTGTTGCCCACAATGGATTGCATGCAACTTTCATTCCAGTGTGACAGAATTTTATTCTATCCTTCTAAGTTGCATTTGGCAGGGAAAATTGTTTCCCTCCATCCTTTTTTGTGTTTTGCCACTCTAGAAACTATTTTGAGGCATTATTTTAAACTTATTTGGAGAAGAATTTTAGAAAGCTCATGGAGAGGCCCTTTTTTTCTCCACCATCTTATCTCCACCCCTGTTTCCTGATTTTTATAAAGTATTTTGTAAAACTTAAGGCATAATACAAATGTTTGTTATTATTATTACTATTACGTTATTTTTGTTATTGATCTCCACTATCATCATTATTATGGAAGTGAACACTAAAAATTAGAGGATCAGGAAGGACTTCCTGTAGGAAGTGACACATAAGCTAAACCTTAAAGGAACCAAGGGGATGTGAGAATTAGAGTTGAAGCAGAGTATAGTATTAGTATCAGGCACAAATTGTGCAAAGACCCAAATGTGAAAAAAACTGAATAGAAAATTCGTTAAACAAAATATTGCCATTTTTGTAAAATAGATTGAGTGAACTAAACCATGATGAAAGAGTTGCATATTTTAAGATAGTTTCTAATATTCAGCGTATGATATTTTTTATCTCTTGATTACATTACTTTGAGTAGTACTTTGCATATATAGAATAATTTATAAACACTTAAAAACTGAATTTAATTTGTATTGACAACCATTCCCATCTGGTTGCTGTCCTATATATAATGATTTCATGATCTCAGGACAAGAATTTATCTGATAAACATGTATATTACACAACTAAACTTTGTTCCAGGAACTTGTAATTATCTTCCTTATTGAAAAGAATAAACAGTAATGTGGAAACATAGTGTCTTCAATTTAGCATACATGAAAAAAATTTATTTTTGATGATTATTGTGCTTCATAAGCATGAATGGATTTATATATCCTGCTGGGTTACATGAAGCATGTGCTACATTTTCTCTCCACTGTCAGTTGAACACTGGCAATTTTGTAAAACTAGTTTCTGGCCAAGACTGATTAAGAGAAGGTATATGAATTATTATGTGATGATAAAATGTGTTCTGGTTGCCTGAGAATCTAGAAGGGCTATGGTCTAAATAGAGATGAAGGCCAAACTCAGGATAAATTATCTAGGTTTGAGCGCTCAAGCTATCATTTTCTCTCCTCTTTGGGGTCTATCTATGGAGAAAGAAGGTTTGTTGTTATCTTTGGGAATGAGGTCCATACTTACCAAAATGACATATGTACCTGAATAAATGGAGCTCTGTTTATTTTGTTTATTTTGTGATGTTAGGTTAATAGATATCCTGAGATTGGAGCTTCTAAGTAACCAGTGTAATTAGAAGATAAAGCCATCTGTGGTTTTTACACTAATAAATACATTATGATAACTTGAGACAATATTTAGTGGCTTGCCTATAATTTTTCCTCTTTTGAAAAAAAACACTCAAAAACAATTCAGGATCTGTATTATATCTATACAATGAAGAGCTAGCCCTGAGGATTAAGTGACCTGTTTGATCCAATCTGGAAAGAGACTGAATTGACAATCAGACTGCTATATATCCTTCAAGGAGCTGGCCCAGATGAGCTGGAAAAACCCCGTCTCAAGGCCAAATTTGTTGGAGATTCTTCAAAGGAAGAAAAAGACTCTCAACATTAGGAATCTCAAGATAACTTTAAGCTTCACAGTATTTCTGATGTGTATTTAAGGACTTTATTCATTTTATTTAACCCTTACTTTTCATTATGTAATCAATACCCTGTATTGGTTCCAAGGTAGAAGGGTAGTAAGGTCTAGACCAGTGATGGCAAGCCTATGGCACAGGACCCAAAAATGGCACACTGCTACCCTCCCTGCCAGAGTTTGTTACTAGAAAGGCAGAGAGACTTGGTGGAGTTGCTCCCTACCCCCTCCTCATTGTGCTTGACAATATTTTCTTCCCATCCCTCACCCCTCTTCCCAGTAGTCAAATAAGAATGCAAAGGGGTAAAGGGGGCAGTTCACAGGCAACAGAGCTGGAGGGGAGCAGAGTGCTTGGGCACTTCCCTTCCACTATCTACACTCACTGAGAACATTCATTACTTCACCTACTCCTCCACCCAGCAGCTAAATGGGAATGCTTCCTACCTAGCCTCTGTGGGATAAAGGGGGGGGGACAGGGTGCTCTAGTACTCCATCTCTAAAAGGTTTGCCATCATTGGTCTAGGCAATGGGAGTTAAGTGAGTTGCTCAGGTCTGGAAAGTGTTTGAGGCCAGATGTAAACCCAGGATCTCTTTTCTCTAGACCTGGCTCTCAATCCACTGAGCCACCTAACTTCCCCCAGAACCTTTATTTCTTCAAGTTTGAACTCACTCTCCATAAGGACCTGGTATATGAAGAGTTGTGGGGCTGGGTTTGGGAAGAAAGAATTTATCCTGGCTTGGGAAGAAACATAAGCTTAGGCACCCTCTCTTTAGAGGACTGTCTGCATCTTATTCAGCAAAGAGTGGAGGATGAGAGATATTTTTGTGACTTGTTCCTTATGTTAATCTTCTCAGTAAATAGTACTTTGTAAAGACTAATTGGTATCGTCTGGTTAATTGATATTGAGGTGGATATACCATATCAAGGATCATGAATAATATTAGAAATCCTAGTCCTCAGAGTTATGTAAGGGGTAAAAAGGATGTTTTGATTGGGTGAATATAAAAAGATTTGGTCGCCAGGGAATTGAATAATTATCAATCCCCAATTAAGGAATAACGCTGTCAAATTGACTTGTATGGAAGTTTATTTACAAATGAGAAGAGGGAGAGAAAATAAGGAAATGAGAGAGAGGATAAAATAGAATAAGTAATCTAACATACTAGGTAATTTGCTTTGATCCCCTAATTTAACCCAGGCATATCTAATTAGCCCTCAGTTGAGAGAGGCCAGAAGGCCCTGGAATTCCAGGAAGATTTAGTCTTTACACTCACCATGTGTAATTCTAAGAGAAAGATTTAAGAACAGTCTCACCAAGGTCTCAGGGTCCCAGGTCCAGAACAAGAAGAGCTCCTTCAGATCTAAAACACGAACCAGAAGCAAGCTGAACTCACTGAAGTCTCTTTTAAAGGGGATTTTTATGCGTCACTTCCTGTACCTTCCTCCTAGTTTACATGTCCTATCACAACAGATACTTTTCTTAGGACTGCCCAGGAGGCAGTTAGTAAATTCTGACTGGTTACTCATTCTAGCACATGTGGGTCAGAGACTTCCCAACTTGTGAGTTAAGTGGAGTTGTTTACCCTTTTGGTGATTAGATTTGACAATGGGCAAGGAAGATTTAATCTCATGATCACAGTTACCTAATGATATAGCCCTTAGTTTGGAAGTAGTCAAGTACTATGAGAATCTGACCTACTAATGTAAATTTGGGTTGAGGGAATCAAGCTAGAGTGGATACAACAATATACATTATGATAATAAGGTATGAAATAATTATGAAGTTATTGAAGCTTTATAATAACTTACCTGCAGAGCTTTAGAATTACTGAATGGTCAATATTTTGGTTAAAAGCAGAAAATTTGTTTTCAAAATGGAGTGTCAAATAGTTGAAACTATAAAAGTATGAGAAAACCTAAGGCCTCAAATCTGTCAGTCTTTTTGATACGACAGAAACGATGAAGAATGTAGCAGAAGTGGCACTGAAACAATAATAAAGTGGACTGTGGAAAATCTGCCCACAGAATGGATGTTATCCCTTGCCTGTAGTGGACTAAAAATTGCTTAAAGAAAAGCTGATCCATAGGGATGTTTGAAGGAAATACTAAAAAAAATCAATTTCCAGCCATTACTCTGAGCTGACAATTCTTTTCATAGTATGTATCTTAAAATATTAGGACCTTTCAAGGTATGGATGGTCCTTGAGCAAGTTTCAATTTTTTACTTTACTAACATTGTAATTACAGGCAAGTAAGCAAACCTGAAACAGTGTGGCTAGGAAAAAGTGGAAACAATGTGAATTTCTATACTAACTATCAGAAGGGACATCTTTGGGAAATGGCAAGTCATTTAGCTCATGGAGTTACAAATGATAGCCACGTTATTAATCATCATAGTATAAACAGAAGATGCCTATTAACCACAGTAATTAGCAATTCAGCATAAAATATCTGGATTTATAAGACCTTATTATACTGAAATGGAGGGCAATTGGCAAAAATAATTAATATGAATTAACCAGCTCTCCAGGATCAAACATACTTGTTGGTGCCAATAATCTTCTCTAAGGAAAATAAGATTATTTATCTTTTTTTCTTTTTCTATCTGAGACTGATATAATTAAGTCCCACTATATCTTTCAATTTTGGTCTAAGGAGGAGATGTAGTCAGTCTGTTCATTTGTAATTTCTGTGGGACCCTGCATTTACTGAGCTAACACATTGTAAAATAATAATAATAATAACAATAACAATAACAATAACAATAATAATAATAATAAAGTAGATATGGTTAGGAACAATAGGAAAGGAATAGATAAGAAAACCTTAAAGGGAAAAATATAAGAGCAACCAATTAATGAATTGCTTGGAGAAGACAAAATTAGTTTATTCATGCACAAAATCAAGGGGTATATAAGATGCAACAGGTCCCTGTTATCACAGCAGAGAAAAGACTCAGCAAAGGGAACATTTTTAAGACTCTCTGCATTGTTAAAACATATAGGTATTTAGTTGGTAATAAACAAGCAAAAGAACAGAGAGACAAAGACAGACAGACAGGTAAGCAAACAGATAATCATCATCAGTATTTATAAATTAATAATTGGTATATGCCTATCAGGTCAATTTATATCATTTTTGTTTCTGCATTTTTCCCTATAGGGTTTAAGGAAAAGGAGATGATTGCATGTACAAGTCACTCTCAGCATTCAGTGTCTCAAACTAGATCTCTATTATATACCACATAGGAACCAGGTTCTTGCCTATTTAAGCTGGTCCTCTGAGATATCTTAGAAGTATCATGGAATTTTTAATTTGTTGTTTGAGATTCACTGGAACTGAACTTTGATTAACTAAATGATAAGGTCACAACCTAATGAAATAAGCATGAATGTGATATGATGAATAAGGATTTGGAGTCAGATGACTTTGAATTGAATCCTGTCTCAGCTTTTTGTTGTTGTTCAGTCCTTTTCAGTCACGTCCAACTTTTGTGATCTCATTTCAGGCTTTATTGGCAGATACTGGAATGAACTGTCACTTCATTCTCTACCTCATTTTTTACAGATGAGAAAACTGAGGCAAACAGGGTTAAGTGATTTGTTGAAGGTCATATAGCTGATAAATATCTAAGGTTAAATTTAAATTCAAAAAAACTTATCTTCCTGACTTCAGACCTGGTACTCTACCCCCTGCACCACCTATCTGCCTTTCTACTTCATATCATTCATGTAACCATATGCAAGTCTCTTCAACTCTATGGATCTCAGCTCTGTTATCTATAATATGAGGGGGATGTGCAGAATAATCTCTTCCAGCTTTTAAGATATGACATTCCTCCCTTGTTTTAGAGGACAAAAATGAGTACATTCTAGAAGTAAATGCTATGCAGTTGTTTACTAAGCATGCATGATAGCCATGGGAAAATTTTTATTGGCTATTACCACCCTATTGCTAAAAAGTAAAAGCAGAACCTGATAGATAACTCAATAGTCCTTCTACAAAAAGCCATCACCAGTCCCTCTTTTTATTTACTTGTTGTCTCTTCTTTAAGATTGTGAGTTTTTTCAAAGCAAGAACTGTCTTGTGTCTCTTTTTTTTAATATCCCAGGGCTCAGCATGGTACCTGACATATAGTAGGAGCTTAATAAGTGCTTGTTGATTGATTTAAATGGGGTTTTGCTAAAGGAAATATCATGACCCTTCAGTTATCAATAAAAGAGAAATGTTGGTTGAATTCAACTGTCTCTGATGTTCCCCTAGACTTGTGTCTCTATCATGACAATGAACATTTATAGAGAGCAGACAGTAGGGAATCATCAGGAATCATCAGGAGTAGTGCATTTTAAGGTTATTATTATATATTAATATAAAATAAAAATAAAAACCATTAATATATAATATAATATAAAATAAAAGTTAATTTCTGATAAATTAATCAGTAACATCTTGCTTTTGGTCAAGCTTAGAAAATGTAGAGGATGCTGATTGGCTAGGTTACAAATGAACCTTATAGATGCATTTTCTGAACTTATTAAGTAGCCTTTTGGGATGTTCAACCTTGGCACATATTCAAAAAGCACAATAGGTATCTGGTATTTAATGATGGTTGACTTTCCCAATTAGCTCTTCTGACAATGGACTTGGAAAAACTACTATGCATTATCTTAGACACTTCGAGTCAAATGACATCCAGCAAAGTCTTTCTTAAAAGTGGCAAAGGGAAACAATGCACTAGAAGAAATTATGATGCATTTAAGAAAATTATTAAGTCAAATGGAAGCAAAACATAGGGGTAATAATAAAAACACTTAAAATAAGTTTCTTCTACCTAAAAAGCAAAGTTCCCCAAATGAGGGTTGCCTTGGTGGTTTCAATATATAATGATTAATAAATGGATACTATCTCATGCAATGTCTCCATCATTTAGTTTTACCACTACATGCAGCATTATATCTATCAAAAGTAACTCAAATCATGAGATAAACTTTAATAAGTATCTACACCATTTATTGGGGGGAAAGCCACTCATTATAGTTCATGCATCCTGGTTAGGAGGCATTACACTGCTCCTTGTAATAATCAAAGAAAATAGACCTGAACACTTTCTGTAGAGCCTGCCTTCTGACTTATTTTTTTTGAATAGGGAAAAAGGATTTGTGCTGAGTCACTTAGTTTGCCTTCCTAGGTTCCCCTCGGTGACTGGCATCATGCATTTGTGAGACAACTGGCCAGGGTTAAAAGTGCAGCATCTGGCTCGAGAACAGAATGAAGCAAATTGGGCTGGAGGGGGACTGGACCCTTGACCCTGGCGCCATCAGTCTCTTGTAGACTAACCCACTGAGCTAGCCAACCAATGATCAGTGAAAATTAGTTCAGTTGCAGTTTAACATAATCAGGTATAAATCAACCACTCAATATGAGATCAGGTGTCCCCTAAAATGGACTGGATACATGAAGGTTGACAGTTTTTATAAAGCTTCCTGCTTCCAAATGGTGATTCTTTCAGCTGTTACCTCAGTCAGTCTGTCAACTGAATTCAACTGCCTGAAAGTTTTAAACCTTCAAGCAGGTGCTGACAGGAGCTGGTGAGTTTGGAACGTGGTTGCCAGGGGAACGCCATCTGCTGCTACTTCCCTGGCTGCTGCTACTTGCAGAAGAAGACCAAGGAATCCAGCTTTTGAGCCAAGAACTTGATCGTTTACAGTGCACATTGTATATAATTACAAAACACCGACAGGGTAACAAAAATCTGTGGGCTGCATCTGGTAGGACACTGAAGAGGCTAAGCAAAAAATACACCATGCAATATTCAGCTAACTCTAAAAACTCTCAGTTGGAGCCAGCATCCAATGAAGATGCCATGAATGGCTAATTGCTGTCATGGAAATAACTTTTGGATTGCAATAGATGAAAAGTAGAAGGTATAACAGTAATAGGACAGGGGTGCATATTTTGGAGGGAGCTTTTAAAATTAGATGCAAAGAAACATTCCTTGACTAAGAGCATTACCACATATCTGACAGTTATAGACTCTATATCCCTTCCTATTTGAATTGGCCAGAGTTAATTAAACGTGGCTATCCTGTTTGGAAGGTGGACAAGATTATTTCCAGACCTCAGAATAAAATAAGGGAAACTATAGCATTAAAGGTACCTAGTATACTCCTGTTGTTCTCGATCGTTTAGTAAGAGAAAAAGAAAGCAATCTCTCTCTCTCTCTCCTTTCTCTCTCTCTCCTTTCTGTCTCTCCTTTCTCTCTCTCTCCTTTCTCTCTCTCTTTCTCTCTCTTTTTCTGTATCTCTGTCTCCCCCAAATTTACTTTATAAATGATAGTTGAATGGATGTGTGGAAGGATAGCTTAAAATTAAAGTGATATAAAAGTAAAAGATATTTTAAATGCTTTGTTTTACTGTTTTTTAAATTCTTTACACAAGTTATTTCCAAATACCCTATGCACATTATAATAATAATTTTAAGAAGAACTAAGTACAACTCACCAAAAAAAACAACCATTTCTAATAACTCCTCACACTTTTCTACTGAGAAAAGGAGAAAGATGAATTCTGTCATCAGCCTTCTGGAACCAAGATTGATCAATGGGTTTAATCTTATTTCAACTTCTTTTTTAATTAAATGTTATTTACCTAGTTCTCTCTTTTTTTTGCTACATATCTATTCATAGAATTGACAAGTTTCTCTTATTTTTATTCTAAAATTCTACAATTTCTGAACTTGCTCTATTAGCACTTAGGTCAGACCAGATCTAGACATTGTAACGTGATGAAATGCCCACAGAAAGATTGCTTGTCACCTATTTATGTTGGCAAATATGAAGGCTGAGGTGACAGTCACACCTTCCTAAATTTGACATGTGGTAGCTCTGCCTCTTGGTCTGATGGCTGACATATTTAATTATAGTCTTAGAGACTTCCTAGGAAACCTGTGTAAAGAAATTGAACTGAATCTTCTTCACCTTGGATATTGCTAGAAGAAAGTATTTCTAAAGAAGGAGGGAAAACACTATTTTCCATGTGTCACCAAAAGCTCAACAAGAGTCTAAGAGATTCTACTAGGCAGACACATACAATTTCTGGTTCTATGTACATAACCAGAGAATACATAGCTCATTAATTCTCATTGTTGTGTGTTATCTTAAATATTTAGTTTATATACAATTATTATGTTAGATCCAGACATTAAAAAACTATATTATTTTTTTAAAAAATGAGATAATTTCCCAGATATATTTCTGACATCATCAAACCAGAGACACAAAATCTTCCTTGACTTTTCATAATTATCTTACCTGTGCACACCTACATGATCCTGTTTCTATCCCTGCTCTGCACTTTACACTCTGAGCTATTTAAAGGGAAGCACAATATCTGGCATTTACTGTATTTAAAAAATCCTCATGGCTCACCTCACCCGGGCTATTGCAATAACCTTTCAAATTGTTCTCTGACTTAAAATGCTGGAATATTTTCTATTTGAACCCTTTCTTGCTTTCTCTTGTTCTCTTTCCCTCTCCCTCTACTTCTACTTCTCCCTCATCCTCTCTCTCTTTTCCTTCCCTCTCATTTATCATCTTTCCCTCTCTCCATCTCTCTCTCTCTCTCTCTCTCTCTCTCTCTCTCTCTCTCTCTCTCTCTCTCTCTCTCTCTCTCTCTCTCTCTCATTGCTTTTGAAGAAATCACTTACTGTATCTAGTCAATGTTTAAGTGTCTTCTTCAAAGCCCTAGAATTTGAATATGCCTGTAATTCTACTTATTTGAGGTTATTCATGGAGATATCTATGCAGCCACTTGCTTCCTCAGAATTATATATTCATTAATAGCTATGTTGGACAATTATTATATAGTTTATTTGCAAACAAAGATATTTCACAATCATTCAACAATTTTGTCAGGAAGATCCTACTATGTGACTTTTAGACTAGAGAATTTTTTTTCTCCAGGAAAGAGAATTTTGTGAAATTTCTTACTACTCTTTGCTCATCAAGTTTTACTTTCCTGACCTCTAATAGAGGAACTAGGAATAACAAGGAAACAAAGTCATAGAATCATATAATTTTAGAATTGGAAGAAACTTTGCAGGTCAGTTTTTCCAACCTTCTCATTTTACATAGAGGGATTGGGGGAAGTTAACCTAATGAAGAAATGGCAGTCAGTTCTAGTAGTGCTCTTTCCACTCTACCAAATTTCTCCTTTATTGACCTACCTTTTAAGACTGATTATTTAATTTCATCAGTTGGCAGTGAAGATATTGTTCTATATGTTTTAAATAAATAGTAATGCCTTTTTTTGATCTCCAATGGAATTTTTATCACAATCATCATAAACTTACAGATTTTAAAAGTTGGAACACTATAACCAGTTTTATAGCTCATAAATACTGACATCTAGTGGTTACATTCATAAGTTAACATACTGTATTATCAATTAATTTTCTCTGTTATTCACATAATTCTCTACAAAAATCTTACTTCCAAACCTCAAAGTGTTTGGGAGTTGACCCTGGGTTTTTACAATCTATGTTAACACAAAATTTGGAAAGTTGTAGTCAGAAGATAAAGCTCTAGAGATGGTCCTGGTAACAACTGGGGGTCAGTCTAAATAAATACCAAGAGATCCCTAGACCATTGGCTAATAGAGAAGTGGTCAAAGGGTGTAAATATACAGTCCTTAAAACAAGAATGGTAAACCATTTACAATCATATAAACTAACTTTCCATATTATTACAAATAAGAGAAATGCAAATCAAAACAAACATGAAGTTCCATCTCATATGAAGCAAATTAATGAAGATAATTTATTACAGAAATAATAAATGTTGAAGAGGATAGATATAGAGTTATAGTTACATGAATACATTGCTGGTGGAGCTGTGAATTAATTGGTCCAACTATTCTAGAAGGGAATTTAGAATTATGCAAATAAAGTAACCAAAATACCCATATTGAATTAAAGATTCTACTGCTAGTCATATATTCCAAAAAGCCTACAGACCAAAAAAAAAAAAAA
>NC_058131.1:659273276-659291640 GCF_016433145.1 Gracilinanus agilis | reverse complement strand
CTCCCCTTGGTTTATCCCTTCTAACTTTCTCAGAATGGTTAGATAAGAGTTTTATGTCCCAATGGATAGTATAGCTACTCTTCCCTCTCTGGGTTGATTACACTGAGAGTAAGGTTTGATTATTACCTCTTAATACTCTCTTCCTCTCCTTCTTATAATAGTATTTGTCCCCTCTCCCTCCCATGCCCTCTTTGTGTGTAGTAAAATATCCTATTTTCTTATTTACTCAAGTTTCTCTTGGTGTCCCCTGCTATTCACCCCCTCTTTCCCATCCCCCATATCATCTTAGATTATTTAGTGTTCCACCCTCACCCCATGAATTATTCTTCTGATTACTATAATAGTGAATATTATAATAGTGAATAGAGTTCACTACGGAGAATTATACATAACATTTCTCTACATAGGAATACAGATAATTAGATCTCACTGAGGCCCTTAAAAAGGCAAATTTAAAAATTATAAGTTTTCTTTCTTTCCCCTCTGTATCTTTTTTACCTTTTCATGTTTCTCTCGATTTTTGTGGTTGGATATCAAACTTTCCATTTAGCCCTGGTATTTTCTGTGCAAATGCCTGGAATTCTTCAATTTTGTTGAATGCCCATACTTTCCCCTGGAAATATATAGTCAATTTTGATGGGTAGTTTATCCGTGGTTGCAGGCCCAGCTCTCTTGCCTTTCTGAATATCGTATTCCAAGCCTTGCGGTCTTTTAGCATGGAGGCTGCCAGATCCTGTGTGATCCTGATTAGTGTTCCTTGATATTTGAATTGCTTCTTTCTGGCTTCTTGTAAGATTTTTTCTTTTGCTTGGAAACTCTTGAATTTGGCAATTATATTTCTGGGTGTTTTCTTTTCTTGATCAAATGTCGCAGGTGTTCTATGAATCCTTTCAATGTCTATATTGCCCTCTTGTTGTAGGACTTCAGGGCAATTTTGCTGAATTATTTCTGTTAGTATGGAGTCCAGGTTTCTATTAATTTCTGGTTTTTCTTGAAGACCAATTATTCTCAAATTGTCTCTTCTAGACTGATTTTCTTGGTCTGTCACTCTCTCATTGAGATATTTCATGTTTCCTTCTATTTTTTCAGTCTTTTGACTTTGTTTTATTTGTTCTTGTTGTCTTGAGAGATCATTAGCTTCTCCTTGCTCAATTCTAGCCTTTAGGGATTGATTTTCGGCTATAATCTTCTGGTTTTCGGCTGTAATCTTCTGGTTTTCTGCTATAATCTTCTGGTTTTCGGCCATAATCTTCTGGTTTTCGGTCATAATCTTATGGTATTCCTTTTCAATCTGGTCATTTCTGGTGTTCAGTTTGCTTATCAGTTCATTTGGTTTCTGAACCTCACTTTCCAATTGTAAGATTCTACTTTTTAAACAGTTATTTTCTTGCCAGATCTCTTCCATTTTCCTCAAAATCTCAGTTTTGAACTCTTCCATAGCTTGTGAGGAGTTTTCCTTATTTTAGGAGGGTCCGGATGCTTGTTAGTTCTCCTCCTCTGTTTGCTTGATTGTCTGGATTTTCTCTGAGTAAAAGTTGTTAAAGTGTTAAAGTGGTGTTAAAGACTTCTTTTTCTTGTTAATCTTTCTCTTCTGAACTTCCTGAGACTGGGTAGCCATTGTTAGCCCAGCAGCTTCTCAGGTTTATCTTCGTGCTCAGGGTCTGTCCGGGGTCAAGCCCCCTGGTGGACCCCCTTGCTTGATCGTCTGCTGGAGGTTTCTTTACAAGTCTCAGGGCGCTGCTTCCACAGTCATATACCTGTCTGCACTGATTCCCCACTCAGGGTTTCAGAGCTTTAGCTTGTCGCTATGTCTGCCTCCACACACACCTCCCCCCCCCTCCCCCCCCCGTGCCTGTGCTCTGAGCCCGTGCTCTGCGCCCTGAGTCCGCTCTCAGTGTCCTGCTCCCTCGCTCAAATTTTGTGTGCGTTTGTTAGCTTTTTGGGGTCCTAAATCTTGCTGCTCTCAGGAACAGGCCCCGGAGCTGCCAATGACTCGATGGTTGCCCCAAACTTGCTCTATTTCTTTTTAGCTGGCTTCGGCGCTATAGGTGTTATGTGTGGAGGGGGTGGGGATGGGGTGGTTGCTCAGCCCGCGATTTAGTGAAAGCTGTTTCACCACTTTATAGCATGGAAATGCCTCAATTCCACATACCTTCCACGCTGTGCCCTGTTGTGGGGTTCCTCCGTTTGTCTGGACTTGTTTTTATGTCCCCTTGAGGAGTTTTGTGTGTTTCGGTCAGGAGAGGTTAAGAGCTGCTTCTTACTCTGCCGCCATCTTAACCCGGAACCTCATGTCCCTTTTGAATGGCATGATCAATCATGTTTTTCTTCTGTGTTTCTACTCCCACATTAGAATGGATGTGGATAGTGTTATTTCTTATAAGTTCCTCTAGATTGTCCTGAGTCATTGCATTGCTCCTACTAGAAAAGTTTATTACATTCAATTGTGCCATAGTGTTTCAGTCTCTGTGTACAATATTCTTCTGGATCTGCTCCTTTCACTCTGCATCAATTCCTGGAGGTCTTTCCAGTTCACATGAAATTCCTCCAGTTCATCATTCCTTTCAGCACAATATTATTCCATCACCATCAAATACCACAATTTGTTCAGCCATTCCCCAATCGAAGGGCATTCACTCATTTTCAAATTTTTTGCCACCACAAAAGCATGGCTATAAATATTTTTGTACAAGTCTTTTTCCTTATTAACTCTTGGGGGTACAAACCCAGCAATGGTATGGCTAGGTCAAAGGGCAGGCATTCTTTTAAAGTCCCTTGCACATAATTCCAAACTGTCCTCCAGAATGGTTGGAGCAATTCACAACTCTACCAGCAATGTATTAGTGTCCCAATTTTGCTACATCCCCTCCAACAACTATCAATTTCCTTTGACACCATATTGTCCAATATGCTAGGTGTAAAGTATTCCTTGAGAGTTGTTTTAATTTGCATTTCTCTAATCAGGAGGGATTTAGAATACTTTTTCTTTTGTTTATTGATAGTTTTGATTTCATCATGTGAAAACTGCCTATTCATGTCCCTTCCATTTGTGGATTTCAGCAATGGCTCATTTTTTCTTTGTTTTGTTTTTGTAAATTTGACTAAGTTACTTATGAATTAGGGAAATCAAACATTTATCATAGAGTTTTGGTATAAAAATGTTCTTACAGTTTGTTGATTCCCTTCTAATTTTGGTTGCATTGGTTTTGTTTGTACAAAACTTTTTATTTTGATATAATCAAAGTCATTCATTTTACATTTTGTAATGTTCTCTATGTTCTTGGTCTTAAATTCCTTCCTTTCCCACAGATCTGACAATATACTATTATATGTTCACCTAATTTATTTATGATTTCATTCTTCATATTTAAGTCATTTACCCATTTTGAATTTATCTTGATATTGATCTAAATCTAATTTTCCCCATCTGTTTTCCAGTTTTCCCAGCAGTTTGTGTCAAATAGCGAGTTCTTGTCCAAAAAGCTGGAGTCTTTGGGTGTATTGAACACTAGCTTGCTGAGCAGACTTCCAATTTTTGATGATTTCATTTCCTGGGCCTTTTACTCGATTCCTGCTGACATGATGCAATATTTATAGTAAAATATAAGGATGTTTTAGGTATCTGATATCAGGATTTTCTACTCTATGAAAAATGTATTCTCATAACCTTTCAAGTTTAATCTGAATTAATACTTTCTTATGTCTAGATAATCTAGGAAAGAAAACCAATTAATCAAGCCCTGGTTGGTAGAATGACAATTTCTGAAATATCATTGCTTGTCTTGGCTCTCATAATTCTGGTTAGAGATGGTTCTACTCCCCTGCTGAGGTCATTGTACAACACCAAAACTAGAGGCTACTCTTGCTCACAATAGAAAGTAAATCCCTGGATTGTTGAATTCTGTTTGATTCTTCTGATTACAATTTTTTTAGAATAAGAATTCCCTTATCAGTGATGAGGAACTAAGATGGAAGAGAAGAGTAGAGAAGCACTTAGCCAAATTTTCTGAAATTCTCCTCCAAAAAACATCTAAAATAGTGTCTCAAATCAAATTTGAGAGTTGCAGAACCAATAAATGTTTAGGTGAAACAATTTCCCAATCTGACAACTTTGGTGTTTGTAGGAAAGATCTGCCTCATTTTGTTGGTGGTGGAATGTGACATGGAATCAGAGCCAATCACAATGCCAGCAAATGGCCTTGGAGGTGACTACATTGGCTACAGAAGTAATTTTAGGATCTCTCAGAACAAGGGAGAGGTGTGTGTGTGTGTGTGTGTGTGTGTGTGTGTGTGTGTGTGTGTGTGTTTCAGACAACAGACAGAAGGGAATTGCAGGTGACTGTTTATTAGCAATTAGTTCAGGACTCTGTTGCATTGATGCAGTATTAGGAGTGAAATCACAGGGAAACAGGATCATTGGTCATGGTTTGAAGGAGAAAAGGAGTGCTTATGGACACTCATGGTAAAACAGAAACCTAGGTCTTAATTCTGAAAAAGAGGAGAGCAATAGTAATTGTAGTTGTAGCTGAATGAAGAGCCTAAGCACAATTCCAGTGTCAAGTGGAGTATTAATGATGGTTGCTAAAAAGGGAGCCAGGTCCTTCCTGGTGAAAGACCAGAGCACAGGCCAGGAAAGCAGTGACCACATCTCTTCTTAGATCATATTGGCTTGGAAACATTAAAAACCTATACACCCTCAGGAGCTAGCTCTGAAAATATCATCAAGAAAAGCCCGAAACTTGTAAGTGCCTCCTCCAAGCAAGAAACAGAGCCTAAACTTAACAAAAAGGTAAAATCAAGGAAATATATTGGAAAAATAGTAGACATCAACAAAAAAGACACTGAACAATTGCTAAATAAAATTACTATTTTGACATGAAAGATCAAAAATAGACTCAGAAAAAGAAAATGAAGTTAAAACAACTACTTGCAAAATCTCAGAAAAATATGAATTTATTAGAGCCCCTTCAAAATTACTGGAAGATGGTAGCATGGGATCCTGGATACTGGTAAGAGAATGACAGTGAAAAATTTTAAAAATTAATCACACAGAACCTCAGAGTTGGAAATACCTCCAGGACCACGAATCAATGCAAAAATCCCTTTTATAACATACAAAAAATGGTTATTCAACTTTTCTTGAATATTTCCAATGAAAGGGAGTGTTCCATCTCCCCAGGCAGACTATGGTATCTTTGCTTAGTACTGATTCTTAGAAAACTTTCCTTGCATCAATCCAAAATTTGCTACTTTGCTTTCTCCACATTTTATTCCTAGATCTGTCATCTGTTGCTGAAACTTAGTTTACTCTGTGGTGTTATTTATTATTCTAAGGACCTTTTCTTCTTTCCTAGACTCCTATTAATTGAGATTACATGACAATCAAGATGGGCTCAGAAGTAACTGGTCATTTTACAAATATTTAACTACTTAACCTGAGTTTCTAAATGATGACACTGGAATACCTGATCCATTGGCATCATAGTATCATTGGATATTCAAAATGAAAGAAAACATAGATATTATCTCTCCCCTATCTCCTTTTTTGACATGAGGAGAAAATCCAAATAAATGATCTACTTAGGATCACATGACTGCTAAAATAGCAGAAATAAGGCTAAAATATCCACCTACTAACTCCTGCTCCAGATTACCCCTTCTATTTCTTGATGCTATATTTTCAAGCCATGATTGATTCACTTAACAAATATTTATTGAAGGGGTTAGTATTTTTCTGATGATTATGTGTGGGGCTCATCATTGGCTAAAAGATTGTTCAGTATTATCTTTTAGCACAAATATTAAAAGCATAAAGCCTTTTTTCCACCCCTTCCCATTCTAGTTATCAGTGCTGCCACTCTGAATGCATTAATCCCTTCCTCATTTCCTCTGCTAACTTTTCTGCTTCTTTTAAACACACCAGACACACACACACACACACACACACACACACACATACAAACACACACACACAGTTATCACAAATAAGAATTGTGACCACAGTGTATTGAAATAGGAATAATGGGAATCTGGCAAAAGAAAACGTATCTCATTTCAAAGTCACAAGAAATTAATTTAACTTATCTGTCCCCAGGTTTGCTGGTCTATGTGTGCTGTGTAATCTGTTAGTTGTCTGTTTGCATATCTGTCAGGAGATGTCAGCTGGCTCGGTTTCTATTTCGTTTGCTCAGTCAATGTCTACTTGACTGTTTGTTGATCTCTCCTTCTCAACAGCCTCGGGGTTAGACTCTGTGCCAGCTTGCCTATAGGATGATCTTTCTGAAGACATTTTCTCAATGAATTTGGGGTGCAGAATAAATTTATAGTGATGGGGCCCTGACCCATTCTGGGCTTTCAGAGCAGAGAGACTGAAATGGGGGCGAAGGAGCTGGTGCTGAACAACAGCTCCAGCCTGCTCACTGTAGGTGGCACTAGTAGATGTGACAAAAGCTGCCCAGCTCATTGTAAGTGATATGAAGTGATATAATGAAGCAATTTCACTGTCACAGCATATAGTGTACAGTGTAAATTAAAGGTAGCTGAGGACACAACTATCTCCATCTCACAACTGTCTTTATTAGCCTGATACTGAAAAATCAAATAGGGAAAAATAAACCTAGAGGGATAAAAATTGTAAGATTTAGGTATCCTGGGCAGTTAATATTTGTTTTATTTTTAATATTGTATTTATATATAAATAACTCAGGTAATTTATATTCATAATATAATAATATATTTAATATGCTGCTTTCTAATTTTATTTCCTGTCCCCTTTCCATGTGACATGTGGTAGGTGAATTAAATTCTCCTTTCACATCATGACCATATCATCATTCTTCTGGTAGACTGATAACATATCCTGGTATAATTTCATGGAACCAAGGGCTGTATGGTGTCCCCTTCCCTTCTTAACAGGTTCAGTATGATGAAAGCTGATTGCCTTTCAAATGTAGCAAATGTAGTTTTCCTTCTCTTTTATCAACCTCAAAATTTTAAAGTAAAAACTGTTTCATTCCTTTCTTTTATTTGAAGACCTCAATAAGTATGCATAAAAGACACATATTGCTATGATTTAGTGTTCCCACTGTGATGGGAACAATGTTCTTGCCATGTTTTATTTCTAATAACCATGCATAACATGCTTATGGAGGTTCAATGGGTCTGATCTTCTCTGGCAGGAAATGGAATCAACTGAAAATGTATTGTCACTACAAAATCAGTAATACTAGTCAAGACCCTAAATAGGGAAGAATAATTTACAGATTCATTAAATTTACTTCTATAATAATAAAAAGAGCCAGCCACCAATGTTAGGGATGGAGGGGAGATAGAGCCTGTGAAGTGGGACTCTCTTTTAGCTCTTCCCTCATGCCTAATATGCACTGTGGTAGACTTTGAGGGGGTGTCACCCTGAAACTCAGTGACCTGGATGGTCATGCCACCCCACAGGAGTTGGGGGTGAGGCCTCCCTATAAGATGAGGTATTGGGTACCCAGATCTGATTCTGAATGAGGGCGGGGTTCACACAAGCCTCCCTTGAGGTATGTCAACTTCACAATGGGTGGTCTGGCTCCAAGATAGAGGCAGACAGACCAAGCTGTGATTCCCCTCTCCCTCATCATCTCTCATGCACTCTGGAATGCTATCTGACTAATGAATGCCTTTTATTAATATCGATATAGGGATTGGGGAAAGGGGTGAAGGGCAGAGGGATTTTGGGGTGGCCTCTTCTCTATTCCTATGGAGCCTGTCACTTGGGTGGGAATCTTTGAGTTTCCCACTCCTAAGAGTCTCTCTCCACATCTTCTCCTTCAGTTTCTATTTCTATTTCCTATTTCTATCCTTTTCTATAATTGCAAGTCAAACCAGAAAGGGTCTCTCAGCAAGACTGGGTAATGGGAGAAGGAGCCTAAGAGATGGCTCCCAAAATGGAGTCCCAAAACTTACTAACTCCTTTGTTGAAGCCTTGCTGGGTGAGAAGTGATGGAATCTTTGACCAGGGAATCAGGGTTTCAATGTTCAAAGAAAGATCATCAGGAAGCCCTTAGGACTGGATTTGAGCTGAGATGTTCTTCTCCTCCCTCTCTCATTCCTCTGCCGGAAGTCGTTCTCTTTTTTTTCCTCCTCCTGAGAATTACTCTGCATTCCCTCTAGTCTCAACTGTCACCAACTGTCACCAACCATCAGTCACTCCTTCTCTGGCTCCTCCTGTCCCATTTCCCTTTGCACAAATCCCATTCTTACACTTCTCTTTACACTTCTCTTCCCTAAGTTAATTACTCAAATAAGAAATTTTTCTTTGATCACAAAGTCATTTGTAGAAATTAGTTGAGTGAATGTGTGATTTCCCTTGCTTTCCACATCTAGTTAATTATCATTTTAGCCTCTTTCTTTGCAATATTTCATGTATCTTTTCCTACCAACATCACCTCCTCCTGCTTTCTCTTCCATCCCCAACCAATTCATATTTTGATTATTTAAAATGTGTTTTAATTAATATCCAAATATCAAATATCTCATTTTATAAACCATCCTAAATACTTTTCTGTGCAGAGCACTATGAAAGAGTTAGAGGAATTCCAAAAATTAAATAAGTCTAAGTCCTTTTTCTCATAGAATTTACAAACTTTAAAAAGTCATAAGAATTATATCAATGGATCAATAAGAAAAACATTATCTTGTATAACACCCTTCCCTCTGGATAACAGAATATGTCTTTTAAGATCTAGTAGTACATTCCAATATGTATGCATATGTGAACATAGAGACACATAAACACACATACAAATGTAGGCATGAACACAGAAAGACAGACACAGGCACAGAGATAGTATAATAATATTTACACACATACACATATATGCATATTCATATATACACATATATGCCAGTCATGTGTTGTGCATTTATGAATGTTTTCTACATATATGTATATATGTATGTATGTATGTATGTATATACGTACATATATATATATACACACACATGCATGCCCTCATCACGGACTCCTCACAACAATCTTTTAAGACAGGTACTATCAGTATGTTCATTTTATAGTTCAGAATACTGAGGCTGAGAAATGTTACTTCTCTGAGGTAATACAGGTAAGTAACTGACTGAGAGATTTGAACTTGAGTCTTCTTAACTTCAAGTCCAGTTCATGAGACATAGTTCCACTAAGCTATCCTAAGAAAAGTGGAATCAATGACTACAGAGTAAGAGTTGTTTTATTTCTGTTAGTTTATATTTGAGTTAAAATTTAATGGATGGTTAAGATTTCAATGGATAGAAAATGAGGAAAAGTTATAGGATATGAACAAATTCCCACATTTAGAAAAATAAAATGGTATGACTGGGAAATGATAAATTGTTCGATTTAATTAGATCATAGAATATGTGAAGTTTAATAATAAGCCTTAAAAATAGAAATTGGATTGTGCAAGTTCTCAAATTCTAAGCTAAGGAGTTTGAACTATATTCAGTAGCAGCCCCCCATCAGTTAATACATCTATTTTTACTTTCTCTTCTCCTTTGCTTAAGTGATGCTTAGTTTAAGGTAGGAAAATAGACTAAAAGGCAAAAAGAATCTTTGTAGTCTTTTATTCCAACTCTTTTGTTTTACATTTGTGGAAACTGATGGTTAGAGAGGATGACTAAAGAAAATATTAGCAAAAGATTGCCATGAACAGATCAACACAAAGAAATGATAATCTATAAGCATTATACTTTTTTTGGCTAATAATCATCCTTCAGAAACAGAAGCATGCACAGACTTATAATAAAAAAGATCATGTTTTGTTTTGTTTTGTTTTGCTACTGGCTACTATTTGGTCTTCAGCTACATACTTACTCAAATGGTCCATTTTTTTTTTGTGAATGACATTCTTTTGCTCTCTAGGTCTACTTGAAGCAGCTCTTGAAAAAAGGTGATCTACATTCCTAATTAGCCAGTTCTATAGGCAGATGCAGAGAGAATTCCCTTAAATGTTTTGTTAGGATCGCTTCTTTTCATTTTCTATTACTTTTTTTTAATTACATGTAGAAATTTTTAACAATTGCTTTCTAACCTTTTTCAACCCAAATTCTCTTCTTCCTCCCTTCCCCTTACTTCTCCCTCCTCCATAGGCAATAAGCAATCTGATATAAAATATCAAAGTGTTGTCATGGAATACAAATTTCCTTATTCTTCATATTATGGAAGAAGACATATCACATATGCAAGAAAAAGCTCAAGAAGGAAATAAGACAAGAGATGGTATGGTTCAATTTACATTCATACTCTCAAAGTTCATTCTCTGGCTATGAATAGCATTTTTCACCATGAGTCCCTTAGGATTTTCTTGGGTCCTTGCATTGCTCATAAAAAATTATCCTTCACAGTTGATCATTATATTATACAATGTTCTCCTAGTTCTGCTCACTTCATATTATTTTTACTTTGATTCTTAGTAATTTCTGCATTCTAGAAAATTTTACAATGACTCAATGATGGAGGACTGCATTAATCATAGATGAGATTTCATGCTTGCAGAAGCTAGAAGTTTTCTAAACACTATTAATTTGTCAGCTCCCTTCTCTTCTGACCTGTTTCTATCAAAATGATCACTTTATGACTTAAATTAAAACATATTTCAGAGACAGCAGTAAGAGATTTTCTTTACAATTGGGTAATTTTGATACTATGGAATGCCTCCCACTTCTGTAATAACTTTCCAAATGTTTCATCTCTATCTAGGATTCAATTGAATTAAAAGATTGAAATTGAGGTTTATTTCCTAAATATCACCAAGAAAGAAACATTTAGACAGTCTGAGAACTGTTGCCAAAATGACTAATATTGTTGAAAGAATGGTATATCACAGACACCAATAATCAATGAGAAAAGAGATACGTAGATAACTACACAAATTAAATGCATATTAAAATACCTAATATTCTTTTATTATCTGATTTATAAATAATTTAAATTGGAATTTTAATTCGTAGGAGGTTATAGCATTCCCTTCAGCACAGTCATATATCATAACAGTTTCCCCAGTGAATTTCAATGTGTTTACCATCTATTCAATTTATTGCCCAGTTTTGTATCCATCCAGAATGTCCTTTCATGTTGGAAATATTGACAGATCAACTTCATGTACAGTCTTTCTAACTAGATATTGTTTAAGAAAAAAAAGGCATTCTGCTTTCATTAAGAACTAGCATTCTATTAGACGAGCATGGAAAAAATTACCTGTCAGACGTATATAGACAGAAGAGTTCATGACCAATAAAAAATAAAAAGGTTCACAGGATAAAAAATGGAAATTTTTCATTACATAAAATTTAAATTTTAGAACAAAAATAAATGAAATTAAAATTAGAAGATAAGCACGAAATTAAGAAAATATTTATAGTAAATTTCTGGCATAAAAGACACATTTCTATGAAACACAGGGAACAAATTTAAATTGACAAGAATAAGAGCCATTTTCCAATTAATTCTCAAGAAACTAGATATAGACCAATGTCTTACACCATTTATCAGATAGGATGAAAATGTATACATGATCAAGTTATACAAAGAGATATAAACGAAGCATAAAAACAGGAAACATTACCTCTCAGATTTCTGGTTAGGAGAAGAATTTTTAAATGAACAATGAATAGAAAGTATTGAAAAATAGAGAAAGAATAATTTCAATGCATTAAATTGAAGATTATTTGTACAAGTAAAAATAATGTATCCAAGATTAGAAGGAAAGCAATTAATTGGGGGAAAGTTTTGGACAGTTTCTCAGACATAGGTTTAATATCTAAAATATATAGATAATTTTGTCAACTATTTGAGAGTGAGCCATTTCCGAATTGATAAATGGTCAAAATATGTGAATAGAAGGTTTTTGGATGAAGAATTCAAAGCTATTTATAACTATATGAAAAATGTTCTTAATCATTAATTGATTAGAGAAATGCAAATAATTACAACTCTTGAGATTTCATCTCACACTCATCTTATTGGCAAAAATGACAAAATGGCAAATTTACAAATGTTGGAAATGTGGAAAATAGGAACCTACTGCATTATTGGTGAAAATGTGAATTAATCATTTTGGAAAGCAATCTGAAATTATACTCAAAGAGGTATAAACCTTCATGCCTTTTGACCCAGTAATATCACCATTAGGTCTATTTCCTAAGGTGATAAAGGAAATAAATGAAAAGAAACCACATGAAGGGATATCCATTAATTGGAGAATGGCTGAACAAGTCATAGTAAATGATAGTAATGGGCTACTGCTGTGCAATAAGACATGACAAATGAAATATCACAAAAACCCCTAGAAAGACTTATATGAAGTGATGCAAAGTGAAGTGAGTAGAACCAGAAGAATGTTGTACATAGTAACAACAATAATGTATGATGATCAACTATGAATGACATAATTATTTTCCTTTTTTTTTTCCAAACCCATACCTTCTGTCTTGGAATCAATACTGTATATTAGTTCCAAGGCAGATAAATGATAAGTTCTAGGAATCCCTAGTCAAGTGATTTGCTCCCAGTAATAAAGTAAGAAGTGTCTGAAAACAGATTTGAACCAGAACCTCTCATCTCTAGCTTGGCTCTCAATCCATCAAACCACTTAGCTGCCCTCAACTTAACTATTTTCAAGAAGGCAAGGATCCAGGACAACTCTAAGGTACTCATAATGAAAAAAGATATTCACTGCCATAGGAGGAACAGATGGAGACTGACTACATATCAAAACATCATTCCTCACTTTATTTCTCCATGAGTTTTTCTCTAATGTATGCAATATGCCTCATTTTACAACATGATATACAGGGAAATATATTATATAATAGTATTTGTAAAACCAATATAATATTACCTGCCTTCTTGAGGAGGGAGAAGGTTTATGAAGAAGGGGAAATAAAGAATGAGATGTAGATTTTCAGCCATAGTTAATGTGTGAATTTGTTTCTCTTGGATGAGTATATTTATTATAATTTATTATATATTAATAATAAAAAAAGTTCCTAGGAATGTATTAGTAGAGTAATAGTTCCAAAATAAGTCATCTACTGAAAAATAAAGCTTTTATTTTACCTTTTCTCTTAATAAGAGGACATGGATTCATATTCATTTGAAAACATAATAACACATTAAAATAGCTGTGTAATATGATTTTTCCTAATAAAAACACTGTTTAAAAAACAAAAACAAAAAATTTAAAAACAATTAGTATGCAATTGTAGAAAAATAAAATATTTTTTAAAATATGAATTGGTTATTTTCAAAGAAATAAATATAAGCTTTTAGCAGTTATATGAAAAAATATTCCAAATCATTTGTAATTAGATGAATGCAAATTACATTCACTCTGAGGTACAGCCATGCACATTACATTTAGCCAAGTTTATAAAAAATAAAACTGACAAATGATGGAGGAACTACAGGGAAACATTTTTCTTTCATGTACTTCTGGTAGAACTGTGAACTAGTTCAACCATTCTGGAAAACAATTTGTAACTATGCCCCCAAAGCTATAAAACAGTGTATACCCTTTGACCCAACAATAACACTACTAGATCTATGCCACAAAGCAATCAAAGAAAGAGAAAAAGAACTATATGTACAAAAATAGTACAATTCTTTTTGTACTAGCAAAGAATTAAAATCTAAGAAGATCCTTTCAATTGGGGAGTTGCTTAAAAATTTGTGATATATACATACTTCAAATACTATTATGTTATTAAAAAATGAAAAAGGGGATGATTTCAGAAAAAAAAAAACACCTGGGAAGACTTATATGAACTGATACAAGTAAAGTAAGCAAAACCAGAACAATTTATATAATAACAATAATATTGTAAGAGTAATACACTCTGAAAAACTTGGGTACATCAATCAACAACACAGTGACCAACCACAATATCAAAGAACTCATGATAAAATATTCTATCCACTTTCAAAAAAAAAAGAACCAATAGATCACAGAATTCACAAAGTGAAATATACACATGCATACACACACACATATATAATATTACTAATGCAGGAATTATGCAGTGGGGTTTGTTTTTCTTTGCCTGGAAAAAGGAGAGAGGGAGAGAATATGGAATTAAAAATAAAATAGTTTTAAAAATCTAAACAAAATTTATCAGCTAAATCAATTGTTGAATAACTACAAATTTAGGCATTGAGGACTTCTAAAGTGAATTTAGGGACCTGAGTGAGTGTCCTTTCTCTCTCTGTGTATCTCTGCCTCCACCTCTTCCTTTGTTTCAGACTGTTTCTCTCTTTCTTCCTTTTTGTTTCTCTCATATTGCCTCTCTTTGTCTCTGTGCCTGTTTCTGTGTCTGTATCTGTCCATCTCTCTCTCTCCTCACTTACAACTGGTCATATTATTGGAGAGACAATACCAAAGGGAGACAATGAATCCATTCAAGAATAGAGAGACTGGACCTAGAGGAGACAATGAATTCTACCAAGAGCAAAAAGATACTTTGATGACTGAAAAATATGTGTGGAAGGGAAGTCACCTCAGAAGAGATATAACTTCAAGTATGGTTTATGTGCCAGGGAAGCACATCAACTTCAGTGGAAGAAAGGACTTTTTGGCTGTAAAGTATCAAGGGCTGGTTATAACTTACCTCTTGACCATATATGTATCATACCATTTTGCCTCAGTATAATTTTACTCTGTGCCTACTCTTTTTATAGACCTGTATTTGTGGAATAATGTTCTCCAGGATTTGGAAATGGGAGGATGATGGGAATATTTATATCAACTCTTCTTACTGTACTACCTTAATAAATATTTTTGTAAAAATTAGTCTGATTGTGTAATTATTAATTGGCATCACACTAATGGGGGTTTATGATCAATAGTAATAAGGAGAAATTACATCTAGAAACAGGAGAAAGAGTCATCAGCTATTCACTAAGCATTATAAATAAAAGTTGGAGAAGCTGTACCAGGGGAGATGCTATATGAAGATTTAATTTGGAGGGTTTTACAAGTTCTTCATAGAAATTCATACCCAGTATACTATTTTCAATAATGATTTACATGATATTACTAGCATGGTTATCAGATTGACAGATGGCAGAAATCTGAAAGACCTTGATAATATGATACATTACAGGATTTGAAAAAAAAAGCTTGATAGGTCATTATAAAAGAATCAAACAAATGAGTTTAATATTTATAAAGGATAAAAATAAAGGCCTGCATTTAGGTTCAAATAATTAACTATACGTTGATATAAGACAAGGAAGTTATTTTTTGCAAAAAATGGACTTAGTAGTTTTATATGAGCCAATCATGTGATATCCTAAAAGTGAAAACAATCTTATACTTCATCAACAACATTAAAATCTTCCCTCAAGAAAGCAATACTCTTTATTGGTCATATATAGATTAACATATTCAATTCTAAGAGTCTCATTTTTAAAGAGGTTGATTGGAAAGCTGAACTTAATTCATATGACAAGGATTGGGAGAGGTCTAAAAACATGCCATAGGATCAGTGGCTAAAAGAACTTGGTATATTTGGCCTCTGGAAAAGAAAAGAGAAGAATATAACTAACTTCTAATGCTTGAAGGGAGAATTGGTATGTAATAATAGATAGGGAATTAGTCTTGGGGTGAGAACATTCTAGGTTTGAAACCTGCCTTTGCAAAATGCTGTTGGGTGACCATGAACAAATTCCATAAACTTTCTTTTTTTTTTAAAAAAATCTTTAACTTCTCTTAACAATACTATTTCAATTCTAAGACAAAAGAGCAAAGTGGTAGACAATCAGAGTCAAATGATTTGCCCAGGTTCACACACTTCTAAAGTGTCTGAGTATAAATTTGAACCCGCCTGACACCAGGTCTGGTGCCCTATCGACTATGCTCCCTAGCTTCCCTGTGACTTTCAAAGTCTCAGGAAATCATTTATGATAAATTGCCTGTAAGTATCATAGAAATAAGCCTCAAATTAAGAGTGACCTATTTGAAGGGCTGTCATCTGCAAGTAGAGTTAGATTTATTCCATTTATGTTGAGAAGGCAAAACTAGGATCAAGTGGTAGAATATACTAGGAAATGTTTAAGAAAAAACCTTTGTGTAGGGCCTCACCTTGTTGAATGAGGCAAATTCAGGAAATAAAAGGAGTTTATTAAGCACATCAAGGCAACAGCATTGAGTGTAGCCAGGTGGCAATTCAAACCACTGTTTTACATGGACAAGTGTTATAATGAAATGGTGTGGTTTGTTATTTCCCTCTCCAGCTTATTTTAAAGATAAGGGACTGAGGCAGAATGAAGTGACTTACCCAAGGTTACACAGTTAGAAAGGATCTGAAGTCAAATTTGAACTCAGGAAGATAGGTCTCCTGACACCAAGCCAAGGATTATATCTACTAAGCTACCTAGCTCCCCAAGGCTTTTAGTGGATCCAAGTTTTCTAAATGTTTGGGGAATTAGACCTATAATTCTGAGATGAAGGAGCTACATAGGCTATTTGAAAGAGTATTATATTTAGCTACAATTTCCCAAACAAAATTAACAAAGGATTACTGAACATAAATGTAGGGGACATAGCACATACAATACAATGCCTGCCCCTAAAAAGTTTATATTCTAATCTGAAGGATAAGAAATAAAAATAAATTAAAGAAAATCAAGATTCAAGTGATAATCAAGGTACACAATGAAACAATCTAAAAAAAGAGTAAGCAATTAATCAGTGACTGAATTATGCAGTTAGAAGTATAATATTTCTGAGGAGAGAGGAATCACTTCAGTTCATGGTCAGCAGGGCATTTAGTTGCCATTTACTCATATTGACAACACAATACAGCCTCTGAATTTCATATTTAAATGGCATCATATTCTATGACCTCTTTTGCATAGATTGATTCATCAATTATCTTTGTTGCTCAACAAGGTACTAGTGGAAAATTTTTCTGTTGATATACAGCTGTGAATTCAATGGACCAGGTGTGTCTTTAAATTTCAGGGTTTTTATTTTTGTTTGTTTCATTTTTTGTTTTGGAGTCATTAAGCCCTGAGTTAGTTATACTGCCATTTGATTGAAGTATTTTAAGGATGAGATAAAAGACATCAGATTCTTCAGAAGTGCTGAGGGGATGAAGCCAAATTTCTGACTTGAAAAGGGGTTTCTTCAGCTCCCCAGGCGAGAAGGGAAAAGGAGGCTGGCACAGCCAGCAGAGTGTTCGGACATGTTAGCACTTATGGTGATAAATGGTGTTTATGTGCACACTGCTAGGAATTGAACTGAGACTACAAATTGTTCAGAAGCAATTTCTAACTGGAACATTTGAAAAGGCAGTTGTATAAAGGTTAGAAAAGGTTTTTTTAGATCATTATTCAATCAATAAAGCAGGGAGATGGGGTAGGGATAATACACATAAGGTTTACAATTACTTCTGGAATAATTATTGGATTACTATTAAAATATTAAATGTTCCATCACAAATTTTTTTCATCAAGATTGACATATAATTTGAGATGAATTTTTAGGGAGAGATCCTATTTGGGGATGAACTGTGAGGACCGGTGAATCATGTAACCCTTTCCTTAACTCCTTCCTAAATTCTCTAAAAGCAGGTAATGAAAGCAAAGTGGAGGGGTAGTTCCAATCAGGTAGAGAGACTTAAAGATAGAAAAAAATTGAAAAGAGAGAGAATCAAGGCTGTCAAAAGTTTTCAAAAAATGAGTGCTTGAAATTATCTTTGGATAGTAGACTGTGACTATATGACTGAAGTAATGAGATCAAAATTTGTAATGGATAGAGACCCAGCTTCATAGTCCAGAAAGACCATGGGTCCAAGTCCCATTACTTCTGAGATATATAGACTGTGACTCTTTGCAAGTCACTTAATCATTCAATGCCCTCAGAAACTTTCTAATATTATGAATTGTAGAAAAGTTGCCATCCTGTGTTGATAAAGGAAGATTCTTCAACAGTGAGTTATTAATAATGATATCTATCAGTTATATAAGACTTGAAGTTTTGAGCAGTGCTTTTCAAACATTACCTCATTTTTACCTTAAAGCAACCCTTAGGGGAGAGATGCTATTTTTATCCCATTCTTACATATGAGGAAATTAAGGGAAATAGAGATTAAGAATTCTTTCAGGCTCACATAGCTGGCAAGTGTCTGATATGGAATTTGAATACAGTGCTTCGTGACCCGAAGTTCACTACTTCATCCACTATACCATCTTGCTGACCATATAGTTCCCTATGTCAATTAAATCATAGTTTCATTGCAACTGTTCTTTTACAATCACAAAACTTATATGAATGTCTGGAAAAAACATATATATATATGTATATACATATACATATACATATATATA
>NC_058131.1:659163563-659272880 GCF_016433145.1 Gracilinanus agilis | reverse complement strand
TATACATATACATATATATATATACATATATATAATTTTTCTATCCTGACTGAAGTGAAAACCTATTTTGGAATTTAAAGCCTAGAATTTTAGAAGGTTCCATTCTCTCTCACTAGAAGAATATCACATTGATTTCTCCAAGACGAGGAAGAATTCCTTCATCAGATAAACTGATTTTAAGAAGCAGAATTTAATTTCCAGATGGAGCTTTGAGGATGAGCAGAGGTATTAGAAACAGGTACAGATCAAACTGTGAAATTATATGACAGTTGTTATTGATAGTTCAGTAGGTGCCTACTAATTCTTAAAAAAAATAGTAGGGAAATGAAACAGGCAAAATATTTTTGCCCTCAGATGTTAATATAAAACTGCCCAAATGTAAATAATCTATAAAATGAACTTAAAATTTTAATAAATGATTATACAAGTATTGTTAAGACTTGGTTATGTAAAAGCCTTAATAGAAATCCAATAAAAGAAAGGTATGTTCCAACTCATAAACATGTTATTTCAAAAGCACACTTTTAAAATAATTTGGAACATATTTTTCCAAAGAAACAAGCTGATAAATGTTCCTTAGATTCCCAAGCTAGTGCAACTTAATTTTCCAGAATCATGGACTCTTAGAAAAAAGATAGTAGACCTTATTTAATTCTATCCAAAACCAAATGAAAATATTCTCCATAACTTTTCTCTAAATAAGGACCTTCAGTTAACATTCATTTGAAGATCTACAGTGAAAGGAACAACCCTCGCTAATGCTGCCAGTTCTACTTTGGGACATTTTTCATTCTTAGGAAGTTTCTATTTACCTCGAGTTAAAAATGCTTCCATTAATTATTCTTATTCCTAATCTCCAAGACCAATCTCTCTTCCATATGAAAATAACTTAAATTACCTAACAATAACTATCAACTCCTGTTCAGTATTTTCTTCTTAAAGTTAAACATCCTCAATTCTTCCAACTGACTCAAGTTATATTGGCATTTTGGTTTCATTCTTCTGGATAAAATTCTTCCTAAATCGTGACATCCTTGAGCATTCAACCTAAATATATAAAACATAATTTAACTGAACCATACTGCTGATTAATTTTTATTCTAATCAATCATTGAAATTTTATTAACAAGCAGAAAATCTCAAAATCTTGTCCTCCAGAAGCTAACATGCTAATGGAGGAGACATGGGATTCAGCTAGGGCCCTAGAATACTTTGAACACCTTTCTTCTGTTTGTGTTTGGAAGTATATTCTTTCTTAGTGTTTGGGAGTATATTCTTTGTCCTTCCCCTCTACTCTCCAGGAACACAAGAAACTCCCATGTTCCGCCCTAGTGTTGATAAAAGGATTTCTATCTATTTTCATCCAATTTCTCTTTTTTAAAGACGAAGATTAAGATGAAGGAGTAGAATGAGGAGGAGGAGAAGAATAAATAGGAGGAAGAACAAAATAATAGCAGTGAAGAAGGCGATGATAATGGCATGTATATGATACTTTAAAGGTTTTGAAGATTTTTATAGGTTATTTCATCTGACACCAGGCAGGAATATTTTTTCAGTTAATTTCTAAAACATCAGCCCAATGTTTAGTTTGTTAATAAAATGCTAACACTTTTATATAAGTATGATGTTTGACCAGAAAATCTTTCACAACTTGAGCATATGTGCTTTTTTGGGGGAGGAGGGGTATGTGTCATTTCTGAAATCATGCACTTCTTCATGTTCTAATATATGCAGATTTCTTCTCATCCCTAAACTCTTGCTTTATATAGGATAAGAAGGGAATAAATAAGAAAATCAAATAATGAACTGTTTTTAATGCCTTGGTAGCTATGCATTTTGTGACTTTGCTCCCCACGCTCATGCTTCTTATGGGGCTATTACTTAAAAACTCAGCTCTCCACCAATATTTTGGAGAGCTTTCAGAGAGGTGTGGATATAGCTTCATTTCTCTTTCTCAATTCTTAGATACAAGCCCAAACTGGTCAAAGTGGAGTGTCTCCTAAGCAAAAAATAACCTTGAGTATTTGCATCATTTTAATTAGTTCTGTTCTCTGAGGCTATGATAAGGGAAGTTTTGATCTTCGTGGATTCTGTGAATTCAGATGTAGACAAATTGATCTTAGGAGTTCTTTTACCTCTGCTGCAGAAAACTATTAATCTTTTGGGTCAGCTAGGTGGAGCAGTGGAGAGTGCTAGTCTTAGAGTCAGGAAAATCAGAGTTCAAATTCAGTCTTCCATACTTACTGCCTCTGCAACCCTGGGCAAAGCCACTTAACCCAACACAACTTGCCTTAGTTTTCTCATCTACAAAACTCAACTGGAGAAGTAAATGGCAAAAACCACTATAGTAACTTTGCCAAGAAAATCCCCAAAATTGAATATGACCAAAGATGACTAGATAACAACAACATTAATATTTTCCTTCATAATTTGCTTCAAAATGACTAAACATTCTTTTCATTCATGACATGACTCTGACCAATCTATCCTGCTTATTGAGGTCCTTCTAAACTTGTGAGCTCCCCAACATATCTCCACAGAATTCTCAAGTTCCCTAATAGAAACCCTTTCTTTTGAATAGTGGAGCTTCTTTCAAAGCCGGCTTCCACTCTTAAATATTCTTTACCCTCCCTCCCTTTACTACCTTGATCATGATTCTTCTGACTTTTTTTTTTCTTTGTGGGTCTGAGAATTTATCTTCTTCAAATTTCTGTCCACTTCCCTTGAGTAAAATTAGGGGATGGAATAAATTATCCATAAAGTTCCTTTTAACTTGGATCTGTGTTCTAACACCTTGATTTTCCTTTCTGCTCTCTCCTTTCCCTTTTGCAGCTTGATCTGACTCCTTCCTCTATAATGCTTAGAAGGAATTGGCTGAAATAGAACATAGGTGTTAGAGACCTAAGTCTTATTTTCTATATGATCTTGGGCAAATAATTCTTTAGGCTTCTCTCTCCTCATTCACGACTGTAATATTCATGTTTCTGAGAGGGGTTCAAGCTGCATCACAGAATTCCATAGTGCCCCCCCAGAACTCTAAGGGAGGGTGCAGTTAAGGGCAGTTGGACTCCTGGTATAAAAGCAAGTGTCCTGACTCTTGGCTCTTGGCTTTCAGCACACACACTCTGTGTAGCTTTTGGGGCTGAGACATTCAGTCACTCACAGTCAGAGGCTGCTTTACTTTGATAGCTAACCTTAGAGATAGACCTTCAAGCAAGATCACCATCTACTTACAGTTTAGCTGTTAAGGGGTTAGAAGGAAGATTATTTAGGGGTTTAGATAGAAGTTCAGCCATACAATATACATTCTCCCCCCCCACCCCGGGGGAATGTATTGCTAGTCTGCATTCAGCAGTTTTAGCCAGGTTACCTTTCCTCCTCTTTCCTTAAACTGATTCCCTTCTCTCTGTTCCCTGTAATCATTAAATTCATTTGGTTTGTGAAGGATAGAGTTTGTATCCAGTTAACTTGGGGTTATACTTACTACCTTCCTTTCACCAAGCCAAGTATTTCATTCAAGCTGGGGTTGAAGCTACCTCTGCCCTAGGGCCTGTGGTCTGTTCTGAAGAATATTTCTATCCTATGAGAGAGTAATTCAAACCAAGAAAGTTATCATCACAAGGGGTTTAGTCCCTATCCACTTACTATCTTGGCCCAGATTTTACCATACTTGAATAACCTCCATAACCAGCTCTGAGAGTGTTCTGTTAACTGATTTCCAACTGCTTACAGGGTGGGGGTAGGTGAACCTGTACTCCATGGTCTCTTGCCCCTCCCATCCAGTCAAGTGTGCCTGCTTTTCCTCTGATCTGGGACTGGGGAGAATCCATTGCCGTCTGACCCTAATCTTACACAACTTGAATGAATTGGGCTAATAAGAGCTAATACCTAACATTTTATAGTACTTTAAGTTTGCAATGGACTTTATTTATATTCAGTCCTCACCAGAGTCTTAGGAAGCAGATGCTACAATATAAAATTCCCATTTTACAGTTGAGGAAATCGAGACTGCAACCTTAAATCCAAACAAGTATACAGGTCTATAGCAAAGATATTTATTTCCACTGAGAGAATTCACTCGGGGCAAGAGATTGGATATACCCAAGGAATCCCATGCCAAGAAAGTGGAGGAAGGTATAGCTTTATATAGTGTTTCAAGAAAAAGGAGAATCAGATCTTTTTAGGATTAGAAATATACTGTCAGTCTTTTAGAATGCCCTTTTAGAATGCCCTAATTTTAATAAGATAGAGGAAAGTGTGGGCACTGTTCAAGACATGCTGACCTTTTTGAGGTCAAAACATTGCAAAGTCACTTCCAAGGCATATATTACCATTGCAAAATCTTAATGTTCTAAAGTAACTATAAGCATCGCAGAAGTCATTAGAAACTTGTTATCCCCTAATAATTGCTTCTTATCCAATTCTACTAATGTAGTAAGTAAGCATCAGATGCAGGATTCAAATTCACTTTGTTTTTTTTTTCTGACTCCAAATACTAAAATCTATCCGTTATGTTGAAGTCCTTTCTAATTTTAAATATATTACACTTAGCATTATAGATATTGAAGGAACTAATTACCTTTGTGGATACAGCAAAATTTTCTGAGTACTCAACTGAGCAGAACAACTCTAATCATTTTATTTTGTTTAGTGGTAGCATGGAGGTAGGGGGTACACAAAACTGTGTTTGGAATGAATGAAAAGACCTGAATTAGAATTGTTCTGTAATTTAACAGCTGTGTGACCATATGCAAGTCTTTTAAACTCTACTTAGCTGATGTTTTCCTCTTCTGTGAGATGGGAACAGTGAATGATACCTGTCTCACTTATCTCACAGGATTGTTCCAAGGAACAAATGAGACACTTGTTATATGGCAGTGAGATGGTATGGAAATAGAGAATTCAACCTGAAATAGAGATTAGGTGAGTTCTAATTCTGACTTAGACATTTGCTATCTGAATGACTTTGGGCAAGTCACTTAATCTCTGCCTCATCTGTAAAGAAGAAGAATAATACTGTCTACTTACCAGGGAAGTTATAAGTGTCAAATGATATTGCACATGCAAATTTTAAAAGATTACATAATAATTTTGTTATTATTTTAAGTGCTCTCTATATAATAAGTGAATATAATATCTCCTAATTTAATTTAATAATTTAATATCTCCTAAGAAATTTAATAATTTAGTATCTCCTAAGAAATCATCAGCTCTCAGAGGTCCAGGTCTATTGCTGTTGACACTTTGGTATTTGTATATCCATTACGTAGACCAGTGATGGCAAACCTATGACTCACGTGTCAGCACTGACACATGTAGCTATTTTCAATGACACTCGGCCACATGCACCCGCATACAGAGAAGTAGGGGGCCTCACGGAGAGGATGAAACATTTGCTGTAGTGTAGTGTAGACACTCTGTGCACTATAGATGACAATTCTACTTATATTAATTTACCTATTTTGGTTTATTAAATACAGTTATATATTACAGTTATACATTTTTGTTATTTAAACAATAAATATCATGAAATTATGTTTTTTTCTCGAAGTGACACACCACCTGATTTATGCTTAGTTTTTTGGCGAATTTTGACACACCAAGCTCTAAAGGTGGTCCATCACTGACCTAGATCTTTCCTTGCAAATGGAAGGTGATTAATAAGTTGGGTTTTTTTAAAAGATTTTTACCAGGGAGCAGCTGGGTAGCTCAGTGGATTGAGAGCCAGGCCTAGAGACAGGAGGTCCTAGGTTCAAATCTGGCCTCAGACACTTCCCAGCTGTGTGACCCTGGGCAAGTCACTTGACCCCCATTGCCTACCCTTGCCAATCTTCCACCTATAAGTCAATACACAGAGGTTAAGGGTTTAAAATTTAAAAAAAATATTTTACCAATTATAAAGCACTATAAGAATGTTTATGGAATTATAGTCTAGAGAGCTCAAAGGAAACTAACAGTTGAATGAAATGCAATCTCTTCCTTTCACAGATAGGACCAATGAATCCAAAGAAGTAAACTGACTTTACTAGCACCACACAAGTAGTAAATAACAGAATTCAAATTGTGCCCTTCTTCTGACTACAAAACCCTTGATCTGTACAGTTGTCTTTTTATTATTTCTATTACTGTTACAAAAGGTAAGAGACTAGATAGCACAGTAGACAGGGTGCCAGACCTGGAGTCAAGAAGACTCCTTCTCCTGAGTTCAAATCTAGTCTCAGACACTTACCAGTTATTTTATTCTGGAAAAATCATTTAACTTTCTTTATCTTACTTTCCTAGTTTGTAAAATGTGATGGAAAAGGAAATGGCACACAATTCCAGTGTCTTTGCTAGAAAACCCCCAAAGAGATAAATATTATTGAAACAACAGAACAACGCTGCTTTTCACATGCTATACATTTGTGGACAAGTGTAAAAATTATAGAATTTTATTCTCCACAATATATCCAGAGGAAGTAGCAAGAGGAGGAAGTAAGGAAATTATTGCCTTATTTTTACCTTGTTTCTTTACCCCATGGTGATGGTAGTGAAATATTTGAGAATCTTATTTTAATTTCTTTTTGCATTTTTGCTCCAAGCATATCCATTGCATGTGAACTCCATTGACAATTTACTCTCAAATTCTATACTTCTTGGTGCTTCATAACTCATTAGAAACATCTAATTTCCCTAACACTGGTTTCTCCATTTTCTCTTCTGCCAATCCATTCCTTGATTGGTTAAGATCTTGGTCATAGAGTCTCCACAGGTCACATTTCTATTTGCAAGCTCTCAAAAGTGGATGGTTAATCTCAGTTGTATCCTGCAAAACCATTTGCCATTTGGAACAATCTACACAGCTGGCTGCACCACTCTTCTACATAAATCAGAATGCATTTAGAGTTCTGATAAAAGCTTCCAATAAACTTTTGTCTGTATCATAAAATGAGACACATTTGGCACCATTCATTCACAATGCTTCTTCTCTGAATTAATATTGTGCTTCATGTGCACTGTCCCAATTAGGTTTGCTAGTTGGCTCAAGGTGAATGTGCCTAGGTGCTTGCTTCTCATAGTAGTTTATGAGTGATATCTGAAATTAAATTGTCCAAGACTATATCTTTTTAGCCCTTTATTATCCAGTGTCTACTATTATTCATCTATATGAATACTGAATATCGTGTGTGTGCATGTGTGTGTGCATGCGCACATGCATTTTCCCTCACAGAATTCTGATTTTTTAACCATGTGGGGAAGTTCTGATGAAGAAAGACTTACAGGAGGAGTCACCTGGGATACTTAGAGCTTCAGTGATTTGCCTGTGATCACATAGTAGGTGGCAGATGTAAGACAAATCAAAGTGTTCCAAAGGGTCTGGCCACCCATATGTGTACAAACTAAACTATCCCACCTCTTTATTTGACTATAATTGGAACTTAATAATTATATGTTGAATGTTGGCACCTGGGTTATAACTGCCTCCAAATCAATCTTTCCATTCTAAACCATCTTCTCTTTGACTGCCAAATTGGTCTTCCTTAAGCAATAAGTCTGATTAGAACACTCCCTTAATAAACTCCAGTGACTTCCCAATGATTTAAGGATGAAATCTGGACCCTTCTTTGAGGCTTTAAAACACTTCCCAAATTAGGCCCAGCTTAGTTTTCTGGACTCATTCATTTTCTTTTCTGAATTCAGCCAAAAGTATTGCAGTTTTTCATACTTAACAATTCATCTTTCATCTCCTTACTTTTGTGCTGGTTGTGTCCCTTCCATGGAATTCACTCACTCTTTAGTCATCCTTTAGCATCCCTCTACTTCTGTGGATGGATATACATGTATTTTATGTATGTATGTATGTATATAAATATATACTTTAATAATAGATTAACTCTATATTTATTGTTTAATTATTATTCAACAAATCAAAGTACAATTGTATTTTTAAAGTCTTCTATACAAAGTATTATGAATAATAAATACAAGAAAAAAATACAAATTTCAAATGAATCCTGTAAGCGATCCATCTCCTAGCCTCTACTAGATTTTACTATTATTCAGAATATCCTCAATCTCTTTTAACTGTTACAAAATCAAACTATTCAAAGTTTCATATGTTTTTACCCTCAGCACATGTGTTTTCCGGTTTGTCAATTTTGAGAAGTAAATGGACGCTTATTGAATTGTTACTCCAACTATACTATCTCTTCTTGTTATGCTCTTTTTTGTTTTAAATTTTTATTTGCTCAAATATGTACCTATTTTTTCCTAAAAAAATGTAAGTTACTAATGTGGAAGGACTATTTAATTTTTCCTAGCATAGTGCCTATGTCACAGTAGGCACTTAATAAATGCATATCATTTTATTGATTGAGTTTAAATTTAAACTAATAAACAATGAGTTTTACACAAAAAGTTTATCTAACGGTTAAACTATTTCTTGAATAATCATCTCTTTCCTTTAATAAGCCCTGTCCTTTCAGATGCCCCATGGTACACATCACCTTTCATGGTGACAATCTACTGAGACCCACTATCCTGGAGTGTGTGTTATTCCTGTTGGCTCCCAGAGGAGCATAGGGCCGCAACCATCTCACGCCAACGGACTCTGTTTTGGGCAACTTCCCCCAACTGGGCCCATGTCATTCCGACGGCCTTTGTTTCGTTTTTGACAGATCTTCGCCAGGTCTGTTTTGGCCTTCCGACTTTCCTCCTCCCTGGTGAATTCCAGCTCAATGCTTGTCTGGCAACGTTGTCCTCTGGTTTTCGTAGTGTATGTCCTACCCATCTCCATTAATTAATTATGTAATAATATGTGCTTAGTAATTATATATTATATGTATAATATACTTATACTTATATATGTAAAAAATAAAAACTAGTCTGAGAGGAATGGGAGGGAAGGAGAATAAGATGAGTCAAGCGACTTGCCCAGGGTCGCATATTTAATAAATATCTGATGCCAGATTTAAATTCAGAAATAAGAGTCTTCATGATCCCAGGTCTGGTACTCTGTCCTCTGTGCTACCTACATGCTTAATAAATGCTTTTTTGTTTTTTGTCGCTGTATTCATTCATTCAGTACCTATTATAACCAAGTATTTTGCTCACTTTGATTATGAGACCTTTCCAGTGCTCTATTCACATCACAATTTATATATTCCAATACACCACTCATTTAATCATAGTCTAAATCTAAAAGATGGAATGCTTTTTAAAAATATGATTACAATTAAAAACAATAATAACTAATGCTAAAGTGTCAATCCAGGCTAGCTACATCTTAAATTTAAATGTATTTGGTTTCTTTGTTTCATTAAAATACCCAGGTACTCCCTTCCTCCTTCACCTTCCCTTTAGAGAAAATATCATTTGACAAAATGATATATGTATATATAAAACTATGTCTCACTTATTTCTATTTATCAATTCTTTCTCTGGAGGTGGATAGATACAAGTCATTCTTCAAACAAGATTTCTATTGCTTTATTTACTATATATACATACATATGTATGTATGTATATATGCATGTATATACACTGACAAGTACCTCTTAGGGATAGGGTGGCTTATTCTAAAAGAATGCTTCTGATGATGGGAATATCATATCCCAGGAAGAGAAGTATTAAAATGTCCCTCTTCCCTTATCAACCCTGTGAGCCAAGCAGGAGATTTAAAAAATCCAACAATCCTCATTTTACAATTACAGAAATAAATGTCCTCAAAGGTTAAAATTTTCAAGGACCACAAAGCTAGCAAATGCCAGGATATAAATCCAGGTGTCCTGATTCCCAGTTTAGTACACTGCCCCCTAAATTAAACTCCATTAGCTCTTTTATAGATTTTCCATATCCATATCCAAACCCATGTTTTGATCACTTTTCCTCATTGGCTTCAATTTCCCTGAAGACTCATCTCTAATCTCACCTGCAGGGATCCCTTTCTGGTACATCTCACCTTATTCCCCCTCCCTCCTACCCCTCTGAGACTGACTTTTATTTTACATATATATAAATATATTATACACATAATATATAATTACTAACCATATAGTATTATAATACATATTATATTTACATGTATATATTTAAATAAAATATGAATATTGTATGTCAATTATATTTGCAAATTCAGTATGCATTCTATGTTTAATGTGCATATGTGTATTTATACACATATCCCCCTATTCTAATGTGAGCTTTTTGAGAACTTTCATTATATTTTGGCCTTTATTTGTACTCCAAGCGTATTTAGCAAAGTGCAAGGTACATAGTAAATGCTTTAAAATATTTATTGACTGGCTGACTAACTCTAGGGCTAGACCTGATCCTAATTGTCCTCATTCTAACTCACATATGCAAAACTGGGGAGAAGAAAGAGAATAAAATCTGTTCACCTGGTGGCAGCATACTCTATGTAAATAGAGGCAAAATAGATAGCCTCTTCCAAACTAGGTTTTAAGCCTTAAGATGGAAAGTGACAGCAATAAATTCTATATTATTGATTCATTCTTTCCACATTATAAAGGCATTAAGCTTGCCCTTTGGTTGATAGCCTTAGCCGCTATTTCATCAAAAATAATCCTAAAGGGAGACATGTGGCAAGAACTGAGAAGTTTTTTCTCCATTTCTAACCTCCTCCTGATCCTAAATGATGTCCCTTGAAGGAAAGCACACTAAAAGATTTCAAAAATACCTAATATCACCCACTACTTTTTTTACCACAGGGATTGCTCACTACCTAGTATGGTTTGACTGGCACCACTCACTTCCAGATATATTAAAGGAGATTATTTATTATTGAGGAGAAATCACTGGAGAGGATTGAAGACACTGATCCACTCTTGAATAAGCAGAAAATTGTTTTTTGGGTGGAAAACAAAAGCCAAACATGTAAGAAAGAGGAGGAGATATTAACATTCATAATCACTTACAAGAATAGTGAATTCAGAGTTTTTATTGAGTAGACAAACAAGAGAGACCTGTTCAGTATACTTGTTTTTAAGGTCAATAGGAAGAATACCCAGAGGGAAATAGCCAGTGAGAGAAAGAATCTGAAGTTTAGCACTATAGATGTGGCGCAGGAAGGAACCTGATCAGATTGGGAAAATTCCCTTTTGTCCTGATGAAAACTAAAGTCAAGATCAGAGAAAACTCTCTCTCAACAGTGGGCTTTCATCTTGCCTAAAAGTAATACCTGTTGTCCAATGGTTAAAAAATAAATGAATTGGAATTGCAAGAGTAATACAAGAACTATACCTAGAAAATAAATCTGGTCAGGAACCCAAAAGGTGGCACTTTTCTGGGCAGGTCTAATTGGAAGATATAAAGGGTTTTAGAGATCTTCAAGAAGAGCTCATTGGAAGGCATCTATTTTCTTTTTCTCTTCTTTAATATTTTATTGATATCTTTGTCTTTTTTCATTTGTCATTTCTAGATATATCCTAGGCCCATATGTGAGATTCTCTATGTAACCAAATAATACCTTTCTACAAACAAACAAACAAGAAGAAAAATGGCAATTGAGCAACACCAATAGATAATTCAACTGATTGGGTGAACTTGGCCATGTAGGCATCATTCTATTCATGTAGAATTCTCACCCCTCTTACAAAGAGATATAATCTCTTCTTAAGAGTCTTAATAATTATAGAATATTTCATTTCAGGTTATTGAACATTTTTGCTTACATTGCTGGAGGAGTCGTGTATTATTTTCCAATTATTGTTCCCTTTATTTCACAAGCAGAATAAATTTAATAAATTTAAATTTGATGAAATATAACTAAGAATGTATTAGCCTAGGAATTTAGGGGTAGGGTCAGGATAAATGACAAATAATTTGTCTGGATAAATCTCACAAGTAAATTCTGATTTTATGGTAGTACCCCTTGGAGGGCACTGGTTTGAGTTGCCTGAAGAAGTCTTTGATGCATTATTTATGGTGAAGAGAGGTCATGTTTCTCAATTGTAAGCCAATGTGTCAGGCCTCCAAATATGGACCTAAAAGGGACTGCCAGGAAGAAAAGCAGGAGGAAGATGATGAGGCTTTCGTATTAGTAGTCAATGTTACCCATAGGGATACATAAGCAGAGAAAGCAACTGAAACAGAACTCATGGTTCTCTTGTCCAGTGTTTCTTATCTGTCCTTGATGAGTCTTTTGGCCTCCAGTCTTACTAACATCTCTCTCTCTCTCTCTTTCTCTCCCTCCCCATTTGCCTCTGTCTCTGCCTCTCTCTGTTTCTCTTTCCCTCTCCCTCCCTCAATCTTTCTCTCTTAATGTATAAATTATTGCATGTTAATTAATAATGTTTAATATTAAAATGAAAAATGTATATATACATATATATGCATATCATTATATATACTTATGCGAATATCAAAAAGGAAAGGGAATAGCTAGTAGGTACAGTGGATAGAGTGCTGGGTCCAGAGTCAGGAAGGCGAAAGTTCAAATTTATTTCAGATACTTATCTACTTTGTGACCTTGGGCAAGTCACTCAACTGTTTACCTCAGTTTCCTCATATATAAAATGAGCTGGAAAAGGAAATGTTAAAACTACTTTAATATCTCTGCCAAGAAAAACCCAAAATAAGTTCATGAAGATTCAAGATTCAGACACAACTAAAATGAACAACAATAACAATGAAGGAAAAGTATATATAGAGTTAGAAAATATATAAGTATATAATATGTAAATATATAAAATCTCCTCTCCTTAAATTATTCACTGGATGTTTCTTGTCCTCTCAGCTGCTATCTCCTCGTTGAACCCATCTATGACTCTCTGCTTCTTCCCACCTTATTACTCCATTCTCTTCTGGGGGTAAATGAATAAATATGGGTCTGATAGCCTAATTAGCTGAAAGTTTCCTATAGGTTCCCCTGGTTTTAGATTTGAGTAGTTGTTGAAAAAATTAATTGGAATCTAGGGAAAGAAAATGCTACAAGTCATTCTAATAATGTTATTTGGCAGGTTCAGGTTATCTAGGTGGATGCTAATACTTTCAGCACTTCAGGAACCTTATATAAACAAGATCCACAACCACTACCTCCATCACCACTGTTAGCATCCAATGAGGGTTGATCAAGCTCTGATTTTCACTTTCTCCTGTGTTTCATTATTGGTGTATGTTCCTAGCTCTCTATTTCTCTTCCCTCTGATAATCTTTTTTGCAAATAGCCAAATGAGGAGTGACTGTCCCTTTCTTGGAATTTCTACATTAAGAGTGAAGAATGATCTTGGGAAACATTTCATATAATCATTCAGTTTTTGTTTGCTATCCTTTATCTTTAGGGATTACTTGAGGTACAGTTCCAAAATCCCTACTGGAAGAGGTTGATATAGGACATGAGATGCCCTTATGCTCTTTTCATTGTTTCTGAGAGGTGGCTGATATGAAAGCTCCTAAAGAAATATCCCAGCCAGAGGATGCTCTTTGGTAGAGTTTGGATGGTATAATTAGATGCAAGGTATCTTACCAGCTTGAAGACCTTGAATCCTATATTGTTATCTATAGCCATAAGAATATATTTGAGAGAGGGTTCTTTCTCATGGCAATGTGCTTATATGATCTGGAGTGTGCTATCTCTACCCTTCATGACATTTTCCAGTACAAGGGCTTTTGTACGCTGTCAGAGCTAACAAAATAATTTTTGTGGTTCTGAGTCTATTCTTCATTGGTGGTGTGGCAACCTCTTTTGTAGACCCATTGTTGCACAGTTTTCTCATTGCTATGGTCTTTTAGAACATGAATTTTCCAGTCAATGGAAGATGTTTTGAGTCTAGAAACTGAAACTTTCAGTTCTATTCAATTCCACAAACATTTCTTAAGGACATATAATGTCCACGTAATGTGTTAGATGCTGGAGATACAAAGAGAAAAATAAAAACAGGACCTACCTACCCAAAATAAAGTCATATATAATGAGAGGACCCAAAACATACCCAGAAAAATAGAAAATATATACAGAGTGAACAAAAACATCATTGGAAATGTGCTAACAACCAGGTGGAATGAGGAAAGGTCTTATGTACAAAACAGAACTTGAGCTGCATGTTCAAAGGAGCTGGGGAGAGAATTGAGTAGGGAGAGGAACCCAGGATGGTCCTTTTCAAAGGCCATGAAAGGGGAGATAGAATGTTGTGGATGAGAAATAACAAGTAGGTCAGTTTGACTGGAACATAGAATGTGTGAGGGAAAAGTGATCTGAAAACAGTCTGGAATTATATGTCGGAGCCAGATTGTCATGAGTTTTAAATGCCAAAGAAAGGAATTTACATTTTATTCTAGAGACAACAGGGAAAAAGTAAAGCTTTTTGAACAGTGGAATGACAAGATCAGAACTGTGCTTTGGGAACAGTATAGTAGCTATATAGATGATTGCTTGGAAAGAATTGAGTTGAAGAAACCAATTAGAAATCTGTTGCAATAGTCCACCCCTGGCAATGGTTTTCAAGTTCATGTGCCCAAAATGAAATTTCAAGCTTCCTGTAAGCCCCCTGCATTACCCCAAAGAATGGAGGGAGGAAGTGCTTGCTTTGGGAGGCTGACAGAGGGGAGAGATGCAAAAAATGTGCTCCAGCTCTGGGAAGAGGAAGAACAGAGCAGCTCCCTGAGCACCAGCTCGGCACCCATGCCAATACTTTGCCAATGCTGCAATAGTCCATTCAAGGGGTTACGAGGGCCTGAAGTAGGATAGTTGATGTGAAAGAATAGGGGACAGATTTGAACAATTTAATAGTGAAGGTCACTCCATTCCCTAAAATCAAAAGTCCAGACAATTTTGCCTTCTTTCTGTTTTTTATGCAGAACTTTTCATCTTCACTTTCTGTGGTTTTATATAAAAGAGCCCCTTGTGCCTGGAAATGCACTTATTCTTCCTCTGAGAAAGTCTATTTTCCTTCAAAGTATAGCTCAAATACCACATGCTACATAACATATTTCCTGATACCCTGAGGGACTAGAATTTTTTCCCTGAAATTATCTTATAGTTATCTTGTAAATATTTTGATATTTACAATATGTGGGAATGTAGTCTATTCTGATAGAATGTAAACTCACAAGGGAAAATGTCATTACACTTTGGTAATTATATTCCCGGTTGCCAAGTAGGTTGATTAATAAGGAAATATTGATTAATTAAAACTATTTAAGATTATGCAGAATATTTTGAGATATAAAACAACAAACATAAAATTGCTTAGGAAGGACAATGTAAATGTTCCCCTTCAATAATTTTCTAAGGCTATAAAAATTGGTTTTCCCGATCCCTCACCTCCCTCTTTAGAAAATTTATTTTTTTAATTACTTTTTAAGTTTCCAACTAACAAACTTTCATTTTCTCTTCCTTTCTCTCTCCACTAATTTAGAAAAAAACCCAACCTTATAACAAACATGCATTATCAAGCAAAAGATCCTTACATTATCCATTCTCAAAATATAAATCTCCTTTACCTCAAGTCCATTGCCATGAAGAGTAGAAGCAAAGTTCCTAACTATAAACTAAAACACTGATCTATAGAATTTAAAAACCAAAGTTCTACAGAAAGTCATAATTAAAAGTTCAATATACTTATAGCCACTGGATCACATTAAGTTGTCTCAAGTACTAGATGATGAGATGCTATTTCAACAATACTGCCTGCCTAAGAATCTTGCTTATTATACATTTGTTCAAGATGACATGGGAAGAAGATAGAGATACAATTAAAATGGATTGTCAGAACAAAAATTCATCAGATAATCCACTCAAATATTGGCAGCTAACATTGGAAAAGACATAATCAAGAGAATCTAAGCTCCAACAGCCATCTTTTATGCTGCAGTTGGATTCACTCCTTCCAATAATATTAAGGAATCCCAAAAGCATGGTTTAAAGAAGCCAAATTCAGGAACTGCACTAAAGGAATCCATATGAAAAAGTCACCTTTTATTTTAGTTGTAAAATAGATGGACATCTGCGTGTTCTGTTCAATTAACTTTCCTTGCAATCATTCCTCTGTTCTTTATAGGATGAAAAGCAGAAGTGAATGATATCATTCAAAGTAAAGAATTTGTTGCTGCACCGAACAATGAATGTAACCATAAAATTTGCATCAATGTATAGACATTGAAAGGCTTTGATATTTGGGTAGAGACAAATAGGAAGGCTATCCATATGAAATTTTATCTGAGAGATAGTTAATATAAAGAGCCCTGAATTGGGAGTTAAAAGATCTAGAGTTCATATTACCACCAGAAGGAATATCAAAAAGTTACTTTTCCACAGGCCTTACTAAGCATTGAAAGAAGCAAACGAGAACCTACTTCTGGAATGCTTTTGATCATCCATAACTCTTGTGCCAAACAAGTTATTTTCCTGAAGAGTCTGAATCATTGTTCTGTTCTAAAAAGTCAGAGTTATGAAGTTAAATTGACCTAAGAAAGAGAAAGACCATCTGATAGGTCTATATGTTTTTTGGGGATATGTTTGAGATACAATATTTTCTCCTAAAGAAGCAGGAAGAAAATACTGGAGTTTAAAAGCAAGATTACAAAGATAATTAATGTTACTCAAGGCTTATTAATAAATAGCAATGAGTTCTCCATGATAAATTTGTTCTGTTCAGTGCAGAGAAAACTTTAGAGGGGAAGTTCTTAACAATTTTTTTTTCCTGGACCTCTATGATAGTCTGCTCAATGTTTATTGTCTTTTTGCTTTTTCTGCAAAGGAGAATGACCTTTACAATGGAAATGACAAAATAAAAATGACAAATTGGGAGCAGAGAGTCAAGATAACTAAGAAAATGGTAAGAGTGCATGTAGATATTTATGATGAATTTTTTACCTGATCCAGTCAAACTTTATCATTAAATCCTGAAAGAACTATATTATGTGTGCCTAAAATAAAAGTCAAGTTTGTAAAGAATATCAATTATATTGAAATGCAGTTATTCCAAAATGTTTAAAGGCAAAAACAAGATGATATTGCTAGTTTAAGAGCCCATACTATAGAGACTAAATTGTATGACTTTAATAAATGATTGTAGACTGATTTGTATATAGAATAACAGTCTGCTGATTCCAAAAGGCAAGTCATACAAATACATGTGCACATACATATATACTTCATGTATATATGAATATATACACACATATTATATGTGTATTATATATACATACTTGTATATGTTACCATATCTCCATATTTTTGGCTTTAGTGTTGAGTCGTACATAAACATCTCATCGTAGAAGAGAAACAGAAGGATGTGTGCTACATTCTACTAAATACCAATCACTTTACCAAATCATTATGTAGCAGCCAACCCATTCCAAAATAGGCAGCCTTCTTAGTGGGAAAAGTGATGTGGGGGAAATATTTTTCAGTGTATGGTTCCCCTTCCAGTATTAATGATGTTCATAGTTGAGCTAGAAGAAGCAAATTACTTAGAAATTTGTAAGCTGGCAGTGATAAAGAAATATAGAATACATTTTAACTCCAACAAAGAGATTTCCAGCAGGGACCCTTCATTTGTACCCTGTAAAATAGGCCAAATATATTAAATATATTGAAGATTTACATCATGGTCAGAAGGGCAGGCTCAGTGGAGCCATGATTAGGCATTTATGGTACATCCTTACACTATCACCAGGTAAAATGACATAGGATTCATCCTATAGTTGAGGAGTTTTCAGTGAGAATTTTGGCTACTTTTTAGCCCATGCTTTGGAATGTTAGATGGTGAGGGTGGTCCAGTAATTCATGACCAATATGTCTCATTCTCAAAGAGATGGCTGAGAGAGATCTACAATCCAAAAGTGTTTTCAGTCTAGCAGAATACTTAGAGCAACAATGCCATTACACTTAAGTTAGCTGTCAGGAACTCCAGCAGGGAGAGAGATAATTGTTACACAAAGTTAATATCACTGAAAAACACAAGGTAGCTGAATGATGAAAAAAACTACCATATCTATACCATAGAGACTAGTAAATCTACCCGTCTAAAAAATCAAACTGAAAAGCCATCAGAGTCATATATCAAAAGCATTTTCTGTCTAAAAGAGAACAAATAAGACCACCAAGTGAATAGAAACAAAAATTCAAGAGAGTGAATCAGGTCAACAAAGATTCCAATTGCAGGGTGTAGGAAGTTTGCTTTCTCAAGGAGTGTACTTGTGTGATATTGTTCTGGCTCAGTATTCTTATGCAGATCAATTCAATCTGAATACTCCTTTCAGGTATTTGGAAGACCACAAAGACAAGCTCTTTTATTCTGAAATCACTGTCTTGAAAGAAGAAAGAAACTTCATCTGGAAATAGTCCTTTTCCTTAATGTTATACCTTGAGTGGAGTTTTCCGGAAGGCAAAGTCTATGCTTCATGGAGCACCTGTCCCAATAATGTGTCACTGTCATTGGATTATATAATAAGAGGCACAGTAGAGATAGCACTTACCTTATAGTCAGGAAAGTCTAAGTTCAAATCCAGTCTCAGAGATTTTATTATCAATAAAACACCAGACTGGCCACTTAACTTTTGCTAGCCTCAGTTTCTTCCTTTGATTAATGGGGATAATGAAAGCTTTTACCTCCTCAGGATTGTTGTGAGGATTAGACAAGTTAATAATTGTAAAGGCTTTATCACAGTAATTGTCACATGATATATAAATGTTGGTTACTATTATTATTATTATTCAAAGCTAACCTATTAAGCAATGTATTCATTTGCATCTTCTATCTCCTAAATAATAGGCAAGCAATGAACAAATGGTGTCAAGTTTTAGTACCCTTCCTGCCATATCAGTGACAAGGGAATGCAATGCCAGTACTAATAATGGAATTGTTACCAACACAAGACTATAAGAATGGGTGGCATGATGAAATATGGAATGTATGGCAAGCAAATAATAGTGTCTGTGATAGTTACTGTACATGAATTTACTATACGTGAACATAAATGAGTTCTATGAACATTACATTTGCTGCAATCTACAAGATTTAAAAATGATTTTATTGGATGGAAAAATGCAGCCAGACTGGGATTTTTGCACCCCTTCTTCCTCAAGTAAATATTGTTTCCTAAGGGAACACCTGGTGAAAAACTTCAGAATCCCCTGAAAGACATTTTAGGGTTGTTTATTTTGGACCTTGAGGGCTAGACTTAGAACAAGCAGTGGAAGTTGGAATGAGACAGATTTAGATTTGATGTTAAGATAGGAAGAAACTATGAAAAGAAAATACTGGAAAATTAGAATTATTTAAAAGTTGAATGTGTAATTTTTAGAGGGAATGAGTTAATTGTCATTAAAGCTATTCAAATAAAGATCAAATGAACATCTATTGACCAGATTGTGAAGGAATGTTGTAAAGGGGATGTTTTGTTCAAGTAGAAATTAATAGGTCATCACTGAGGAGCCTTTCAACTATAAAGTGCTACAGTTTTGTTATCTGTGTCCCCATCTGTGTGGTCTCCAAATTATGTTTGAATTGTAAGGCACAGAGACTACTAAAAAGAAAAATAAAAAAAAAACAGGATGATTTGATTAAAACCCACCTTTGCCAATTATCCAACAGAGATCATTCATTATTTAAAAGAGATAATTGGAGAGAAACTGTTGAAAGGGAGTTTCCATTTCTGATCAAGTGAGGAAGGATACTTTGAGTAGGACTCAAGCCTGATTGATAGCTGTTAGAGGGAGAATAGGAAGCAAGGCATTATGGCCAAAATGCCTGAACCTGGAGTTGGGCTGAGAGGTTCCCTAGAGCTTAAGTGCAAGTGAATTCTGCTCTTTGGACAAGCTTTACTAAGTTAAATAGATGGGAATTGGGAAGCAGGAAGAGAAGTAGCAAAACCTCAGTACCTTAGTTTGAAACTTAATCCCCTAAAATATCATACTAAGAAAAGAGTATCTTCCACCCAACAAAAGAATCTCCAGAAACATTCACTTCTATGGGGTTGAAGATTATACCTAAAGGCAGGCAATGAATGATTCATCAGATCTGAGGGGTCTGGCCTTACCTGAGAGCAACACCTGATGTCACCTTTTGAGACATTTCAAAAGGTGATGCTCCTAAAGGGAGCAACTCTGGAAGAATTACTTTACTCCATGGACATCAGTTTTCTCATCTGCAAAATGTAGAGGTTAGATGACCTGGTCTCCAAAGTTTGTTCTTGTTCTGTTTTTCTGATCCTTTGATGATGAATAGACCTATTATCCAAAAATTGCCATTTGAAATTCTCAATACATGTTTTTTTTTTTGTCAGCTACTGTTCCCTACAGCTCTTGGCATCCCCCACAAACATAAGCTCACCATCTAAAATATAACTTGTACCTATTAAATAAAATACCATGGGAGATTTGAATGTTAAAAGATGGATCAGGAATGGCTTGATGATGGCATCCATATTAGGAATTCAGTATTTGAATGTAATAAATTTGAAGCCTGATTTCAGGCAGAAATACAGTGACAAAGAGGAGCCTGAGTTACTATGGCTGGAAAAGTAAAGTAATGCTAGCCTATGGAGGGCTTCAAATGCCAAGAGGAAATATTTTGTACTTTATCCAGGAAATGAGAAATGACTGAAAAGTTTTGATGAAAGAAATGACAAAATTATATCACTGGAAATTAGTACCTCCATCAATTTCCTTAACACTTTTTTCACAAAATGATATGCTTCAAATTTCTACCTTGAAAAAAAGATTGCCGGCAAGTTGCACTTTATTTTTTTTTACATTTTTTTTTATATTTTTAAACCCTTAACTTCTGTGTATTGACTTATAGGTGGAAGAGTGGTAAGGGTAGGCAATGGGGGTCAAGTGACTTGCCCAGGGTCACACAGCTTGGAAGTGTCTGAGGCCGGATTTGAACCTAGGACCTCCAGTCTCTAGTTCTGGCTCTCAATCCACTGAACTACCCAGCTGCCCAGCAAGTTGCACTTTAAACAAAAGCAGTATATGAAAATTCAGATGTGAACCAAAGACACATTGACATTTCATTGAATTCTTTTTATAAAGTTATTTTACTATTAAAATTCCTTCTAATATTTATGTGAATGGATTCATGTACATACTATGTGCTTATCCCTCATCAAGGATGTATCTATTATGACATCTGAAAGGCAAAATCATATTTGTTTAATGAATAATATTATTGTATATAATTAAAAAATTTGAAGATGACAGGAGTCTTAGAGTTGTTGAATCCAATCTCATGGTCTATGGATGAAAAACTGAAGCCCAGTAATGAGAGATTAATTGCCTAATGTGAAATAGACATTATGAAAAAGAAGTCAGGATTGAGTACAGGTTCTCGAAATGCAGAATGCTTTCCTCAACTTCATTCTAGTTCAAACATAAACCAACTCCCCTGGTCACATGTCTTGTATTGTTAAGCAAAGCTTTTTTTTTTTTCTTTCAATTTTGCTCTCTTCTTTGGAAGTGAAATTTCACTGTTCAGCAGATTTCATAAAGATAGAAAAGGTTAAACTAATGAATGATTCAATCAGTCTTTCACCCTTCATTAGTACTGAATTAATTTATTAAAGAAATGAAAAATCTCCTTCAGTTGTTTAATGTGTAAATTTCATTTTAAACATGCACAAGTTCCAATCTATTTGGGGAGTGATATGTCAGTGATGAAATAAAAAGTACAGGAGAATAATCAAGCCTGGATACCACGAGCTATTGCCCTTGGTTACTGTTGAGATGCTATAAGCATGATCACATTTGCTAACCTGATTTTTCAAGCACAGGAGGAAGATGTTGAGTATGAAGGGAACATTTCCTACATAAATAGAAAATGTGGTTTTGTCATGAATTATGGATAATTGGTCCAGATTCGAGAAACATATTTCTTAGCAAACTGTTTTCTGGAAGAAAAGAACATTGTTTCATTAGGCCTGAGAGAATTTTCTTTCACCTTTTTTAAAGTATTTACCACATTTTATAGTACGTAATTTGAAAAGACAGATTATTTCTAATGGTTGAGGCTGAGAATGAGGAGGGAGACTGAACACATCTACCTTGTTCTAAATTTGTTTCTTTGGGCTGTTATTTCATTTAAAATAAAAAGGAAACTAGTTCAAAAATAGCAATATTAGGATAGAAAGTTTCACCATAGTACTCTTATCCTTCAAGAACTATGGTTTTGGAATTCAAATACTGCCTTTCATAAGCATTGTTCTAGGCTTGGCCTGACAAGGCTAGTTTCCTGACAGATTCAGTTCAATATTTTGCAATGCCATGACACAAGAGGTCATTCAACAATAAACTCCCTGAATATTTTTTTCTTAGCCTTAGCAAGACGTTATATACTGTGAACACCCCAAGTTTATTCAGTTGATAAAAGTTGCCTTGCTTGAATATCTCCTTTGCTTTTCCTCACTCTTCCACTTTCATTAGCAACCACAATTATGCAGAGACAAACATCAGAAGATTTGTAGATTCTTTGGGTTTTGATATTAAAACCACAAGAAAATAATTTTAATAATTTGAAGCTTTAGCTTCCTGAACCAATTATATATTGAAGATATTTCTAATACCTTTAAAATTTTTCTTATACAATTTATTCTCCCAAATGAGCAATAGATAACATGATAAATAAGCTAAAATCAATTCAATACTATCTTCATTGCTTCTAACAGAATCTTGAGCAGATAATCTCTTTCTAAGCTCTTCTTTATTTTCATTTATTTATTTGTTTGTTGGTTGGTTGGTTGGTTGGTTTAGTTTGTTTGTTTCCATTTTAAATTTTATTTTTTAAAAACATTTTCCATGGTTACACGATTCATGTTCTTACTTTCCCCTTCACCACCCCCCAATACCCCCTTCCCCCTATAGCTGATGCGTATTTCCACTGGTTTTAACGTGTGTCATTGATCAAGACTTATTTACATATTATTGATAATTGCATTGGTGTGTTCATTTTGAGTCTACATCCTAAATCATGTCCACATCAACCCATGTGTTTAAGTGGTTGCTTTCTTCTGCTTTTCCTCTCCTGCAGTTCTTCCTCTGAACATTGGTAGCATTCTTTTCCATAAATCCCTCAGAATTGTCCTGGGTCATTGCATTGTTGCCAGTACAGAATTTGGTTACATTCGATTTTACCACAGTGTATCAGTCTCTGTGTATAATGTTCTTCTGTTTTTTTTAATTTATTTTTAATATTTTATTTTCCTGAATTTCATGTAAAACAAATTTAACATTCATTATTTAAAAAAAAATTCTTTCAAATTCTCTACTGTAATAAGGAACTTCTGGGACAAGATGGAGGATATCTTGAGTGACAGGAACATTGGTTGAAGACCTTGGAATGTGCACAGGGTGGCATAAGCCAGGGCCAGAAGACAGTTGGAACCACATTATAAATACCCAGAGACAACAAACTAGGTCTCATTTTTTGGAGGATTCTTGGGAGAAGGGTGGATTGGAGGGAGCCAGCATCTGTATCTGGTTGCCATAGAAAATCAATTATCTGCTAATTAATAGATCTGAGAGAGACAACACCACAACCAACAAGAAGAATATCACTAACCTTCCCTATCCTTTGGCTTATTCCATGGCTGGGCTGAGCCAGGGATTGTGAGAGGGAGAAGAAAGTGCCAGCCTATTACCAAATCTATTATCCCTTTGATTCAATTCACCTTTGCTTACCTAGATTTAGTCTAATATTGCCAAACCCTTTATCCTATTTCCTTGTTCCTAACCCTTATAGATAGTAAATAAATCCTGTTACACTTCAATCAAAGAAGATTGGTGTTCCTTTCCTAATTGGTGAATCATTTATAGGTGATTAGGAAAGGGACTTATAAACAGCAGTCAGAATAGCATTTATCCAGCAAGCATATCTATACCAGCCCAAACTAACCCTTTATCATCAAAATCCAAACCTAAGTCAGGGCTAGAGGAGTTGTTAAACACTTATACAACTCCCATTAAGTCCCTGATTTGGGCAGAGACTTGGCTAAGCTGATCTCCATAGGCTTGGGGTCCCTGACACATTGGGTAACCACGTGGCAAACACTTCTCCCACTAGCCCAGATTCATCCAGCGCCTGTGATTTCCAATGCCTACTTGGCAGACTCAGCCAAGAGAGCCTGTCAGGCCAAATGAGGCTTAGCAGCCTTCTGATTACCAACTTGCCTCCAATTTACCCACAACACAACCTCATCCCTATCCTCTTTTCCTCCTTCTCTCCTGCTCTCTAACCCATTTCCTTGAGCTCATAAGCAGTCTAATTTAGATTTTACATGTGTAATCACAGAAAAAATTTTTCATATTAATCATTTTGTGGAAGAGATCTCAAACAAAAAAGGGAAAAAAAGGAAGAAAGTTAAGTATAGTGTATTTGGGTCTACATTCAGATACTATCTGTTCTTTCTCTGGAGGCAAATGTCATTTTTCATGATGAGTTTCTAATCTAGGAGATATCTTAGATCATTGTATTGCCAAGGATAATTAGATCATTCACCATTGTTCATCAGTGAGTATTGTAGTTATTATGTACAATGTTCATCTGGTTCTATTAATTTCATATTGCATCATATCATGTAAGTCTTCTCTGTTTTTTTTTCAATCATCCTCCTGGTAATTTCTTACAGCATGATATTAATCCATTACAAACATGTATTGCAACTCATTCAAGAATTCTCAGTTGATAGACAATCACTAAATTTCCAATTCTTTGCTGCCACAGAAACAACTATAATATATTTTTATACAAATAAGTATTAGTATTACTTCCAATGTTTTAAAAATATCTTTAGGATATAGACTCAGTAGTGGTATTGCTGGATGAAACTGTATGAAGAGTTTTAGAGCCCTTTGTACATAGTTACAAATTACTCTCTAGAATGGTTGGATCAGATCCCAATTTCACCAACAGTATATTGGTATCCCAATTTTCAAAGATCACCTTCAATATTTATCATTTTTCCTTTTCTATCATATTGGTAAATCTGATAGATATGAAGGCATGCCTCAGAGTTGTTTTAATTTGCATTTCTCTGATCAAAAATATTGTAGAGCATTTTTTCCCAAATGCCTATAGAAAGCTTTGATTTCTTTGAAAACTGCATGTTCACAATCCTGTGACTATTTATCAATTGGATAATGACATATTTTTGTTAATTTGACTCATCTCCCTACATATTTGAGAATTGAGACCTTTATTAGAGAAAATCTTATTTAAAAAAACACCTGTTTTCCTTCCAATCTTGATTACATTGATTTAATTTATTCAAAACTTATTCAATTTAAGAAAGTCCAAAGTATATGTGTGTGTGTATATATATACATATATGTATATATACATATATACATTTATATATATGTACATATACATATAATTTTTTTAAACCCTTACCTTCCATCTTGGAGTCAGTACTGTGTATTGGTTCCAAGGCAGAAAAGTGGTAAGGGTAGGCAATGGGGGTCAAGTGACTTGCCCAAGGTCACACAGCTAGGAAGTGTCTGAGGTCAAATTTGAAGCTAGGACCTCCCACCTTTAGGCTTGGCTCTCAATCCACTGAGCTACCCAGCTGCCCCCTGTAAGGGTGAAAAAGAGTTTTTATGGGTTCAAAATATTAAAAGGTGTTTGCCAGAGGATTGAACTATTATCAATCCTCAGTTGAGAATAATCTCAAGTCAAAATTGACTTTTATAGAAATTTATTTACAATTAGGAAGGTTGAAGGTAGAGAAATTGAGAGAGAGAAACTCTGGCCCAGACCAGAGGCCCAGACCAGGTAATAATTTAGAGGCCCAGCAGTTGGGACACAAAGGATAATTAAACAAGGCTTCTAGCCACAAAGCCTTTTACAATTAGAGAGGCAAGAAATGCCTCCTTGAGGCTAGAGCCTTCAGGAACACCAAGGGAGAAGAGAGTCAGCCTAACTTATCCATGTGACAATTCAAAGGGAAGCAGTCAGAGGTCCCACCAGAGTCTCAGCATTCCAACACTCCTCCATGAAGCAGAAGAGCTCCTCACCAGATGATCTCTTCCACCAAAGACTTCAGCTGACTGAGGACCTTCTCCTTTTAAAGGGATCACTTATAAGTCACTTCCTGTTCCTCCCTCCTAATTTTCATGTCTAATCACAATAGACAATTCTCATAGACTGCCAAGGGGGTGGGTCAGTTGATTACCTCACAGAATTGGAGGAGTTCTCACCTTTGGTGATTAAATCTAAAGATGGGCAGTGTAGACTTAAACTAATTATCACACCCCCAAAGTATATATTTTAAATTCTCTAGTGCTTTCCTTCTCTTATTTGGTCATAACTTTTTTCCCTTCTCCATAGGTCTGACAAATAAATTATTCCTCGCTCCCTTAATTTCATTGTGTTATCACCTTTTATGTCTAAATCAAGTAGCATGTTCACCTTATCTTGATATATGGTATGAGGTGTTTGCCTGTCCCAGACCTTGGCCTCAGTGTTTTCTATTTTTCCCAACAGTTTTTGTCAAATAATCAGTTCTTGTCCCAATAGCTTGCATCTTTTGATTGACCAAACAATAAGTTATTATAGTGATTTATCATTAGATATTGTGTACTTGATATATTCCACTGATCCATCACTCTATCTCTTAGTAGCAGATCATTTTGCTGAATAACTACTTTGTAATACAATTTCAGATTTTGTACTGCTAGGTCACCTTCTGTCATATTTTTTCATTGATTCCTTTGATATTTTTTATCTTTTATTGTTCCAGTTGAATTTTATTATTTTTTTAGTTCTATAAAATATTTTTGGGCAGTTTGCCATGACACAATAAGTAGATTATTTTAGGTAGACTCGTCTTATTTCTTATATTTGTTTGGACAACCCATGAGCAATTAATACTTTTTTCCAGTGAAGAGCCCAAGAAAACTGGATTTGTTGCCCAAAAGAAACATCTACCCATGGAAATTCAGATTGAGCAACAAGACCAGACTTGGGTGGAAGACATACCAGGCTGGTTCAGCTCCCCATCTTTACCTTTTGTGGATTAGTTGCTGAGGATCCTAGAAAGCTATGAATATCACTGGAGCTGAAGTGGACCCAGTGGTGAGACCATCACATTCCCTTCTAACCTCTAAAAGCTGGACCTGATAGTCTATGTTAGCTCAGTATAGATTTTGACCCATTTCCAGTCCCTGAAGTCTGTCCATGGTTACCTAGTGTAGCTTGACCTTTCCTCATTTCTCCAACCCTAAACCTCTTAATAATCTATTTTATTTTACTTCTTATTGTCTTCCTCAAACCCCAATAAGGACACATAGAGAAATAGCATCCAACCCTTGTGTTTTCCCCTAGCTGGTTTATGACCAGCAAATTGTCAACTGTTATCTTGCCAACTAGAGTGATTTTACCTAATACCAACATCCCTTATCAAAGGTCCCCTGTTTTCCTGTGAAATCCTGTCACAAGGGGTGTGTGGTTGTGTCCTAGTTGTGTGTGTCACCTCTGTAATACCCTAGTTATATAGTTACATATTTTACTTGTTAAAGACACTAGGGAAGGGGTTATGGGATAGGGAAGAGGCTATTAATCTAGTCTTAGGTTTATAAAACTTATTCTTATATCACTAGACTACAGTTTTAAACATTTTTAAAGTACAAACTCAAGAGGTTCCCAAATCCCCCAAATACTTTGTATAGTAAAGACACTTGTTGCTTCTGATAGTAAAGACATTAGTTGCTTCAGTCTCACTCTGCCTCAAGGTAAATAAGAGGCCATGGTATTCTGAATGGGGTGGGGCAATCTTGTCCTGCAAGGGATCGGTCTTGGAATGCCCAATTTACTAACTCCTGCTGGGGTCCTAGGCATAGGCATTTTGGAGATATTAGTATTGCTAATTTATTTGAGAATAACACACTAATTTCTCACTCTACACAAGCATATGCATAGACAGCAGTCTGAGAGTCTGTGGTAAAGCTGATTGCCTGAGGTGGGGTGTGTGTGTGGAGTTTGGCTGTTTTAATTTGCATTCTTAATCCCCTCACCTCTTACTAGCCCAGCCTGTGCAATTCGTATTCAAAGGGGTGCCTGCCTGAGAGAGATTAGGTGGGCTAGAATCTCTGGAAAACACAATAATGACTTGTCAGAGGTAGTAATCTGCCAATCAGCCCTGCACAGAAATGTATCCTAAACTATTCTGTGTTTGGATGCAGATTAAAACCTGACATTGACCCCTGATCATTTGCTATAAAGGTTAATTTTGAAGAAACCCCCTTCAGGAAAGCTGGAAAATGATGGAGTGAATGTGTCAGGATGATATCATTTAACCTGAGGGTTATATTTTCCTATAAATAATGGGTTTTCCTGTAAGCTAGGACTTTTTTTTCTGGCCCCCCTTTTTCTTTCTCTCTTTCTCTTTCAATACAGTGTTGCATTTGAAATAGCTTTCTAGTTCCCTGAATAGTGGCTAAAGAGGTTGTACTTTGAAAGCTTCAAAGTCCCCTCAATTTCCATTTCACACAGGTTGGAGAGGAGCTAGGTTTGAGGGGATCATAGATCATAGTGGGGAACATAACTAGAAGGGAGCAAAGTGCTTGTGCTCCTCACCTCTCCTTCTCCCCAAGCCTGACTACATCACTTGCCCCCTACCCAACAGTTCAATGGGAGTTTCCTCCCTCCCCTGGGTGTAGTAAGGGGAAGAAGCAGGGCGAGTCTGGCACTTAGTGAAGGGAGGGGCACAGAATGTGGGGGGGGAAGGATCCTTAGTTGGAGGGAGGATTTGGGGTCTGGCACTCTGTCTCTAAATGATTCCCCATCACTGAAATAGAACTTAGACATTTCCTAGGTGTATGAACCCGAGCAAGTCACAACTCTAACTGCCTACCCTTTACTAGCCTTTTCCCTTTGAATGGATGCTTAGTAGCTAGATTAAGATAGAGGATGAAGGTTTAAAAAAATGGATGCTATACAGTTGGGTGAATATATGTTTAGTACTGATATTGTGTCATTGCCTGCAGGACCTTTTAGAAATAACTTCCTCCCTTACTTCTTTTAATTGAATCTAGTTTTGTTTTAACTTTGCCTGAGATAATGATTAACATTCCTACTTTTTATTCTTTAGCTGAAACATGATATATTTGTTGCAGACATTTACTTTGTTTATGTCTCCCTATTTCAAATGTGTATTTTGTAGATAATGTATTATGGGATTCTGATTTTTGGTCCAGTCTGCTATCTGCCTCCATTTTATGCTTGAGATGATTCCATTCACATTTATAGTTATGATAGTTAACTGCCTATTTTCATTCATCACACTTTTCCCTAGTTTATTATTCTCTTTCTCTTTTGTTTCACTTTGTCCCCTTTCACAAATGCTTTACTTTATTTTTTTTTTATGTTGGAGATGTATTTATTTAGAATATTTTTCCATGGTTACATGATTCATGATTCTCCCTTTTCCCTCCCCCTTCTCCAAGATGACAAGCAATTCCATTGCATTATACATGTATCATTGTTCAAAACCTATTTCCATGCCATTCATACTTGTAGTAGAATGATTTTTTATCATCAAAACCCTAATCATGTTCCCATCCAACTATGTAATCAATCTTATGTTTTTCTTTTGTGATTTTGCTCCCAGTTATTTCTCTGGATGTGGATAGCATTTTTTCTCATAAGTTCCTCTAGATTGTCCTGGGGCATTGCAGCTACTAGAAAAGTCTGTTACATTTGATTGTGCCACAGTGTATGAGTCTCTGTCTATATGCTTCTCCTGGTTCTGCTCTTTTCTCTCTGCATCAATTCCTGGGCATCGTTCCCGTTCACATGGAATTCCTCCAGTTCATCATTCCTTTCAGGACAATAGTATTCTATCACCAACAGATACTACAGTTTATTCTGCCATTCCCCAGTCAAGGAACAACCCCTCATTTTTCAATTTTTTGCTACCACAAAGAGTGCGGTAATAAATATTTTTTGTAGTTGATTTTCTATGATTCCTTAAGTATACCATCATCCACCAAAGAGTGATACTTTAGTTTCTTCATTGCCTACTTTGATCCATTCAATTTCTTTTTCTTTTCTAATTGATACTGCTAGCATTTCTAATACAATATTAAATAATAGAAGTTATAATGGGCATCCTTGTTTCACTCCTGACCTTATTTGGAAACCTTCTAACCTGTCACCAGTGCTTGCTAATGGTTTTAAATATATACTGCATATGATTTTGAGGAATGCATTTTCAATAGGAATGGGTATGTTGTTTTGTCAAAGGCTTTTTCTGCATCTATTAAGATAATTGTGGATTTTTGTTGGTTTGATTATTGTTATGATCAATTATGTGGATGGTTTTCCTAATATTAAGCCAGCCTTGAATTCCTGGTATAAATCTCAGATGGTCATAGTGGATAATCCTTTTGATAACTTGCTATAGTGATTTTGGTAGTATTTTGTTTAAGATTTTTATATCTATATTCGTTAAGGAGATTGGTGTGAATTTTTATTTCTCTACTTTTGGTCTGCCTGGCTTTGAAATCATATGATATTTTTGTCATAAAAAGAATTTGGTAAGACTCCTTCATTGCTTATTTTGTCAGATAATTTGCATAGTATTGTAATTAGTTCTTTAAATGTTTGATAGAATTCATTTTTGAATCCATCTGGTCCTGGGGATTTTTTCTTAGGAAGTTCCTTGATGTCTTATTTATTTCATTTTTTTCTGAGATGGGATTATTTAAATATTCTATTTTCTTTTGTTAATTGAGGCAATTTACCTTTTTTGTAAATATCAACACATTTCACCTAGATTGTCATACTTATTGCCATATAATTGGACAAAATAGTTCTTAATAATTACTTTAATTTCCTCTTCATTAGAGGTGAGATCACCTTTTTCATCTTTAATACTGTTAGTTTGATTCTATTCTTTCTTTTTTATTACATTAACCAGTATTTTATCTATTTGTTTCAAAGTACCAGATACTAGTCTTATTTTTAGTTCAACAGTTCTTTTACTTTCAATTTTATTAACTTCTCCTTTAACTTTTAGGATTTCTAATTTATTATTTATCTAGGGATTTTTAATTGGTTCTTTTTCTAAATTTTTAAGTAGCAAGCCTAATTCATCTAATTCTTCCCTCTCAATTTTATTGCTAGCACTCAGAATTTTAAATTTTCCCCTACGTACCACTTTGGCTATATCCCAAAGGTTTTGATATGATGTGTACTCATTGTCATTCTCTTTAATCAAATCCATAATTGTTTTTGTGATTTCTTTTTTGACCCACCAGTTTTGAAGAATTAGATTATTTCATTTCCAGTTACTTTTAAATTTGACTTCCATGAACCCTTGTTAAATATTATTTTATTGCATAATTATCTGAAAAATTTGTATTTATTATTTATGCTTTTCTGCATTTGTTTGCAATATTTCTATTCTCTAGTAATGATTGATCTTTGTATATGTATCATGTACTGCTGAGAAGAAGGTATATTCTTTTTAGTGCTTTTCAGTTTTCCCCAGATATCTATTAACTCTAATTTTTCTAGCATTTTATTCACTTCCCTTATTTCTTTCTTGTTTATTTTTTGATTCAATTTATCTAGTTTTGAAAGGGGGAAATATGGTCTTACTATGTATTTCCTCCTTGAGCTCCTTTAATTTTTTTTTTTTAGAAATCTAGATGCTATTCCATTTGGTGCATAAATATTCAGCAAAGATATTACTTCATTGTTTATAGTACCCTTTAACAAAATGTAATTTCCTTCATTATCTCTTTTAATCATATCAATTTCTATTTTAGCTTTATCTGGTATCATGATTGCTACTTCTGATTTGTTTTATTTAGATGTCACATAATAAATTCTGCTCCTGCATTTTACCTTGAATCTGTGTGTCACCCTGCTTCAAATGCTTTTCTTGTAAACAACATATAGTAGGATTTTCTTTTTTAATTCAGTCTGCTATCACTTCCATTTAATGGGGGAGTTCATCCCATTTACATTCAGTGTTATGATTATTAACTGTATATTGCCCTTTATCATATTATCCCCTTTACATCCTGCTCTATTCCTTATCTCTATTCCTCCTCACCAGTGTTATGCTTTTTGCAACCCCCACTTCTCCCTCCCTCCAATTACCTCACTCTTCCCTTGTCTTATTCCTCTTCTACTCCTCTCTGGGGTAAGATAGAATTCTATTCCCCATCTAGTATATTTGTTTTACCTTGTCTGAGCCCATTACTATGTAAGTAAATTTTAAGCACTGCCTGTTACCACTCTTATCCTTATCCTCTCCTTTGTATGATGATTTTTCATAACTCTTTATGTTATTTGATTAACTTCATTCTATCTCTCCCTTCCCTTTTCTCTCAGTGAATCCTCTTTTTCAACCCTTGGTTGATTTTTTCATATCATTTTTATGCATACATATCATACATACATATTGTTCCATATCATCACATTTACATATATATCATATCATCATAATAAGCTTATTTCTCTACCCTCTTTCTGAGTAAATGCCTTCTATATTCTCTACTACTAAGAGTAACTTTTGAGAATTATAGATATCCTGTTTCCATTTAGACATATAAACATTTTGACCTTAATGAGTTTCTTAATTTTTTTCTTTCTTATTTACCTTTTGGGGCTTCTCTTGTGTCTCTTATTTGGAATTCATATTTTTTGATTAGGTCTGGCTTGTTCCTCAAGAATGTTTGGAAATATTCTATCTTACCAAATATCCATTTTTCCCCTAAAGAATATATTCATTTTTTCTGGATTGGTGACTCTGAGTTGTCCAATTCTTAGTCTTCCTGAATATCATATTTCATGCCTTTTGATCTTTTAATATAGAAATTTCTAGGTCTTGTGTGATCCTCATTGTAGCTCCATGGTATTAGAATAGTTTTTTCTGGATAGTTGAAGTATTTTTTCCTTAGTTTGTTGGCTCTTAAATTTAGTTATTATATTCCTGGAAATTGTCATTTGAGGATATCTTTCTAGAAATTATCTGTGAATTCTTTCCATTTTAATTTTGTTTTCTTATTTGAGGATCTTTGGGCAGTTATCATGGATACTTTCTTGTAGTATGATATCCAAGGTTTTTTTCTTCATCATGGCTTTCAGAAGTCCAAAAATTCTCAAATTGTCTCTCCTAGATCTATTTTCTAAGTCAGTTGTTTTTTTCAAAAAAAATATTTCATGTTTTCCTCTATTTTTTTCATTCCTTTGATTTTGCTTCTTTGTTTCTTGATTTCTCATGAAATGATTAGTTTCTAGATGGCCAGTTCTGGTTTTTAAGTCCTGATTTTCCTCTGTAAGTTTTTGGTTCTCCATTTTCAATAGGCCACTTTCTTCTATTACTTTCATTTCTTCTTGCATCACTTTTATTTCTCCTTCTATCATTTCCATTTCTCTTTCCCACTTTTCCTCTGCCTCTTTAATTGATTTTTGAAGTCCTTTTTGAGTTCTACCAGAATCTGTTTCCAATTCATATTTTTCTTTTGGACTTTGGGTGTGTTTCCCTAGCTTTCACTGTCCCCTTCTGTGTCTATACTTTTCTCTTTGTCTCCATAAAATTCTTTATAGGTAGGTACTTTTTTTTGTTGTTTGCTCATTTTTACTATCTAATTATATATAGGCTTGTGGTGATGATGTGATGGTTTGAGGACTGAGAGCTCTAAGAGTCCTCTCCTTCTGCTGATTCAAATGACCCTTATAATGCTGATAGCTTAAAGACTTGCCTCAGGCTTAGGTGTAGGCTTTTGATCTCACTCTGATCTTTATCAGGTCAGAGGCTGGTCAAATTCTAGCCTTAGGCTTAGTCTCAAGTTTTTTTATCTCACTGTGTACTTGATCCAATCAGGCACACCCTTGATTGTCCTGTCTTGGAGCTCTGCCCTGAGCTTCAGGCAAAAAGTTCAGTACTTAGTCTTACAATCTATCCCAAAGTGTCAATTAAGTCCTTGTTCCAAGACCAGACTAGAAATCCCTGGGCTAGGGCTTCAGACTTCTCCACAGATTTGAAATTTCAGGGGGTATGGGTTGGCTTTTGCTCAGGCAGAGTCTACATATATGGATATTAGCTCATACATATGTTCTGGAGCCTTGGAAAGCAGATATGGTGTGTGGGTTGTGACTCACTCTTGGCTTACTCTTCCCTCCTTGCTACAGCTTCTTGCTGGGTCTGCTTTCCTCTTACCCCAATGGCCCAGATGTTCATTGCCTACCTTTTGTATTTTTCTTTTCTTGAAAGTTGTTTTACTCTGTCTCTTTGTTCATTCTTTCACTCCTGTATTTGTTTTGTAGTGATACTTTAATATTGGGGAGAGGATTCTCATGGTGGCACAGAACTGCTGAGGATTACTCCACTATCTTGGCTCCACAAATTCTTTACTTTTAAGGAAAATGTCATAACCAGTTTTCTTTTTATCAGTTCCTCTCTTTTCTTATTACTGTTGCTTTTTACTTCCATTTTGTTTAAGATAGAGTTCTATATCCATTTAAATGGATATGCTATTTTCTTTGCTTCAGAACTCATGAGAGTAAAATGTAAGCTTTGCCTGCCAGTCCATATCTTCCCCTTCATTGTAATGGCCCTTTTGTGCTTCTTTTATTGGAGATAATTCATCCTACTTTATTTCTCCCTTCCCTTTTCTCCCAGTACAATCTAGTTTCTCATCTCTTAATTTTGTCTTTTTGGATATCATCTCTTTGTAGTTAATTCATACAGACATTTTCTGGCTATCTAATAATCTTTCCAATTACCCCAATATTGACAAAGTTCTTAATGTGTTAATTTCCCATTTAAGAATATAAAGCAGTTCAAACTTAGTGGATCTCTTGTGATTTCTTTTTACCATTTACTTTCTTATGCTTCTCTTGAGTCTCCTGAGGGAATGACAAATTTTCTCTGCCATTCTGTTTATTTTAATTAGGAATGTTTAATATCCATTTTCCCCTCTGAATGATTATATTCATTTTCTCTGGGTAGGTAATTCTTGGTTATAATTCTATTTTCTTTGTCTTTTGCAATATCATATGCCAAGCCCTTCATTTCTTTAATTTAGAAGCTAATAAATTCTGCATAATCCTGATTATGTCACCATGGTATTTAAAGTATTTCTTTCTGTCTTTTGTAGCATTTCCTCCTTAAACTGGAAGCTTTGGTATTTGATTATAATATTCTTGGGATTTTTTTTTTCATTTGGTATTTCTTTCTTGAGGTGATTTGTGGAACCTTTAAACTTCTAATTTACATTCTTGATTCTAGGATATCAAAGCACTTTTCCTTGATAATTCCTTGAAATATAATGTCCAGGTTCTTTTTTTTCTCATCATGAATTTCAGGTAGTCTAATTATTCATAAATTACCTTTTGTCAATCTATTTTCTAGGTCAGTTGGTTTTCCAATAATAAGTTTTATTTTTATTCTATTTTTTCATTTTTCTGATTTTGTTTCATTCTTTTTTGACATCCCAAGGGATCATTAGCTTCTACCTTTCCAATTCTAATTTTTAAAGAAAAATAGTATTTTCTTCAATGAATTTCTTTACTTCCTTTTCCATTTGACCAATCCTACCTTTTAAGGGGCTATTTTCCATAGGGGATTTAAAAAAATTTTTCCATCTTTTTTGTGCATCCTTTTTCAAGTTATTGACTCATTTCACAGTTGTCTTGTGCTATTCTCATTTCTTTTTCTAATTTTTCTTTTCTCTTATTTGATTTGAATGTCATTTTTTAGCCCTTTCAGGAATTCCTTTTGGTGTTGATAGTAATTCTTATTTTTCTTGGAGACTTAACATGTAAATGTTTTGATGTATTCTAGGTCTGAACCTTGATCCTCCCTGTCACCATAGTAAATTCAGGCTCTTTTTTGGCCTCATTTTCCCATTTTATTATATAAATTTTAATGTATATTAAACTTGTGTATTAAACATGGGCTATGTTCCTGAGTTGGAGATAAAACCATCCCAAAAGTTTCATTCTGAAGTTTAAGGCTTTGCTTCTGTTTTTTATGGGTCTTGGGGCCTACCTGCTGGCGTTTACTGATGGAGGGCCTTGATGTTGGCTTATACAATGTGTGGCTTCAACTTTTGCTTATACAATGTGGGGTTTCACTGCTGGTTTATGCATTGAGGGTGTTCTGTGATTGCTTTCATAGTAATAGTTATTGCTGGTGGCCTGAACTGGAAGGAGGGCCTCATTACTGACCTTTACTAGGTTCAGGGCCTGATGCTGGCTTTGATTTGTGGGTAGGGCATCTCCTTTCCAATTATACAGTTTGACCTGCCCCTGCTTTGTCTGTCTGATCTGACCTGTGGTACCTATCCATCCAAGAGAGATAGACGCTTTCTTGTGGACTCCTCAAGCTTTTCTAGGTTGTAAAACTTCTTTATTGCTCCAAAATTCTCACAATAGACTTTGTTTTAAACTGTTTTGAAGGGGAATTTGGAAGAGATCAAGTTTCTTCTTCACTCGACCAGCAAGGCAATGGAATTTCTCAATAGATTTTAAGGAACAAAAGGAGAGGGATACAATTGGGTTGAGAGCCAGGCTTAGCAATGGGAGTTCCTAGGTTCAAATCTGACCTGTGACATTTCTAGCTGTGTGAAGCTGGGCAAGCCATTTAACCTCCATTGCCTATCCTTTACCACTCTTCTGCCTTGGGACCAATATGTAGTGTTGAATCTAAGGGAGAAGGTAAGGGTTTAAAAAAAAAAAAACTATCTTGTATGAGGTAAGAAGTTATATTATTGCTTTCACTACAATAGTAAAAAATAAAAATAATGAATTTTTAAAAAATTTAGTCATCATAAAAATGATTTAGCCCAAATGCTTAAGCAGTTAAGAGAACTGGGGTGAGAAAGTTGTCTTGAAGAAGAACTAATGCAGGTCCTAGGAGACATCCTTAGAGATAGTATAAGTCAAGGAGATTTCTTTCTTTCTTTCTTTTTTTTTTGATCCTTCTATTCTCTTAATCACCCATATCCAACCAGTTACCACATCTCATCAGTTCTGCCTCTATAATACCTTGAATTTACCTGAAATATTCTCCCTGAGGGTGTCCATCAATAGGGGAACAACTGAACAAATTCTGGTATATGATGGCGATGGAATACTATTGTGCTAAAAGGAATAATGAACTAGAGGAATTCCATGTGAACTGGAAAGACCTCCAGGAATTGATGTAGAGTGAAAGGAGAAGAACCAGGAGAACATTATACACAGAGACTGACATGTTATGGCACAATTGACTATAATGGACTTCTTTACTAGCAGCAATGTAATGATCTAGATCAATTATAAGGGACTTATGAGAAGGAACAGTATCCACATCCAGAGAAAGGACTATGGGAGTAGAAATACAGAAGAAAAACACATGAATGATCATATAGTTCAATGGGGATATGATTGGGGATGTTGACTTTAAATGATCACTCTATTGCAAATATTAATAATATGGAAATAGGTTTTGAACAATAATACATATAAAACCCCGTGAAATTGCTTATTGGTTCCAGGAGAAAAGAGGGAGGAGGGAAGAGAAAGAACATGAAACATGGAACCATGGAAAAAATATTCTAAATTAATTAATTAAATTAATGCTCCTCAAAAATAAATAAATAAATGAATAAAATGAGTTCCCTAAGGCATAGGTTTGATGGAAATTCCCAGTTTGATCATCTTTAAGAGTTATTAGCATAAAATATATTTCTTTAGTTTGATATTTGGAGATGCTACTATCTGGTTCCAACCTACCTTTCCAAATACTTTCCTACTGCTTTCCTTCTTTCAGTGTATAGTCTAGCAAACACTGGCTACTACTTGTTCCAAATTTGCTATCCCTTGTCTCTGTCTTAAAAAAAAAAACTGCTTCCCATATCTCTAATGCCTTCTCTCTAAATCCTCATTTTAAAATAAAAAAATGTATATATATTTTTCATTTAGAATCTCTAGCTTTTTTCAAGCATCAGCTCAGTTGTTGTCTTTGGAAAACTTTTCTTCGTCCATCCAAAACCCAAATATGTAACTTTACTTCTAAATTGTTCTTTGAATTATTTTGTAGTTGTTTAAATATAAATATTGTAATTCTCCTTACTCTCTGATGGAAAATTCCTGAAAGTCAGGTATCATTTGGCTTTTGTTCATTGTGACTATCATAGTGCTCTGCACATAGTACGAACCTGAAAAATAGTTAAGAAAGGGAGGAAATGGAATAAAATTAAATCGAGTTTAATTGAATTGGAATTTTCCATTCTCAGTGATCTTTTGTAGCTAGTCTAGTTAGAGTATAATAACATTAAAAATGCTACACTAGATCCGACTATTCAGATTAATGTTCTAATAGAGTTACCAAAATTTATTTTATGAAGGAACATGTTAGAGGTTGGTTTGAAAATTCCTAGCTTCCACTTAAAAACCTGTTATGACCTTATCTCAGATGTAGATTTTTAAATCTACTATACTTATATTTATATCTTGTCCCACTTTGTATAGGGTAGGGAGTTTCACCTGATTTCTATCCACTATTTAAAACACCCAATTGTCTACATGATTAACATTAAAACTAATTTTGATAAATGCCCTTTGATAAACCTCTATTAAGGTTTCCTTGAAGGAAGAATCACAATACAGTAATTAAAGAATTATTAAAGTAATTGTCATAAAATATCTATTTTAGATTTATAAAATGGTGTAACATATTGAAAAAAAAGTGTTACAGAAATTTGATAAGTAAAGAAATAATAGCGTCACAACCTTCTTGTAGTAAACAACTGATTCCCCAAAAGGGTTTCCCCTAATTAGATGAGTGCTTCCAAGAAGGAACATAAATTACTTATTTCCCTTTATCAGAAAATTAGACATTATTATTTCATTACTTTACCATTAATGACTATAAGAATGCTTGGCTCAGTATAGGACACTGAAAGATGAAACCTCAGCGAAGACACCTAACAGACAAAAAGGCAGTGGCAAAAATGTAGGTATCGTTGTGGGAGAAGTATTTGAATGACATTGAATAAGAGTCAATATTTTAGGAATGACAATTGCTATAGAATTTCATTCAGGCAGGTTGGTAGAGTTTATACAATTAAACAAGCATAGAGGAAAGATTGTTTCTACCATTCTAAAGATGGAATGCCTGTAAAATGGGAAGCCCCTACTGCTTTAGTACTATCTATCTCACAGAGTTTTACTGATTGTAAACATATGAGAAAATGACTTTGTAAATCTCAAAAGTCTATGTAAATGTGCTATTATTGTTATAATTAATTACCTATACATTATAAAACCAAAATTTTATTGATTTAGAAAAATTAGACACATGCCTCATTAACAATGAAAAGTAAAAGTTTGCATGTAATATATATATATACATATATATATATATGAAGTTTTCTTACAAAAAAAATTAATGATTTAGACTAGTGATGAGCAAATTTTTTAAAGATAGGGCCAAAGGAAAGGAAATGCTCATCTGTCAGTCTTTTTCTAAGGCAACTCTTTCAAAGTTTCATCATATTGTATCCTACTCATTGTATTCATCAGATTAGGAATAATGCTGTGAGGCCGGATAGAACATTTCAGGTAGCCTCATCTGGCCCATGGACCATAGTTTGCCCATCACTGATTAAGCCTATTTAGTTGTGTTTAAATCATGAATTTTTAAAAATAAAATGTTACTTTTTAAATTTTCAAATAAGGAAATATCTTTTCTCCATCTGACTTCCTTCTAATTGAGAAAGCAAGAAAAAAATCCTATTATAAGCATGTATAATGGAAAAATTATTCTTGTATTGGCCCTGGCCAAAAAAAAAAAAAAACTACAATGTCTCTATGTAGATTCAGATTTTATTAAGGTTCTATCAGGAGATAATTAATTAGTCTATTTAATCAAGAGAAATCTGGACTTCTGATTGGTTAGTGTAATGATCAGAGATCTTAAGTCTTTCTAATTTGATTGCCATTTCCACATTGTCCATAATCTTTCTTGTATACATTGTTTTTTTCTAATTCTGATTTTTTCACTCTATATTTGATTCATATACAACTTTCCTTGATTCTTTAAAACCATCCTGTTTATCTTTTTTTATAGCAAAATAGTAGCCCATCACATTCATATACCACTACTTACTCAGCCATTCACCAGTTTGTGGGTAATCCCTAATTCTTTTAAATCACAAATAGATAAAACAAACTAAATATTTCTTGATAATGTCCTTTTTCTTCTTTCTTTGATCTATTTAGAAATTATATTTCTGGGGAAAACAGTATACATAATCTAATAACTTTGGGGTATAGATTTACATTGATTTCAGAATGTCTGGACCAGTTTGATAGATCACTCAAAAGTGCATCAATGTTTTCCCACAGCCTCTCCACTATTTGTCATTTTCCATTGCTGCTGTTGTCATTGTTGGCCACTTGAAGGTTATGAGATCTAATCTCAGTGTTGATTTCATTTTTATTTCTCCACTTACTAAGAGTTTAGAAAGTTTTTTATCTGATTATTGAATCAGATAAATTTTTTTTCTGAAAACTGTCTATTCATAAGCTTTGACCATTTGTTAGTTGGTAAATTTTGAATCATTTCCCTCTATGTATTTGGAAAAACGTGCTGCATTTTTTTCTAATTTGGCCACCTCTTCTAATTTTAGCAATATTGGTCTCATTTGTGCAAAAACTCTTAAAATTTTATGTAACTAAAATTTTCCATATCATTTTTAAGTTCACAATTAAAATTGCAATATGTATATTTCCTTCAATTCTATTTTTCTTCACTGTTGTTCCTTATTTTTCTCTCTTTTCATCTATTCTTCCTCAGAAAGCACTAGGTTTTAATTTTTTTAAGTTCTACAAAGAACTCTTTTAAGGCTTGTATTCATTTTTTGTTTTGTTTCAAAGTTTTAGAAGTAGATGGTGTTATTTCACTATCTTATGAATTTGAATATTGGTCTTTAGTCTCAAAAAGGCTATCTGTGCATCTGTGGTTGAGTTCTTTCTTTCTCTTTTGCTTACTCATTTTATATTTTGTTTTATTTTTAGAGACATCTCTTAATTGTAAATTTTATATAAATCTTAGGTTCTTCTCCCTGTTTGTATGGGATAAAGTTTCAGGGTTTAATTTTATTATTGTCATTATTTTCTATTATTATTTTTGGAGGTCTTTGAAGTTCTATATGGTAAGGTACCTAACAATGCTGTTACTTTCAACACTTTTACTCCCTGTGGTTCTATAGAATATTTTAAAAGATTAATATTTTAATATATTTTGAATTATTATTGTAAGATAAATGGGAAACTGCCTATAAAGAAATTCTTCATTACACTGGGCTTTAATTCAGACTTCCTTTACAATTCCTGCAATGAATCTTAAGGATTGACTCCAATTATGTTGGATGTACCCTTTGCCCCTCCTTCTTCAGCTTCCTTTTATATATTGTCTCCCTCATCAGTCTATAAGCACATTGATGGCAGAAATTGTTTTTTCTTTTCACTTATATTTGGATTCTAAATACTTATTAAAGCCTCTGGCACATCCTAAACATTTAATACATATTTTTTAATTTATTATTTTCAACAAGATTCACTAGGAATGCTTTAAATTATTATACTAATAATCAATAATAATAATAAAACTCATTTTTATTAACAACATTCCTCATGTTGTTCAGTGGAAACTAGACAGAAGAAATGGTTTTAGATCCTCACTCTGACATTTATAAGTTCAAGCGTGTGGGAATTCAATATTAATCTGTACCCCTTTGCGACATCCTTTTGGCACCCTAACACAAGACTTGATTTTAAAGAAAGAAAAAAATCTTACTTCTGAACTGTATATCTCTGAGGCAATTGGATGAATCCTTCTTCTGGTCTTCCATATTAGGAAATGTTGTACCAGTGCTGAAAGATGAAGTGGGGACCCCTGGGGTCCAGAAGACTTGCCTCTTACACTGACTGAAGTTGGAGTCCTCCAAATCAGAGAGCCTGGAGAAAGAGACATCACAAGAAGCAGGAATTGGAGTATGAGGAGGAAATAGAGGCTTCTTGCCTTGGAATCTCAGATGGAGGAGATGGTTAAATGAGTTCTGGTGAGTCCAAGGTCTGGTCTTGGACTATGGTTGTCTGTCTGGGCAAACCAGCTAAAGGAGCTGCTAATCACACATGGCTACTACTTTTTCTTTCTGTGGACCCACTTTTTATTATTTTAAAAAAGAATTATAAATTAAGATATGGTCTCCAGAGAATTTTAATTAGCACAAGGAGTGAGAGACAGTTAAATAGCTCAGTAGATAGGTTGTCAGACTTAGAGTCAAGAGGACCTGGGTTTGAATCTGACCTCAAACACTTCCTAGCTATGTGACCCTAGGCAGGTCACTAAACCTAGTTTGCCTACCCTTTTTGCTTCTGTCTTAGAGGTTTATTGAATCAGAAATTTTTTTAAAGAAAACAGCATCAAGTTGTATATATATATGGAGGGCATAGACTATGTGTTTTGCCAATGTAAGTTGCATGTAACCACGTAAATCTGTCTATATAGGTCTTACATGCAAGCAAGAATAAGTATCTCTAGAGGTCCTTCCCCTTTCCCCCACTTTTCAAGAAATATTTTGACTTCTCAGGACAGAAAACTAGAGATTTGGGCCAGAGGCTGACCATTTTGCTTTCTTTGGGAAAAAAGTTACTAAGTTAGAATTATATTTGTCTGCTTCCTTAAATATTGTTGGTCAAGAAATAACTTTTTACATTCAAACTATGCTCCTTATTGCTTTCCTTTAATAGGAAGGGAACACCCAAAGTTATAATATTCAAGGTTTGACTCATCCTAACAAAATGACAGTTTTTCAAAGAATGTGAATAGAGAAAAATAAATTTATACATACATATGTATATTTATTTTTATCTCTTTATCTATCTGTCTGTCTGTCTATCCATCATTCATCCATCCATCTATCTATTTATCTATCTATCATCTATCTATCTGTCTGTCTTTCTATCTACCCATATATCTATGCATCTATGTGTGTGAACCAAGCATCCCTGTAGGCTAATTGAAATCCAGAGTGAAGTAAAACAGCTTCCCTACCAACTTCTCAAAGGTCACAATGTCAGAGTAAAATGATGTAATTACATGAGGGAATCCTAACAATGGAACTATAGGGTTTCTGAATCCTGGAACCTAGATATGAGTTATTTTACAAAGAAACTCAAAGTGGACCAAGGCTTACAGTTTCAGTCCCACCACTTCATTACTGCTAAAAATAAGCTGATTTTTTCTTTCTTCTAAAATCTCTCACAACTTACCTTCTTATAAAACCAAACTCATAAGGATGGTCAGAAGAAATATTTTTGGTGCTGCCCCTAGTAGTGGGAGCATTTCATTGTTATCATTTCTGTAACTGCCTTGGGCTACAGTCCTAGGAAAGACACAAGCTTTTTAATTGATGAATGTTGGATAGATAGTTAAAAAAAAGAATTCCACTGAGTGCTATGTAAAGGAGAACAGAAGAATAAAAGGATTAAGTGATGTGAAAAATAATTTTCTTAGATACTTTAATTGTATTGAATAATTCTCTTCATTCCAGTTCACTCTCCTGAATATTAAGTATTTAAATGCCAGTGTTTTGAATAATTCTGTCAATACATGTAATTTCATTAATTCAGAAGTATTCATTAGGCCCTACTATGTGCAAGGAAAAGTATTCATTTTATTCATGTATGCCACTATATAAAAAGAAATAGAAAAAAAAAAGAAACTTTCTTGCCATTGTCTAAAATGATTCATGGGTATTTTTAAATTAAGCTTGGTTGTGAAAAAAATTCTAGATGTGCCAAATAGAATGAAATATTAGTTGTTATCATATGTGCTAGCATTTTGATGTAATTTTATGTCACCACTTTTTAATTGGATTGAGGGGATTCAAACAAATATTTAAATAGAACTAAACAATTAAATCAGCAATTTTGATTTCTCTGTCATTATTTTCCTCAGGTAATCAATGCAGATTTGATTAATTGACAAAGTCTAATTGAGCAGTACTTGCAATTATAAACATTAAAATCAGAAGTTATAATCTCCTTAATTGAGTAAAAGGGATAGAGATCCAAAGCAATGTCTGAAAAAATACAACCCTTTGACAATCTGAGGTTTATAGACCCCTGACTTATTTTTTCCTTCAGAAGGTAATGTGTGTGTGTGTTTTGTGTGATGTGTGTTGTGTGCGTGTGTGCGTGTGTGTGTGTGTGTGTTTGTGTGTGTGTATGTTTGAGAGAGACAGAAAGAGACATTTAGCATCATGGCTTATCATTGAATAACAAAATTTTCCCCTTGCATAGGGATTTCATTTGAAATATGCTTTTTTTGTTTTTCTCTCTGTGTTTGGTAATGTGACAAGAGGTTTGTGATACAGATTAAAGGAAATGAAATTCTACCACAGAAGCCAATCAGACAACTTCTCTCGACATAGAGTGTTCTCATTTGGGTTACAACTTCTATTATGTTACTGTTTTAACATAACATTTGAGTTTCATCATATTAAGTTCATTTACATTACTATGGAAGTCAGTATAATAATAGAATAAATTATTTTGAAATTAATGTAAAACACTAAAGACTCCAAGGCAGCTTTGATGATTAAAGTTGATTATAACAGCTAAATGTTGACAATATAATACATTCTCCAATTATTTCTCTGAATATTGAATTTCATAGAGCTTATTTTTTTCCAACTAATCCTGGAACTATTCTTTGATTTCTGTAAGGAAAAAAAAATCCTTAATAAGTAACCAGAATCTTCTTCTGACCAACTGAGAAGCCAACCAAGGAAATAAATTAGATGGATAACTAAATAATTGGGATAGCTGGGTAAAACTTATCATTTCACTTTACTATTTTTATCATAGTAATTAATAGCTCTAATTCTATAAGAATTTTGGAATTTCCGCAGTACTTCTCTGATAGCAGGTACATAAAGTAGGTAGGACAAATATTACTAGGTTTATTTCACAGACTAGAAAACTGAGTCTGAGAAAGGTTAGTTGAAATAAAACAAACCATTTTACAAGTCTCTCTGTCTCTGTCTCTCTCTCTCTCTGTAACACACATACACATGTGTGTGTACACACATACAATTTTATACATTTTCTTTTGGCATTCCAGACCTGAGAATTTCCTTCCCTTCTCATACATAAATGCTATTTAAGAAACCCACAGCACTGTGTTGATTGAATCCAATGAAAATTTATGCTTCCTAACCTCAACCAGGGGCTCACTGTGGTGTGACATTTTGAAAAAAAAATCATCCCTAAAATATTTACTGCAATTCTTCCAAGTTTTCTCTCACTAAACCTCTCTACCATTAGCAGTTATAACCTCTTCTCCATTCTCTTTGAATAAGTGATCTTATCTCTGAGTTTACTATAAAGATTCACTTCAACAATATATTTCTTAATTTTACTTTCAATACACACACATATTTTCCTCTATTGTCTGTCCCTTTTCCCATCACTCTAAGAGCATGACAACCCTCATCCATGGTTAAGGGTCTTCTTTACAAATGTGCCAAAGTTCTTATGCTCTCCCATATTTACAAAGACATTATTCTTTAAATAATTTTTAATAGTTCATATTAAATTAACTTTCTAATTCCTTCCAATATGCTCAGTTCCTCCTATACTGAAACAAAGTAAAATAAACAGCCATTTCTTGATCTACTATTCTATAGCTCTCCTCAAGATCTCTGCCAAAATTTAAGAAAAGGATAATCTTAGAGACTTGCTACTTCCACTCCTCCTCATTGAATCAATCAATCGATAATCTCTTATGAATTTCCTATATACCAGTGCTATTCCAAGTATTATTAGATACTGGGGATAAATAAAAAAATAATGAAATAATCACTATTTTAAAGATCTTTAGACCCTAATGGGAGAGATGAGTAAATATGTATGTATAGAATAAATATAAAGAAAATAAATACAAAGAGGATGTTGAGAGAATAAGGAAAGGCTTTGAATACAAGGTAGTTTTAAAGCTGTTTTGGAGAGAAAGAGTAGAACTCTATAAGGCAGGGATAATGAGGGGGTGATTTCTAGGTACAGAAAGTGGCCAGTGGGAAGACAGGAAGAGCGAAGATGGAGTATCATGTATGAGGAAAAGGAGGAGTCAATTTAGTCAGATGAGAGCACAAGAAAGGGACAAATGCATAATGAAGGTGAAAAGACAGATTGAGGCCAAATTATAAAGGGTTTTTACAAACTAAACACAAGAGTTTGAATTTGATCGTAGAGTTAATAGGTAGGAAGCAACTGAAGTTTATTAAATGAGAGAATAATATAATCAGAACTGCTCTTAAAGGAAAATAATGTTGGATGCTCTGTGGAAAATGGCCTGGAATGAGGAGAGCCTTTAAACAGAATAATTAGTTGTTGTTGTTTTTTTGTTTGTTTTGTTTTGTTTTTTTGCAAAAGTTCAGGTAACACATGATGAGGGCCTAGATAATAGGTTTTGACTGTAGGAGTGGAAATATGAAAATGGACTCTAGTAACACTGAGGAGACAAAAACCATAAGATGTAAAAAACAATTAGATATCCAGGAATGTGTAAGATTGACCTGTTAAGGATGATTCAAAGGTTGCAAATGTGGGTAATGAGAAGGATGATGGTACTTTTGACAAAAATGTTAAAATTAAAAAGAAGGGTGAATTATCTTTTACATTTCCTTCTTCCTATTCCAGAACATTCAATCAACTGCCAGTTGTAACACCAACAATAATGATGACATAACATTGTTCCTTTCTCTCCTCCCAATTCTATTCCCATCTATTTCTATTCCTAGCTTAGTAGAGGCTATCATGGCCTTGGTTCCCAAACTTTTTTGGCCTACCATCCCCTTTCCAGAAAAAAAATATTACTTAGCCCCCAGGAACTTAATTTTTTTAAATTTTAATAGCAATTAATAGGAAAAATAAATGCACCTGTGGCCATCACCACTCCCCTGGATCACTGCAGCACCCACCAGGGGTTGGTGGCACCCACTTTGGGAATCACTGCTCTAGACTATGAAAATAACTTCCAACCTGACCTTTTAGTTCCCATTCTTTCCTCTCTACAGTCCACTAGCTTTGCTGATGCCAGAGAAATCTTATCAATCTACATGATAATCATAATATTTGCCTACTCAAAAAGAAAAAAAAACTTCAGTATTTCAACATTCTTTAACAAATAAATTATAATAAAATTCTCTCCCCTATATTTGAATGTATAAATCAGGCCACATCACTTCCATGACAGGGACCATAACCCCCACCTGTAACCTTTCATAGAATTCTATTTAGAACTCCTAAGCACATTTTACAAATTTATGTGTGCACCTGTCTTATTTCTCTTCTCAGATTTTTATATGTTGTAGTTCAGGACTCTTTCTTGTTCCATCTCTGTATGCTCAAACATTTTCACAGTACATTGAACATAATGTTTAATTAAATGAAGTGTCTAGGTTCACAAGGTCAGCTAGGGATATGGATGGGCATATAACCTATCTGCTGATTTGATGCTCATTGTTCTTTTTTCCTATAACCTAATTTTTCTCTATTTTGAGTTAATCATGTAATATTATAAGATGTTCACTTAGGCAGATATTAAGTCCATACATACTACCTATAATATATTCATATCAATACTAGTCCCAGTGAGATTTGAAAATATTATAAAATAGGGTCTGTGATATTAAGGAGTTTCTAAGAGAAATTTAAATATATATGTATATACATGCAAAAATAAACTCATAACATTAGAATTCCATAGTTCTTATATATAATTTATATAGGCATTTATGCAAATATAGTATATAAAATATATATCATATATTTTGTATAAATACAATATATAGTATATTATGTTATGTATTTATCATTATGCATTATTATTATAAATATGTATTTATTACATAAATATATTTATGTACATAAATATATACAAATGAATAGATACATGTAGACATATAGATATATTTTAATAATTTTCTTTCCACTAAATAGTGATGCATTTTGACTTTACATTAAATATTTACTTAGATTCATTTTCTTTTGGAGGACATAGCCTTACCTCTACAGCTGAGTTTTCTCTCTTATCTATTCATTTTAGCTGCCATAGGAGAGTTGGAAATTTTCTTTGACTGAAACATTTTTTTTCCTCAGAGGTTCCTTCTGTACTAAAGAGCCCATTTAGTCATCAGAGGAAATGACCTGCCTGGAAATCACATCATCTCCAGTACATTCCACTGCTTACTTGAAATCTCTTTTTCTCAATCCAGACCACTTGGCTGTTTGGCAACTCATGGGGCAGAGTTGTCCCCTGGGGATCATTGTGTCCTGAAAGAAAGTGTTCTCTGTCTGTGCCTCTTTCCAGTCAGAAAGTACAATTAGTTATGCTTCTATGCCCTGTGCCATGCTGTTCTCAAGGTACTCTGTGGTTCTTCCTTGAGTGACAATAAATATTACTCACATATCCTTGTGATATGCCCAGCAGCTCTGCTCAGTTTAATCTTCATGAGGGACATTACTGTTACAGGGCATCAGCCTGGCTAGAAAGCCCTATCTTTCTTATCACAGATCCCTCCAAGCTGCCGAGAGGAAATTGCCTGGGCATATAGTACTTTATTTTCACAGAAATTACTTTTGGGGACCTGACAAAGTAAATTTTGGTTAGTGGTTTTCTTTCAAAGTCATTTAACTTCTTTGCTATGGGAATCCATGTGTAAATCAATTAATGGGTTGGTAGTTTCTTCCAGAAATCAAGTATATGCTGCGGTCGGTTGGCATTTTGTGGATGGGAGTTTCTGATGAAGGAAGGAGGAAATGCATATTGAGCACAGGAGAGACACATGGGCAAATGAAGTTGATCTAGGCCTTCAGGTTCCTAAATATGGTAGTGTGACTTGCCAAATGCTCGAGATCCAAACTTGGGGGAGAGCTGATGGATTTTGGCTGCCAAAATTGCTTCCATTCCCAAAGAGTGTGCTTCAAATGTAACACATCAGATGCTTTGCATCTGAAATGGAGCCTGTGCTAAAATTCACGCTTGAAATGTATGCACTGCATTAGAGCCTCTCTGAAAGAATGGCTGTAATTTTTTAGAAAGAGGCAAAGCATCTGAAAGCAATAAATTTGTTACTCACCATAGGAAAAGATCATAAAAAAGGAAGTCACTTAGTAAGCAAAAGGCTTTGGGAAAAGATGACCAAAATAATCTTCCCTCGGAAAGATCCAATTGCTGATATAAATATCAGATGTATTAATTGATTATGAGATAAAATATAATAGAAGCATAAACTGAGCAGGCTTTGTTTAATCCTTTACAACAGCATAAATCAACTGTTATCTGATTAGCCAATTTTGTGTGAGCAAATGTATTGCCAAAGGAATCTGTAATTTTTAGCTTCAACTCCACCTAGGCCTGGGTACAGTCAACTTTACTGTCCAGATTAATCTGGTGATAAAATAAAGTTCTGAGACTTTTTACCAAGCTGCCCCAGGTTCTCCTTTAACCCTTGCCTACAATAACTTATTCATTTTTCCTTAGTTATCATAGCTGGTAGTGGAGTAGGAGAGGAGGACACTATGATTTTGTACTAGCCGTCAAATTTAGAGAAAGTTTGGTAAAAATCAAACCATCTACAGGACTTGGAGGAAGGGTAGTGTGGCAGTGTTTTGGGGATAAGCCAGGCTCCAAGCATTACTTCCCTTTGTGGAAAAAAACTGCAACCCCTCACCAGATATTAGGGTAATGATGGAGCTTTCTTCAGCAAACAAATAGAATAATGACCTGGAGGAATTCCATGTGAACTGGAAAGACCTCCAGGAACTGATGCAGAGTGAAAGATGCAGAACCAGGAGAACATTGTACACAGGGGTCATCATTGCCCCTCTACTGCTGTCTTGCTCAGAGTCAGATGACTCCTTTTCCAGTAAGCCAGTTATGACCACAGCACTGTGAATACCTCCCAACCAAGCTAAGCTGGGAAGAACTGGGATACCTGGAACAGTAGGTAGTAACTTGAAGTTTTAAATCTCTATATCAGTAAAAGAAAAATCATCTATTTGTCCCACTTTCAAATGGTGAGCTTCAACAGTATACTGACCATTCATCGACCTATTTACTTTTACCTGAAGCTTAGCTCAGAACTGTACATCATTGTATAAGGGAAGTTTTGACTGAAATGATACCTGGACAGAAGACATGAGGACCCAGAAGTCCTATGTCTCCAAGAGTATGATGGTCAAATTCATACTAGAGCCATTTTGGGATTGGATGTCTGACCAATATTAACACGAATAACTGCCTTTTAAATTTCCCTGCCTGGTGAGGCTTCTAACCCTCTCCTCCTCTCCTTTTTTCCCTTGCAATCTTATCTATTCAAGGATTATAAAGGAGAGATAGGTGTCTGGGCTCTAGTAAATACTTGTGAAAATTGGAGGGGGTGCCAAGGAGAGAGAGTAAAGGGAAGTGTCTGTGCCAAAATCTCCTCTAGCTAGTAAAACACTTCCCTTATTAAAACTACATATATTCACTCTGATTTCATCTTGTAAATAATAACAGTACTCCCACAAACTGGCATCATTCCAACACTTTAAAGATTGGAAAGCACTTCTCATAGTTGTCAGACTTGAATCTTATAATAATTTTATAGGTATAGATACTCCAGGGGATAAAATGGAGACAAGGTCATAGAAAGGGTTTTATTGGAGATGGATGTTTATCTGCTCAACCTGGATCAGCAGCATTTTGAAAATCTTTTTCCTAAAGCTTCCAGACTCAGTGATTCATTGCTACCTTCACTTAGGTGAGAACCTCCCCATCCTAATTCTGAAGGAGACTTGGGTGGCTTAGATTCAGAGACATGATGGTGGGTACAAAACTATTTGAACTCTCCTCTCATAACATATCAATTAATGACAATTATTCAGTAAATTCAGAACTCCCTCATGGTCCCCTAGGATAAGCTCTTCCAAGACTTGTTCTTTTATCCTGGGAAAAAGGTATCCTGATCCCCTTAGGCCTTTCTTAAATGCTAGTACTATCTCTCTTTGGCCTCTTGCCCAAGGAACAGCAATTAATTGCTAGCTATGGTTCTTAATTTACAGAGCTTACTCGTGAATATCTTTATTCTTTCAACATTTTTTTCCACCTCAATACATTCTCATTTTTTCTTTAGCTTCTTTGAAGACTTATCCCTATAGGACTAGAAAGCAGAAAGGAGGATCATGGTTCTAAAGTTGAAAGAAACCTTATAGATAATTAATTTAAACCAGTTCATTTGACAAGTGGGGTAGCTAAGGTCTAGAAAGGTTGAGTTGACTTTCTCAAGTTTATAAAAGTTAGTAAATGATAAACAGGAAACTTGAACCCAAAGTCCTCTAATTCCTAATTCGGCATTCTTACTATGGTACTACAATGCTACCTCAAGGTATTGCTATAAACAGTAGCTAACTGAAGAGGTGGATGTATTCAAAGAAAATTGTTGATGTGTTTGTTCTTTATTTTTGATGAAGTCTAATGACATCTTGGTGTTGACTGTTAACTGAATTAACTTTAAATGAGGTAGAGTTGCCCAAAGTCATCAGCCTCACTCTCTCTTTCAGAGTCATGATAGTCCAGTGGCAGGACAAAATTCAAGATGACTGGCAATGGCCCAGGACTTAGTGGATGACCTTGGTACCTTTGATGTCTTCCCAAGCTCTAAGCATTCTGGAGCACCTGCTCACAGAGGCACTGAAACAAATTGTTCTTGTCTGCCCAATCTGTCTTTAAATTTTGGGGCTAGATATCCCCTACTTTCTTACCAATGAGTTTGAAGTGCTTCACATGCTATATCTTCTTGGAGACATAAATGAGTTAGATGGTCGGTGCACACCAAAAGTGAATGAGAGACTCTGGAAAGGGCTCAACAAACTTTCCCACCAGGGAAATTAGTACCCTCTGAACACCCCACATATTCTAGGAAAATTAGGGATTAAAGAGAGTAGGAAGATAGTGTTTGGATCTATAGAGGACTGTGAAGTCTGTTCTATATTTGGTCCTGAATGTTGTGAGTTTATGTAAGAGAGACCATTTGAAACTCGAAGGTATTCAACACTCCACGGATCCCATTTGGAGTCCTGATTATGCCCACCTGTCCACACTATCATTTTGTCCTGAGAACTGTGTTCCTCAAAAACACAGGTTCATGATTTTGAGACTATATATACCTTAGAAGGCAATACTATCTGAGTTTTGGCCTGGGATCACTGGAACTGATGTGAGAGAACTTTGAAATAAAATTCTTGACTCAGGATGGATACTCTTGTCAGGAATGACAGACTCCAATAAATAGCTATAAAATGAAAGAGAAATTTACTAAATTGAATGCAAGTTGAATTATTAAGTTGAATAGCCAAGGAGGCAAGAATAGGTGAACTACTGCCTTCCAGAGGAGAAGGGGTTTGGGATATTTATGCCCTCTTGGCAACAGGGTCTATGTGACCAGAGATGAGAAGAAGGGATGGTGGTATTACATAATCAGTAATGGGATAATATTCTGTGTCTGGAGGGTATAAGGGATGACCTGTGGAGTTCAAGGGATAATAGATTCACCCCAGTGCTCATCAGAGTAGAACTGGGAGGTGAATCTGTATTCATAAGAAAGCTGAGAGAGTCCACAAGGAGTGTCTCTCTCTGATACTTCTTATCATTTGACTTCTGTGGCTTAAAGTCACCTTCCTTCTGCATTTTAGGATTGCAAGAGAAAATGAATTCTTCGTGTGTTCTATAATCTGGGACACCTTTGGGGGTTTTGGAGTAGTCTCAGGAAACCTGCATCTCCATATCAGAACTTTGAGAGTTCTTTGGATTTCTAGGATTTTTGATGGGGGAAAGGAGAAGGAGAAGAAAAGAGTTTCTATCCACTTAGTTGAGAAGTAACAATGGCATCTACAAGACCAGGACTTTGAAAGCATGTACTTTCCTAGTCAGGACTGAAGTCAAACCTCTGGTCCCTGGCTATGCTCTTCTGTTTTAACTTCTGTTCCTTAGGAACATATCACCAAACGGCAATCCTGAGAAGCAGATACTTTCAGCCTTTATGTATAAGTTATATATTTCAGAATTTGGAGATTTATGAGTTGATGCCAGCTGCACAATGGAAGGAGCATCTTCTAGCAACAACACAGGTCTCAGAGATGACAGGATATAACAGACTTGAATTTAAAAGGACTAAATGGTTATGCCTGGTTAGAGAGAAAAGAAATGAATGAATATTGTTCAAAATAGATTTTTATAAGCATTTACTATATGCCAAGCACTGGGGAAGTAAGAACAAACATCAGACATTCCCTGCCTTCAAAGAGTCTTACATTTCAATTAGTGGAGAAAATCATATAAAGGAGTGGTAACCAGAAAAGTGCAGTTTCGTTATTGTTTGCTTCTGCTGCTGTTGTTTTTCTGGAAAAGTTCAAAAGTGAGTAAACAGTGGGACAGTCCACTAATAGGACCTTTTTAAAGATAATGGTAGTATTCTTAGAAAAGTTGGGGAATGGGAAATGTGAATCCATGTATGGAACCTGGTTGGAAGATACTGATGCATGACTCAGGAAATTCATAGCTGAATTTCTTAGTTCCTTCAGGGAATAGGTTGTGGAAGTCCAGGTCAGAAAATGGAACCAAAATGGTTGCTTGCACAGTGAAGACCAAATCAAAGTGAAATTTGTGTTCAGCACTTCTATAAAGTTGCCTTTCCTCTCCAGAAAGTGTTAAAAGTATAAAGGGTTATTTGTTTTTATTGTTGGGTTTTTTTTTTACATTTTAAGCATTTTCTATATGTATTTTTTAAAGTATCTTTTAAGTAGTTCTCTTCAAGTGGAGGAAAGGAACCACTATCCTATGTCAGATATTTATTTTGCATATTAAGTATCTCTTCCAGAAAGTCCTGAATTAATCTTTATTTGGTGAAACTTTAGAAATAAAATATACCTATGGATTGTTTTAGCAATATTCTCTGTAATTCTATTTTGGTTTGGGAATATAATAAGTCAGAGAAAATAAAGAGAAAGAAAATAAAGAGAAAATCCCTTTTGGGGGTTAGGTTTTCCCAGGATAAACCTGGGTTCAAATTAAATCAAGTTTAATTTCCTTGTAGGAAGAGAGCCATGGATAACAGGGCTATACCAAAGTTGTTTTTTTTTTTTATATTAGTGTATATTATGGTAGAATTTGCTTGTGTTTCACATGTAGGAATAAAGGACTGCCTCTGTGATTTGATTAGTGTATAAGGAGTTTTGGATTAAAGGAATTCTCTTGACTAATGCAGATTAACACCTTATCTGCAAAATTTCTGTTTTAAAGACTTGTCTCTGTCCTTGAGAAGTTAAATGAGGTGCCCAGACATTACACATTAAAATAAGTATAAGTGGCAAGACCTGATCCTTAGTTTCCTGACTCCAAGGCCAGTTTTCAACCCACTCTGCTTTGATGCTTCTCTATGTTACAAATAGATATAGAGAAGAAACATAATATATATTCATATATGATAGACATCACATATCATATACACACATAATTTGGGGGGCACTGGGTTTAAAATATCTCTTTATGTAACTAAATTAGAAATAATTAAAAGGAAAAGAAAGATAAAAATAACAAAATTCCAAAAAGAGGAATAGTCCCTTGGAAACAAGTACTCAGCTAGCTTTGGGAATTTTGATTATACACCCATCATATACAGCTATAGACAAGGAGCAAGGTGTTGGGGATACAAACACAACCATTTAATAGCCCGTCCTCAAGTGAGACACTACTTGATGTTATGGCTGGAGTTGGCTGCATAGAATTCAAGCCATGTTTCTAGGACAATTCATTTAACCTCTAAGTCCTCTCTAAACCTAATTTACTAAATTGCAAATTGGATTGAAGACATATTCCAGCCTACACTAGAAGACAGAGTATCCTTTTGAAGTTTGCTATATCAATAAAATCACAAACCCCCAAACCCAAAGCATATAGAAAGTTGACCAAAGTCATTTCATGAAAAAGGGATGTGTTTTACCATAATAAAGAAGAAACTATAATGAAAGTCTGAGGGAAGGAAAACAGTTGCCCATTAGAAACAGTCCCCTTCAATAAGCAGACATCTCAGCAATTTATATAAATTCTAGGTCCTAAATATGAGAAGTTTTCTTCCTAATGTAATTTCAACCATTTATATATTTTTATATATAATTTTGTTTTGAGCCAAATTTTCCCCCTCCCTCTCACTCAAATGGAAGCACTCAAATATAGATTTTACATATGTAATAATATAAAATGTTTTTCTATATGTCATTTTATGGAAGAGAACTTGAACAAAAAGAAGTGAAGAAAGAATGTGAAATACAGTACAGTTCAGTTTGTATTCAGACTCCATTAATTCATTCTCTGGAGGTGGATGGCATTTTTCATTATGAAACTTTCAAGGTTGTCTTAGATCATTATATTGCTAATAATAGCTAAGTCATTGTTCATCATATAATATTCCTGCAATTGTATATAGTGTTCTCCTGGTTCTGCTCACTTCGTTCTGTATCAATTCATGTAAGTCTTTCCATGTTTTTTTCTGAAATCATCCTTATAGATTCTTATTGAACAAAAATATCCCATCATAATAATATACCACAATGTGTTTGCCTTTTCCAACTGATAAATATCTCCTCAATTTTCAATTCTTTGTTAACACAAAAATATGCTATAAATATTTTTACACAAATAGGTCATTTTCCAATTTTAAAAAAAAATTATCTTTGGGACACAGACCTTGTAGTAGCATTGCTGGATCAAAGGATATGAATTGTTTTAAAATGCTTTGGTATAATGCCAAATTCCAAGCAGTTTGGGAGTGTTGTTAGAGATGGTAATGATAACATACCTATACACATATGTACATATATGTGCATATAATATGATCTTAGTTGTCTTCATACCACCATACTCTCTTATAGTTACAGTTCTTTGTCTACTTTTATGTCCTCTTGCTACTGGATATTCTGGCTGTCTTTCTCTCTTAAAAATCTGTATAATTATCCATTTGCTAGGAAAAACAAAGCAAATTAAAATAAACAAGACCATCCACTGGGGGATTAAAAAACAAATAAAAATACTTTTCTTTTTTTGGTCAGATGCCATAATCTTCACCACTGAAGGGAAAAGACATTAAGAGTCCTCTCCCTTTAGTATTATTTACAAATCTCTCTATAAATGCACCCCAATTAAGAGTCAAATAATATCATTCCTACCTTTCCCCCTTAACTTTTAGGGGAATCCCTGGACACATACAATTAATCTCAAACCAGAGTTCTTGAATCCTCCTCCAGTTTTCAAGAGTTCCCCACATGAAATTCAGATTTAGAGTTTGGGCCTACAAATCTTTTTTTCCTTTTTCCCCTTCCCTTTCTTTTTGTCCTCCTCCTTCCTCTAGGATGAAAGTCCTCTACTATTGGGAATTTTCCACTGGAGCCAAACATAACAGTCCAATTTCTTACCAATTAGCTCTTAAACCCTTGTGTGAGATTCTTTAAGTAAACAAAGTTTCATATTATCTGCTAGTTAGACTCATTGCCTAACATAAGGAATGAACTTCTAGCAATTTTTAGGTATTCATGCCCACAGGCTATCTCCCAAGTTAGCTCCATGGGGGTGAGTGAGTAGGGGGAGGGGGTGCTCTGCCAGGCAGGTGGTTTGTTTTTTGATGTTCTTTCACTACTTAATTCAGTATGTGGATAAAAATAACTTCTGAGCCCCTTTCCAATTCTGCAATTTTGAAATTCTGTGATAACAGCCCAAACATTACAGTCATTCCATTGGGTTAGACAATAAAGAAAAGGGAAGACAGGCTCTCCTCAACCACAGATCCAATCCCCTTGAGCTGCATTCTAGTATTCTAGGGGTCCCTCCTTCTGTGCTCCATTTGGATCTTCCTTCCCAGGCCAGTGTTCTTGCCCTCTGACCTTTGTCATTATGTACTCTTCAACTTCTCAAAATGCTGTTGCTTGCTTTAAAAAGGTGAAAATTAGGGAATCTGATAAAGAAGCTATTCAAATTTTTTCATAGTATTGATGTGTGAATGAGAATGGCCTAACCTCAGAGGCACCCTTCTTTTCTTAGAAAATATTTTATCATTAGCTTTTCCTGCCCTGTTTTTTTTTCTTTTCTAAGATAATAGAGTCACTATATTAATAGAAATCCTGAACACATATCAAAGATTAAGAAAGGTGGTAGGGAACTCAGGGGTTATAATGTTCAGTCTGAACCTGAATAATGATCCCATCTTCAGCATAACTGAAAAGTGACTGAGCTCTCTATATCCAGGAATAAAGATCTCACTATCTCTTTATGCAGAACATCCACTTAGAGAAGGCTTTTAGTCTTGGGAAGTGTTGCCAAGTTTGCCCCTCCTCAACTTTTACTTATCTTCTAAAGAGCCTATTTAAATGTCATATTTTTTTGTTTCTGTTTATCCTAGTTCTGCCTTCTAACACCAAGGGGAACAATGCTAATCTAATTCAGATCCTACTTGAACCTGATAGCCTATCACATACATGAAGATAGCTTTCATGTTCCATCTAAATTATCACTTTATCAGGAATATTCTTCTCATTTCCTTCTACAAATACCCATGGCATGGTATACCAGGATAAAACCCTGATCATTTTTTGTAAGTTCTCCAGTTGCCAATAATATCATTTCAATGTGGTGTTCTGAAAAACATCCATAGCCCAGAATAGCTCTGACTTAGGAAGAGTACAATGGCACTGCCATCTCCTTGACTGAACAATATTCCTTTCTTGGCAGAAAACAAGATAATATAAAGGTAACATTACAGTTTATTTTTCTTTTGCCCTAAAACTTGTCACATCTCATGATTAGCTCAATTTGTAGTGTAGTTTCTTTCCTATAAAAAATAATTATACTTATATTTTATTTTAACATCTTCCTTATATTTGAAGTTCTAAATATATCCCTTTCCAGTTATATCCACTGAGCTATCTCTTGTAATAAAGAACTGAGAGGGGGGAAAAAAGAAAGACATATGCACAAAGTTACAGAGACAGAAATATAAATACCTCATACCAGAAAAATACTAAAGATGGAGCAACATTCAACAAACATAGCCTTTAATTTCTATAAAAGATGAATTTCTTTTATTTTCCTCTAGGGCCAAGCTTCCTTGTTATTACAATTACTGAATTTTCATTTTTATTTTTGTTGTTGTTGTTGATTTGTATTTTTATATTAATTTTGCACATTTTTTCTGGTTTTGCTAACTTCAGTCTTCATTTCAGTCTTATGTCTACTCATGTATCACTGAATTTTTCATGTTAATTTGTGTCTTGTGATTTACATTCAGTTTTTCACCCACTAACAACCTCAAGATTTTTCATATTAGTTATTGTCTAGCCACATCTCTCCATTTAGTTCTTGCGAAATTGGTTTTTGAAACTGTATATGATTTTATATGTATCTAATAAGTTTAATCTTACTAGATTTAGCCAAAATATCTAACTTATGAAGATCTTTTTGGATATTGATGCTGTCATTTTCCCTTCAGTTTTCCATCAGCTGAAGATGTGATAAGCTTGCCATCTGTGCCTTCATCTCAGTCAAGGTCAAAAATGCTGAAGAGCACAGATCTAAGGATAACTCCTTGGGTTGCTGTATGAGACAAAAGGGCAAAGGAAGGGAATAAGTGTTTAATTTATGTGGAACTTTCTATATGGCAGACACTATGCCAAGTGCTTTACAAATATCTCATTTGATCCTCACAGTGCCTCAGAGGCGGACACTATTGTTATGTTCATTTTACAATTGAAGAAAGAAAGAAATGGGATTAAATGACTTGTCTAGGGTTACATAGCCATGAAGCATTCAAAGCCATATTTAAACCCATGTCTTCTTGATTCCAGGCACAATGTTCTCTTCACTCTGCTATCTGACTGCCTCAGATAGGTGATTCAGGAAGATCAGGAGAATACTATATATTTCACACCAAATTCATGGTGATCGAGCGATTGATCAGCAAACACTTATTAAGTGTATAGAATACTCCAGCAGTTGTATTAACAACTAGGAAGATAAAGAAGACGACAGTAATAATAACAAACTTTGTGCTAAAAAGATAATAATCTTATGGGGTATATGTGTGTGTATGTGTGTGTGTGTGTGTGTGTATGTGAATATGCTACCTCAATAAAATTGTTGTATTGTTGTCCAGTTGATTTTCAGTTATGTCTGACTTTTTCTTGCTCCAGTAGGGGTTCTCTTGGCAAGGATATTGGAGCAATTTGCCATTTCTTTCTTTAACTCATTTTATAGATTAGGCAACTGAGACAAATACTTAAGTGCTGATGAACCATAGAAGCAATAACCATTGACGACAAATTTGAATTCAGGAAGATGATTTTTCCTTACTTCAGTTCTAGCACTTTGTCCATTGTGCCCCTTAATTATCCCAATACAATACCATGCAGTACATATTTATTAAGCAGCTAATAGATGGCAGGAGCTATATTAAGACACAAATAAGGTAAAGACTTCCCTTCACCTCAAAGAGCTTTCAATCTAATGGGAAAAGGCACAGAAAAAAGGTAACTGAAAATGGATACTTTCTCCTGTCTTTGAAAATCCCCACCCCACCTGCCCAATGCTCACCCTCACTTCATGCTGATTGTAGAAGTGATATTAAGAGTGCTTTGAGTGGGAAATAAAGAGCTGTTTGTGGTTTGAGACCTCCTTAAATGCAAGCTTTAGGAAAAGTTTTTTGATCTACCCTCAAGCCCTTCAATAAAAGGGGCAGACTCAACTGAGGCTACTGATGTGGTATTAGCATCAAAGCTGATGAAATCTCCATGACAGTGAATTTCCTCATCATAAGTTTGTTTGTTTTTTCCCCCCGGAAGTGGGAAGTATAAGAATTGTAGATTCAAATCCAAAGAGTGGACATAGTATTCTAAAAGTTTAGTGTAGTTTTATGTGAAAAAAGTTTTAAGAAATTATATATAATATGATACACACCTCAGAACTTATAAGCGGAGCATAAATGGCAAGTGATCTAATATTAGAGTAATATATGACACAAGTTGTTGGATGAATGAGGTTGGCAGGCAGAGTCTCATGATATATATTTGAATGAAAACCAATATTTCTGAGAATCTAAGTTTGGGAGGGAGAGCTTTCCTGAAATGGGGTCAAGGCAGTGCAAAGGCAGAGAGAGAGACAGACAGACAGACAGACAGACAGAGAGATGATAGAGAGATGGACAGACAATATAAATAAATATGTAGGCATGTAATGTGTTTATATGCATACATTCAAACATATATATAAGCTTACATATACCTATATGTGTGATTCTAGGAATTATAGGGAGTCATTAAAATTTATTGAGCTGGAATTGGGGGAAGGGATAACCTAGTCAGTCTTATATTTTAGGAAACTGATTTGGCAGCTTTTTGGCAGCATCCTCTGATGGAGGAGCAGAGTAGAGAGAGATTGGATGCTGAGAGACTAATTAAAAGCTATCACAATGATCCAGGAGAGAGAAGATGAACACCTAAATTAGGATGGTTTCTTTGTGAGAAGAGGAGAGGATACATGTAAGAAATGCTGTAAGGAAAGACATTACAAAATCTTGCTACTAATTGATATGTTGGACGAGGGAAAGGGAAAAGTCAAGAATGACACAAAGGTAACAAAGCATGATGGCTAGAGGAATTGTGATCCTCTTGACTATTAATCAATTAACTCTGTGTTTCATTAGTGAACCTGTTCATAATCTATCCAACTCTGCTATTAACCAGTTCATACTTTTACATCTTTGAATAAGGTAAGTGTGACTATGAATCAGAAAGACTTTCCTGAAATCCAAGTATACTATTTTAAAGTATTTTGCCTGACCTACCTGTAGAGGTGCAACTATGTGATTCAGTGGATAGAGTACCAGACTTGGAGACAGGAATACTGATCTTCCTGAGTTCAAATCTCGCCTCTATTATGACAAAAAATGGAAAATAATGAACAATTATTTTAAAATTATGTCAACATGTAATCTAGAAATAAAATTGTAAAAATCTGGCCTTAGATACTTATTAGCTGTGTGTCCCTGGGAAAGTCACTTAACTCTGTCTGTCTCAGGTACCCATTTGTAAAATAAACTGGAGAAGGAAATGACAAACCACTCCAATACCTTCACCAAGAAAACCCCAAATGAATTCACAAAGAGTTGGACATGACTGAAATGACTGAACACCACCATCTGTCTAATAACAACTGAAAAAAAAAAAGATTGGTCTTATATGTCATCTTAATTAAGCCAGTCTAGTGATCAATTTTAGTGATCATTACTTTCCTTTTTCTCCCCCCAAACAAATATTATGTATGTATGTATGTATGTATGTATGTATATACATATAATGTGCATATATCCATTTTATATACACAAACATATATATTCAACTTTGCCAGAACTCAAAGACAAGCTTCAATGTTATAATTTAAAAAACTTTTTTCATTTATTAGAAATCAAATAAATATTTTTCTATCAATAGTTTCAGAATATCTTTCCAGTAAATTCTCTATGATATTTCCCTGGGGATCAATAATCACATTAACCAGTTCTATAACCTGGAATTTTATAAAGAGTAATAGACATGAATAATTATTTCTGGTTTAGAGTTCTGACTGTTTCGCTTACTGGACAAGTCATTTTATCTTCTTAAAACTCCTCATTTCTGCACTAGGGATACTGAATGTCACACCACTTAGGTCATAGTGTTGTCATGAAGAAAGAAAGAGTTTGCTAAAGTTTGAGGCATAATAGTATGATGGATACACTAAAAGGATGACAGTGATGAATCCATGATCATATGATTATGATGTTGGGTGATGACCTGAAAATCAATTCTTTAAGCCTGACTATGTCATCTTTTACCCTTTAGTCATAACTTATCTTGTGTTCCAAAAAGGGTAATTATGAGTGTATATATTTTGGAGTCATTTGCCTAGAGCAGTTAATTAATCTGTAGAGGCAGATAAGAAAGCCAAGATCTAGAGTATAGAGAACAAAAATAAATAAATAAATAAACAATTAAATAAACAAACAAACAAACAAACAAACAAACAAACAAACAAACAAATAAATAAATAGATAAATAAATAAATAAATAAATAAATAAATAAATAAATAAATAAATAAAGCACCTCTAACAGAGATTTGGAAAATATTCAGGCTAGGGAATTGAACATAGGTGATAATCCAACAATGTAGACTGAGGAGCAGCCAGACAGGGGAAGCAGGAAAAAAAATATTGTTCAAGGAAATCAAAGTTTAAGTACATCATGAAAAAGGAGGCTGAGGCCAATAGTTTTTAAAGCTAAAGATAGGCCAAGCAACTATTTCTTAACATTATCTTACCCAAATTTTCTGTGGGGAAAGTCAGATGGCAGAGCAGAGAAAGGCATATAACTGATTTTTCGAAACCAGTTTCTTCCAAACAACCTTAAAATAATTCCTCAAATAGAATTGTGAAGTGGAAGAGACAACAAAAGTTCATAATGAGAGATTCTTCCTGCTAAAGGCAACTTGGGAAATCAGAGAGGGATCCTTGACACAGAGGTGTAAGCTAACCAAGAGACCATACAGATGAAACACCAGTGATGGAACCAGGTGGTAGCAAAGAAAAAAAAAGATTCTAGAGCTCTGAGGCAAGAACCAATAAGGGATTATAGCCACTAGTCAAAGAGGGATTACACAGGACCTTTGTGCTGTGAACTAGATACAGGACCAGATAGTGTCACCATTGTCAAAACTCACTTTTGAAGCATAGTTGAAGGGCAGAAAGGTGCACTTTTGGTGGTGACTGCATATCTTTCCAGATCATATATCCTTAGAAGATCTGAAAACTTCCACATTCCAAAAACTAACTCTGAAAACAGGAGTGTGAAAAAGTTTGAAAATGGAGGCAGTTCCCTTCCACCTCTACTCTAGAAACAGAGCTGAATTTTAACATAAATAGAACAATAACATAAATAAGAAATAAGCCAAGGAAATAATTATAATATTAAAACAGTCAGATATGATAGATATCAGAAAACTGAATGATAATAGAAAAGAATATTTTTTTCTCAGCTACATGTGGCACCTTCACAAAAAATGACCAAGTATAAGAGCAAAAAAACTTCACAACCAAAAGAAAGCATATATATTAAATACCTTACTCTCAGACCATAATACAATCAAATTGCATTCAGTAAATATTACATTTTAATTAAAAATTAATGGGGAAATAATCCAATTCTTAAGAATGAGTGGTTCAAAGAACAAATTATAAAATCAATCAATAGTTTCAGTAAAAAGAATGACAACAATGAGAGAACAATCCAAAATTTGTGGGCTGCAGCTGAAAAAGTGTTTAGGAGAAAATTTATATCTTCAAACACACACCAATAAAAGAGAAAAAAATGGATAAATAATTTCAAAGACAATGACAAAAAAAAACCTAGAATAATAAAAAATTAAATATCTACAATTAGTAGCCAAATGAAAATTATGAAAAATCAAAGGAGAGGTTAACAAAATTGAAAGTAAAAAATGTGAAATAACAAATAAAATTAACATCTGCTTTTATGAAAAAAGATAGGTAGAATATTACTTAATTTGATTAAAAAAAATAAAAATATTGGTATCAAAATGAGGAGTGAGTGTCCCACCAATCAAGATGAAATTAAAGCAATTATTAGAAGTTATTTTGGGGGGCAGCTGGGTAGCTCAGTGGATTGAGAGCCAGGCCTAGAGACTGGAGGTCCTAGGTTCAAATCTGACCTCAGACACTTCCCAGCTGTGTGATCCTGAGCAAGTTATTTGATCCCCATTGTCTACCCTTACCACTCTTCTACCTTGGAGCCACGTTGGCTCCAAGACAGAAGGTAAGGGTTTTAAAAAAAGTTATTTTGTCCATCTATATGCTAGTAAAACTGACAATTTCAGTGACTCTTATGAGTATTAACAAAAAATACATGTTGCCCAGATTAAAAGAAGAGGAAGTAGAATAGTTAAATATGCTCTTAGAAAAAGAAACTGAACAAGAACACTCTAAGGAAAAAAATCCTCATGAGGATTTTAAGTGAATTTTATCACACATTTCATATCATATATATCATACATATCATACATAGGAACAATCAATCTAAATATCATATAAACAATTTTAATGAATAGGTAAAAAAAAGTCATACCAAATTCCTTTCATGATATAAAAACTGTATTGATACCTTAACCAGGGAGAGAGAAAAATAATGTAAATTATATACTAATTTCCTTAATTAATATCAATGCAAAAATTTAAATAAACTACTAGCAAGAATATTACAGCAACATCTTACAAAAGACTATAAATTATGACCAGGTGTGATTTATATTAGAAATGTAGTATTGATTCAATATTAAGGAAACAATCTGCATAAATGACTATATCAATAACAAAAAAAGTTATTATGATTATATTATGAGATTCAATAAAAAACTTTGAAAGAAAATAACACCAATTTCAATTAAAAACAATAGAAAATATTGGAGTCAATAGAGCCTTGTTTAAAATCATGAGTAGTATGCAGTTAATTGAAGATGAGCTCAACACTTAGGAACTGCTGGAACTTCAAAGGGAGCAGAAACATCTATTGTTTTGGGAATGTTTTCTTCAGGTGAGAAGTAGGCAAAGAAGGATGTCCTCACTTCATCAATCAAGGAAATGTGTGCAAAATGGGTGGAAGAGTGAAATTTTGTTGAAAAATATGAGACTGGTAAAGCTTTAACAAGAAGAATTATAAATTTGTTAAATGTCCAAACTATTTCCCATTTCTGAGGAATTTTAAAAGGCAGACAAAAACAAACATTGTTGGATAGGTTTCTTGTGAACCTTACACCTGGTGAATCTTAAGCAGGGTTCAGTGGTGATAAAGGACAGAAAAGACAAAAAGAAAGAATTACAGAAGGGCAGCTGACAGATATTATGGAAGGGAAGTCCCCTTCCAAACAATAGCATTTCTTCTCTCACTATCCTCTTAGGCCATCAACTCCTTTCAATACAGGTAATGTTAAGTTAAAATTATTCTATTTAATCTAATTATTGTTTATATAATCTATGTGTTATTAATATTTATTTTGTAAAACAAACACCATCAAATGCATATAATGCCTTACAAAATCTGGGTTTTCTGAGTATCTTAAATGGATTGATTCAATTTACATCATACCTTATAGGAAAATTAATTTGGTATTCAACCTTTTTAATACTTGATCTGCTTTCTGGAACTAATTAATGAAGAGCCCCAAGACCACTTATATACCTAATATTAGGAGTAAGCATTATCTGTAAAAGGTATAAACTTGTTGCCTTTCTAATAAGATCAGAAGTAAAGTAAGAATGTCCATTATCACCACTATTACCCAATATTGTACTAGAAATTGTAGGCTGGCAAACATTGTGATAAAAATATAGCAATAAGAGAAGAAAAGAAATTAAAGAAATAAAAATAGGCAATAAGGAAACAAAACTATCACTCTTTGCAGTTGATATGATGATATACTTAGAAAACCCTAGAAAATCAATTGACAAATTAATTGAAGTAATTAACAACTTCAGCAAAATTTCAAGGCATAAAGTAAACCCACATAAATAATCTGTAGTTCTATACCAACAATCCCAGCAGCAAAAGATATAAATTCCATTTAAATTAGGTCAATCTGGAGTTCCAGGTTAAGATGGCAGCAGGGTAAAAAGCAGCTGCTTAACCGCTCCTAACCCACACATAAAGGATTCCTCAAGAGGACATAAAAACAAATCCAGACGAAACCAGGGACCCCACAACAGGGCACAGCACTGAAGGTACATGGGATCGGGGCATTTCCATGCTATAAGGGGGGTGAAATAGCTCTCATTAAAACGTGAATTGAGCAACCCCCTCTTCCCTCAACCTACAGTGCTAAAGACAGTGTGCAAGACTTAGAGCAAGTTTGGGGCACCCATTAAGTCCTTGGGAGCTACCTGGGATCACCAGGGCCTGCTCCTGAGAGCAGCAAGACTTAAGACCCCAAAAGGCTAAAGAACTCATGGACTTTGAACACAGACCTTGAGCGCAGCTGTGGACATAGATGCAGATGCGGATCCTGAGCTCAGGCATGGACCGTGGGTGGGGACCCAGTGCAGAAGGGTGCATGACTGTAGAAGTAGCCTCGGGCAGAGGAACAAGCAAGGGGACCACCAGGAGTGTTGACCCTAAGAACAATTAGACCTGAGACCTCAGTAACCTAAAGAGTACAGACAGACCCTGGGAATGAGGATAAACCTGAGAGGGTGCTGGGCTAACAATTGCAAGCCAGACACAAGAATCCCAGAAGAGAAAGCTTAAGAAGAAATCTTTAACACTCGACAACTTTCATACAGAAAAAAATCCAGACAATAGAGCAAACAGCAGAGGAGAACAAACAAGTAACCATATCCAAACCTTCTCCCAAAAATGAAAACTGGTCACAAGCTCTTGAAGAGTTCAAATCTAAGATTATGAGAAAGATGGAAAGGATCAGGCAAGAAAATAACAATTTAAAAAGCAGAAGTTCACAATTAGAAAGTGAGGCTCAGAAATCAAATGAATTGATAAGCAAATTGAAGATCAGAAATGACAAGCTGGAAGCCTTGAAGAACCAAACAGACCAGATTGAAAAGGAAAACCAAAAGATTATAGCAGAAAACCAGTCTCTAAAGGCTATAATTTTTTTTGGAAAGTGTTTTGTAGTTATGTTCGTATAATTCCTGTATTTGTTTTGGTAGATAGATTCCTAAGTATTTTATATTGTCTAGGGTGATTTTAAATGGTCTTTCTCTTTCTACCTCTTGCTGCTCTGATGTGTTGGAAATATATAGAAATGCTGATGATTTATGTGCATTTATTTTGTATCCTGCAACTTTGCTAAAGTTGTTGATTATTTCTACAAGCTTTTTAGTTGATTCTCTAGGATTTTTTAAGTATACCATCATATCATCTGCAAGGAGTGGTAGCTTAGTCTCCTCATTGCCTATTTTAATGCCTTCAATTTTTTTTTCTAATTGGTACTGCTAGTGTTTCTAGTACAATGTTAAATAATAGAAGTGATAATGGGCATCCTTGTTTCACACCTGATCTTATTGGAACTAGTTCTAAACAATTGGAAAAACATTGAGGGCTCATGGGTAGGAAGAGCTAACATAATAAAAATGACCATTCTACCCAAATTAATTTACGTATTTAGTGCCATACCTATCAAACTACCAAAAACATTTTTACTACATTAGAAAAAACTATAACAAAGTTTATTTGGAAGAACAAAAGATCAAGAATATCAAGGGAAATAATGAAAAAAATGTGAAGGAAGGTGGCTTAGCAGTACCAGATATTAAGCTATACTATAAAGCAGCTGTCATCAAAACAATATGGTACTGGCTAAGAGATAGAAGGGAGGATCAGTGGAATAGACTTGGGGTAAGTGATGTCAGCAAGACAGTGTATGATAAATTTAAAGGCTATAATTGGACAATTTAAAAAAGATGCCCCCAAATCAAAAGAATTGATAGGGAAATTGGAGACCAAAATCAAACAGCTGGAAAACAGGATAGACCAAATCAAAAGATTATAGCAGAAAACCAGTCTCTAAAGACAAGAATTGGGCAATTAGAAGCCAATGTTCTCTAGACAGCAAGAACAAAGAAAGCAAAGTCAAAAGACTGATAAAATAGAAGGAAACATGAAATATCTCACTGAGAAACTGACAGATCAAGAAAACAGGTATAGAAGAGACAATTTGAGAATGATTGGTCTTCCTGAAAAAGCAGAAATTAATAGAAATTTGGACTCCATACTAAAAGAAATGATTCAGCAAAACTGCCCTGAAGTTCCACAACCAATCAGGATCACACAGGATCTGGCAGCCTCCATAATACAAGACCGCAAGGCTTGGAATATGATATTCAGAAAGTCAAGAGAACTGGGTCTACAACCAGGGATCACCTACCCATCAAAAATGACTATATATTTCCAGGGGAAAGTATAGGCATTCAACAAGATAGAAGATTTCCAAGTATTTGCACAGAAAAGAGCAGGACTAAATGGAAAGTTCAATATCCAACCACAAAAATCAAGAGAAACATGAAAAGATAAAGAAGAAATAGAGGGGAAAAAAACTCTTATTTTTAAATTTCCCTCTTAAGGGCTTCAATAAGATTTAAATATTCATATTTATTTATGGAGAAATGTTAAGTGTAATTCTCTGTAGAGAACTCTATTCACTATTATACTATCCACTATTATAGTAATTAGAAGAATTATTCATAGGGAGTGGTTGGTGTACTACATGGTCTAAGATGATATGGGGATGGGTGGGAAAGAGGGGGCTGAATAGTAGATGGAACCAAGAGAAACTTGGATAAGAGAAATACAATATTGTATTATACACAAAGAGGCCATGGGAAGGGGAGGGGACAAATACTATTAAAAGAAGGAGAGGAAGAGAGCATTAAGAGGTAATATTTAAACTTTACTCTCAGTGGAATTAACCCTGAGAGGGAAGAGAAGCAATATCCATTGGTATATAGAACTCTATCTAACCCTACTCAGAAAGTCAGAAGTGATAAACCAAAGGGAGCAGGGGAGTGGGGAGGTCAAAAAAGGGAAGGGAGGAGAAGGGGGAGGGAAATCATTAGGCCTTAAAAATAAAAAGAGGTGAATAACAAGGGAGGGGGTAGAAAGGGAAGTAAATCAAGGGAAGGGACAAGGGTTACTGGTTTAAAACAAACCACTGGTTTAAAATGAAAGAGGGTAAGAAGATGGAGTAGAACTAGGAGAGGATACCAAAATGTCAGCGAATACACAACTGATAATTATAACTCTGAATGTGAATGGGATGAACTCGCTCATAAAATGGAAGCAAATAGCATAGTGTATTAGAAACCAAAATCCTACCATATGTTCTTTACAAGAAACACATATGAGGCAGGTGGACATACACAGATTTAAGGTAAAGGGCTGAGGCAAAATATTTTGGGCTTCGAATGAGAAAAAGAAAGCAGGAATGGTGATCATGATTTCTGACAAAGCCAAAGTAAAAATAGATATGATTAAAAAAGACAGGGAAGGTAATTATATCCTGATAAAAGGCAGGATAGACAATAAGGAAATAACAGTGCTCAATATGTATGCACCAAATGGCATAGCATCCAAATTTGTAAAGGAGAAACTGGCAGAGCTCAAAAAGGAAATAGAGAGTAAAACCATACTAGTGGGAGATCTAAATATTCCTCTTTCAGATCTAAATAAATAAAACCAAAAATTAAATAAGAATGATATAAGAGAGGTAAATTAAGTCCTAGAAAAATTAGATTTAATAGATATGTGAAGAAAAATAAATAGGGACAAAAAGGAATACACTTTCTTTTCAGCTGCACATGGTACATTCACAAAGATTGACCATGTTATAGGACATAGAAACATTGCAAACAAATGCAAAAGAGCAGAAATAATAAATGTAACCTTCTCAGATCATAATGCAATAAAAATAATAATTAGTAAGGGGACCTGGACAGGCAAATCAAAAACTAATTGGAAATTAAATAATATGATTCTCCAAAACCAGTCAGTTAAAGAAGAAATCATAGAAACAATCAACAATTTCATTGAAGAGGACAATGATGAGACATCCTACCAAACTCTGTGAGATGCAGCCAAGGCAGTACTCAGGGGGAAATTTATATCCTTGAGTGCATATATTAACAAATTAGGGAGAGCAGAAATTAATGAATTGGGCATACAAAAAATTAGAAAGCAAGCAAATTAAGCTAAATTAGAAATACTAAAAATCAAGGGAGAAATAAATAAAATCAAAAGGAAAAGAACTATTGAATTAATAAATAAGATTAGAAGCTGGTATTTTGAAAAAACAGATAAAATATACAAAGTACTGGTCAATCTAATAAAAAAAGGAAAGAAGAAAACCAAATTAATAGTATCAAATATGAAAAGGGAGTCCTCAGCTCTAATGAAGAGGAAATTAAGGCAATCATTAAAATCTGTTTTGTCCAGTTATATGGCAATAAATTTAGCAATCTATGGTTAAATATTTACAAAAATATAAATTGCCTAGAATAACAGAAGAAATAGAATACCTAAACAATCTCATTTGAGAAAAAGAAACTGAACAAGCCATCAAGGAACTCCCTAAGAAAAAAAACAAAGGCCTGATGGATTCACAAGTGAATTCTAAGAAACATTCAAAGAATAACTAATCTCAATACTATACAAATTATTTGATATAATAAGCAAAGAAGGTGTCCTACCAAATTCCTTTTATGGCACAAATATGGCACTGATTCCAAAGTCAGGTAGTTCAAAAACAGAGAAAGAAAACAATAGACCACTTTCCCTAATGAACATAGATGCTAAAATCTTAAATAGAATACTAGCAAAAAGATTCTAGCAAGTGATCAAGAGGATTATCCACCATGATCAGGTGGGATTTATACCAGGAATGCAAGGATGGTTCAACATTAGGAAAACCATCCACATAGTTGCCCATATGAACAAGCTAAGAAACAAAAATCACATGATTATCTCAATAGATGCTGAAAAAGCCTTTGACAAAATAAAACACCCATTCCTATTGAAAACACTGGAAAGCATAGGAATAGAAGGACCTCTCCTAAAAATAATAAATAGTATATATCTAAAACCACCAACAAGCATCATATGCAATGGGGATAAATTAGAAGCCTTCCCAGTAAGATCAGGTGTGAAACAAGGATGCCCATTATCACCTCTATTATTTAACATAGTACTAGAAACACTAGCAGTAGCAATTAGAAAAAAAATTGAAGGCATTAAAATAGGCAATGAGGAGACTAAGCTACCACTCCTTGCAGATGATATGATGGTATACTTAAAAAATCCTAGAGAATCAACTAAAAAGCTTGTAGAAATAATCAATGCAAAGTTGCAGGATACAAAATAAATGCATATAAATCATCAGCATTTCTATATATTTCCAACACATCAGAGCAGCAAGAGGTAGAAAGAGAAACACCATTTAAAATCACCCTAGACAATATAAAATACTTAGGAATCTATCTACCAAAACAAACATAGCAATTATACAAATGCAACTACAAAACACTTTCCAAACAATTAAAACTACATCTAAACAATTGGAAAACCATTGATTGCTCATGGGTAGGATGAGCTAACATAATAAAATGACCATTCTACCTAAATTAGTTCATTTATTTAGTGCCATACCTATCAAACTACCAAAAAACATCTTTACTGAATTAGGAAAAACTGTAACAAAGTTCATTTGGAATAACAAAGATAAAAAATATCAAGGGAAATAATGAAAAAAAAAGTGAAGTAAGGTGGCCTAGCAGTACCAGATATTAAACTGTACTATAAAACAGAGGCCATCAAAACAATATGGTACTGGCTAAGAGACAGAAGGGAGGATCAGTGGAATAGACTTGGGGTTAATGACATCAGCAAGACATTGTGTGATAAACCCAAAGAGCCCAACTTTGGGGACAAAAATCCACTATTTGACAAAAACTGCTGGGAAAATTGAAAAACAATATGGGAGAAATTAGGGTTAGGTGAACATTTCACACCCTACATGAAGATAAATTCAGAATGGGTGAATGACCTGAATATAAAGGGAGAAACTATAAATAAATTAAGTGAAGACAGAATAGTATACTTGTTGGATCTCTGGGAAAGGAAAGATTTTAAAACCAAGCAAGAGTTAGAGAAAATTACAAAATGTAAAATAAATGATTTTTATTGTACTAAATTAAAAAGCTTTTGTACAAACAAAAACAATGCAACCAAATTCAGAAGGGAAACAACAAATTGGGAAAAAATCTTTATAAGAAAAAACTCTGACAGTGATCTAATTACTCAAATATACAAGGAGTTAAACCAGTTGTGTAAAAAAATCAAGCCATTCCCCAATTGATAAATGGGCAAGGGACATGAATAGGCAATTTTCAGATAAAGAAATCAAAACTATCAATTAGCACATGAGAAAGCATTTTAAATCTCCAATAATTAGAGAAATGCAAATCAAAACAACTCTGAGGCTTCACACCTAGCAGATTGGCTAAAATGATAGTAGGGGAGAGTAATGAATGTTGGAGGGGATGTGGCCAAATTGGGACATTAATACATTGCTGGTGGATTCTGAACTGATCCAACCATTCTTGCTGGCAATTTGGAACTATGCTCAAAGGGCTATAAAAGAATGCCTGCTCTTTGATCCAGCCATACCATTTTTGGGTTTGTACCCCAAAGAGATCATAGATAAATAGACTTGTATGAAATTATTTATAGCTGAGCTCTTTGTGGTGGCAAAAAAACTGGAAAACCAGGGTATGTCCTTCTATTGGGAATGGCTAAACAGATTGTGGTATATGCTGGTAATGAAATACTATTATGCTCAAAGGAATAATAAACTGGAGGAATTCCATATGAACTGGAAAGACCTCCAGGAATTGATACTGAGTGAAAGGCGCAGAGCCAGAAGAACATTGTACAGAGACCAATATACTGTGGTAAAATAGAATGCAATGGACTTCTGTACTAGCAGCAATGAAATGACCCAGGACAATTCTGAGGGACTTATGGCAAAGAAAGCTACCCACATTCAGAGGAAGAACTACAGGAGAGGAAACACAGAAGAAAAGCAGCTGCTTAAACACATGGGTTGAGGCAGACATGATTGGGGATGTAGACTTGAAACTACCACACCAATGCAACTATCAACAATTTGGAAATAGGTCTTGATCAATGACACATGTTAAAACCAGTGGAAATGAGCATCAGCTATGGGGGGGAGGGGTATGAAGGGGTAAAGGGGAAATTAAGAACATGAATCATGTAACCATGATAATTTTTCTAAAAAATAAAAATTATTAAAAAAAATAAATTAGGTCAATCTCATATAATGCAAACTACATTCTACCTAAATTAATTTACTTATTCAGTTCTATACCAGTCAAATAACCAAATAATTATTTTACAAATACAAAAAACAAAAACTTCATCTTGAAGAACCAAAATTTGAGAATACCAATTAATAAAAAAAACATATGAAGAAATGTGACCAATAGGTAAGTATTATAAATTATATTTTAATGCTATAATCATGAAAACAATCTGATACTGGCTAAAAAACAGAGTGGCAGGCCTGAACAATAGATAGATACACATTAAGTAAATTGTCTGTTAAATCCAAAGATTCAATCTTTTGGGGTAAGAACTCACCATATGACAAAAATTGCTCAAATACAGGAAAATAGGCAAAAAGTTGACATAGACCAACAGCTCATACCATATACCAAGATAATATCAAAATGGGTTAGTTATTGAGACATAAACGGAGATACCATAAGTAAATTAGGGGAACATGGAAATATATAGCTGTCAGATTTATGCATAATGAAAGATTTCAAAACCAAACAAGAGTTTTAAGGGATCACAGGAAATAAAGCAGATAAATTGAATTGCATGAAATTAAAAAAAATTGTATAAGGAAAAGTAATAGATCCAAAATTTGATGGAAAACAGGAAACTGGAAGGAAAATTACACCTAAAGTTGTTTTTTTTTTTTTCTGACAGAAGCTTAATTTCTATAGGAACACAGCTAAATTTCTGAAAAATAAGGACCTTTCACCACTTGATAAATGGTCAAAGATTATGAATTGGCAGTTTTCAGAAGAAATCAAAGTTATCCATCATCAGGTAAAAAAGGCCTAAATCACTACTGACAAGAGAAAATAGAAATTAAAACAACTCTGAGATACTTTTCAGGTTAGTTAACATGACAGAAAAAGGAAAATGACAAATTCTGAAGGGATTGTTGAAAAGTTGGAGCACTAAAGTGTGTCTGACAGAATTGTGAACATGTTCAACCATTCTGGAGAGCAATGTATTACTACCTCCAAAGAATTATGAAACTTTGTATACCCTTTGACCCAGCAATACCACTTCTAAGTCTGTTTCACAAAGAGATCAAAGAAAAGGGGAAAGGACCCATATGTTCAGTAATATTTTTAGCAGCTCTTTTTGTTGTGACTATAAATTGGAAATTTAGGGAATGCATCGATTGAGAAGTGGCTAAACAAGTTGTGCTATATCATTGTGATGGAATACTATTGTGCTGAAAGAAAAGATGAAGAAGATTGTTTCAGGTAAAAAAAAAAACTAATGGGAGTTATATGAACTCTTGCACAATGAAGTAAGCAGAACAAGAACATTTTACACAATAACAATATTGTAAGAATGATAATGTGATAGACTTAGCTACTCTGATCAATACAATGATCCAAGACAATTCCAAGTGACTCCTGGTGAAAAATGCTATCAACCTCCCAAGAATGAACTGATGAACTCTGACTGCAGGTTGAAGCATACCTTGTTTTAAACTTTATTTTTCCAGTTTTATTTCTTTGAGTTTTCTCATGCAACATGACATATATGGTAAAATGTTTTCATGACTTCATGTTTATTATCAATATCAAATCACTTGTCAAAGAAGAGGGAGTGCAGTAGGGAGGGATAGAATTTGGACCTCAAAATTTAAAAAGATAATCGTCAGCATTTTTACATGTAATTGGTAAATATTTAATGAAATAAATAAAAATATATTTTAAAAATTAACTCATGAAACATATGGAATAATACCTATCAGCCACATTATAGAGATTATCCATGCTCAGGTATGAATATATTAATATTTCTGAGTTTCTCTGAAGTTCATTTCAACTCTGGGTTTCTTCATATACCAATTCCTCCCCTTGAATTGTTGACTTATGTTAAATGCTATTTTCATCACATTGTGTTTCTTCCCATGCCTCTGATATTATACTATGTGACTCATCACTTTTTTCCTCTATAGGAAAATAAACCCTGAAAATAAAAATGTGGACATGTCAGATGTGTTAAGTGATTTTATGACCTCATGAAAATCAAAGACATATGTGTCTACAGAACATTAAACACATGGATTGAAAAGGAAACATTAAGCTAATCATTTTCATCCTGAACATTTGAGAATTTGGAACAATTTGGATTGACTAAATATTTCACTTAATATTTGACCTTATGTTCCAGTTCCTGCTTCAGCTTTCTCTTCTCTGTTTTCTTTGTAAGAACCCAGAATATTAATTATTAAGCTCTAATCCCAGCAGATACATGATCTGTATCACCAAATAACCTTCACTTCTGGAAATTTCAAGGACTTTTTCTCATTTGGCCTAATTGCATCATTTTTATTTTTCAATTGAAAATTAAGAATGACTGAATGAAATTCCAATCAACAACAAACAATAAGGCCAATCATTAAGGCTAAGCATTTTAATGAGTGTATTTAGGAAAAAGAAATTTTAAATTTTCAGGATTTGATTTTGAAATAAAAATAAACAACCTCCCAATTTGAGTTTGTTCCTCCTTAAAAAGATGCTTGCTTCATGATCTTTTTTTTTCTGTCAGCTAATGAGTGGCCACATGGTGTTGCAATACACATTTGTTTTGTTGTATTTTAGAACTAGAGCTCAGATTTCCTATCAGACTAGGGATTTTTGCTGGCAATTAGGAAGTGGCCACCTGGTATACAGTACACATTTATTTTTGTTGTGTTTTCATTTTTAAAGGATCTCTATTTACCTATTTACTCAATTAATTATTTATTTGTTTGGTTATAGCATTCTTTTCATTTTCATCTTTAATTTCTAAATTCTTCCTTACCTCCCACTACCTACTCCACCTACTGAGACAACACTCAATATGATATTAATTATGCATATTAAATCATGTAAAATACATATCCATATTTACCATGTACCAAAAAATGCAAGAAAAATAAAATGAGAAAACTGTACTTCAATTTGCATTCCAAGTTCATAAGTTCTTTCTCTGGAGATAAACAACATTTTTTTTTATCATTCATCTTTTGAAATTTTCTTGGACAATTGCATGGTATTGATCAGATTGGCCCAATTTTTCAGTCATCCATCATTAAAACATTGTTGCTTCTGTGTACAATAATAGCTCAGTTCATTTTACTTTGTATCATTTCATACAACTTTTGCCATATTTTTATAAAGCCATTCTCTTGTCATTTCTCACAATACAATTAGACTCCATCACAATCATATGCCACAGCTTGCTTAACCATTACCCAATTGATGGACATTGCTTTGCTTTTCAGTCTTTGCCACCATAAAAATTGTTGCTATATATTTTTAATTTTTTTTAATTTTTTTCCTTTTTCCTTGATCTCTTTGTAATAGACCCAATAGTGCTTTTTTGAGTTGAGTTTCATATCCTTTGGGCCTAATTCCAAATTGCTCTCCAGAATAGTTGGACCTGATCACTTCTCCACCAATAGTTCAATAATGTACTTATGTTTCCTTTATCCCCTCCAGCATTTGCCAGTTTTGATAGGTATGGAGTAGCACCACAGAATTGTTTTAATTTGCCTTTCCCTAATCAATAGTAATTTAAATAAATTTTTATACGTTTATAAATAGTTTTGATTTCTTCTTATGAAAATTGTGTTTATCTCCTTTGACCATTTGTCCACTGGGGAATGGCTCTCCTTTTTATAAATTTCACTAAGAATATATTTGTGAAATGAGACCTTTAACAGAATGATTATGGAAATATTTTTTTATGTTACTTGTGTGTCTATGGTACCTCTTAGCAAAATGTAGTTTCCTTGATTATCTTTTTATATTAGGTCTCTTTTAACTTTGCTTTGTTTGAGATCATGATTACTACTCCTGATTTTTTTTTTAGCTTAGCTGAATAATAGATTCTACTTCACCTCTTTATTTTAATTCCATGTTTCATTTTGTTTCAGGTATGTGTCTTGTAAACAAAATATTGCTGGATTCCAGTTTCTTATCCATTCTTCAATATGCTTCTGTTTTATGGGTAAATTCATCACATTCATATTTCACAGTTATAATTGCTAACTATGTTTTTCTGTCCATCCCATTTTCTTCTCTTTCTTCTCTTTTTCTTTTTATCCTGTCTCTCATCAAAAGTCTATCTTGACTTTAACCATTGCTTTCATTTATTTTTCTTCCCTTTTATCATGTCCCCCATTTCTCTTATCTTTTTCTTCTCTTATTTCTCTATTGGGTGATTTATGTTTCTGTACCCAACTAAGTACACACACACACACACACACACACACACACACACACACACACACCACACATACACGCAAAGATATATGTATTTTTCCATTCTTTCTTTAAACCATTTCTGATGAAAGTGAGATTCAAACATTTCCTGCCACTTAACCATTTTCCCCTTCATAGTAAAAACTCTTCCTCAAATACCTCTTTTACATGAGATAAATTTTCTTCTTTCTACCTTTCCCTTGTATGTATGCTTAATTGTTTATTTTTATTATCATACTTCCCAATTATATCTATATATTTATATTTTAAGTTTTATATTTTTTCAATAATCATTTTTGACATTTTCAATTAATGATCTCTCCCTTCCATCCCTTCTCCTCCTTTAAAATATAAGTTAATATGATATAGATTTTAAATGTACTATAATATAACAAATATTTCCATGTTGATCATGTTGTAAAAGAATATACATATTATGTACAAGAGAAAAATTCATGGAGGAAATAAAGTGAATATGTTTTGTTCTGCATTTAAACTCAATTCCTTCTGTGGTAGGGGATAGGTAGACTTCTTAGAATAGTCTTAGATTTTTGCATTACTGATAACAGTTAAGTCACTCACAGTTGATTATTGTACATTATTGTTGTTACTATGTGAAATATTCTCCTGGTTTTGCTCACTTAATTTTGTATCTCATCATATGTGCCATTCTAGGGTTTTTTTTATGATCATTGTGTTCATCATTTCTTAAGGCACAAAAGCATTACCATCCTATACCACAGCTTGTTCAGCAATTCCCCAGCTGATGGACATCCCTTCAATCTCCAATTCCTTGCAGCTACAAAAAGAGTTGCTATGAATATTTTGTAGAAGTATGTCCTTTTCCCCTATTTTTGATCTCTTTGTCATACAAACCTAATATTGCTATTGCAGGGTCAAAGGGTATGTATGGTTCCAGGGTGCTTTGGCTTTGGTTCCAAATTGCTCTCCAGTATGGTTGAATCATTTATAACCCTTGCCAGTAGTGTATTAGTGTTCCAATTTTCCCACACCTCCTCCAACATTTATCATTTTTCTTTTTGATTATATGATATTACCCAATCTTATAGGATTGAGGTAGTATCTTGGAATTTTTTAATTTGCATTTTTCTAATTCATGGTAATTAATTAGATGGAGCATTTTTATATGACTTGATAGTTTAATTTCTTCATATGAGAATTGCATTTTCATATCCTTTGGCCATTTATCAATTAGGAAATTACTTGTATTCTTATAACTTTGGCTCAATTCTATATATTTGAGAGATGTGGCATTTGTCAGATATACTTGGTGCATTTTCCCCAGTTTTTTTAATATCCTTTCCAATCTTTGTTACATTGATTTTGTGTGTACAAAATCAATTTAATTTCAATTTAATGTAGTCAAAGTTGTCTGTTTTACATTTTATAATGTTCTCTGTGTCTTATTTGATATAAATTCTTCCTTTATTCAAAGATCTGAAAGGAAAGCTATTTTGTGCTCCCCTAATTTGTTTATGTTTTCACTCTTTATTTCTATATCATGTGTCAATTTACCTTTTTATTGGTTCATTTTTCTAGGTATATATTCTTGGAATATATTCTTGGTATATTGAGATGTTTAACTATGCTTAGTTTCTGCCATACTGTTTTCCAGTTTTCCCAATAGTTTTTGTCAAATAGGAAGTTCTTCTTTCAAAAGCTTAGATTTGGAGTTTTTTTTTTTAAACACTAAGTTACTATGGTCACTTACCATTGTGTGTTGATGCCTAATTCTATTTCCATTGATCCATTGTTCTATTTCTAAGCTAATATCAGATTGTTTTCATTTTTGTCTTGGAAAAACACAGAACTACTAACATAGTTATAAAACCAAATTTTTATTCAGAAAAGAAACAGGTCCTTAATATTTGGCTGCCACACAAAGCCCAGTACTAAATAACTGGAAGTTAAAACTTTGGGGATCTGAGGACAGTGTCTGTGAGGAAATCATCACGCTAGATGATTCTCCAAAGAATAATAAAACTTGGAGACATATACCTTTTGGGGAAATTAAGTACAGCAAAAATTCATTGACAGTTTATAAGCAGGTTTGGGAAGAGGCTACAGCTAGGAGCTGGGGTATCAGGGAGTGACCTAACTTAAAATGGATATAAAAAGATGGTTCCTGCCAGGTGTTGGTCTTCTTGGGAAAAGATCTCTGATACAATGGGGTAAACGTCAAGGCGAAAGAAGTGATGGAGGATTTGAGCATTTGTATTACTCCTATTCAGGACACTTAATGGAAGCTTGGTCCCTTATTCAGCCTAAGACAAAGTCAGTTTGGGACTTCCCTTAAGGTAATTTCCCAAGGGACAGAGACAAACTTGGGGTTTCCAGAACTCAAGTTGACATGATAGTTGCCACTTTATCATGTGGTTTGAGATCCAGGACAAGTAGGCCATCTTCCTTCATATTTATATGTGAACCATGAGCTAATAATGAGCAATTAATTGTTTAGATATGAAGTTATTTTCCTGAATAGTGCTTTGTAGTTATATTTCTATAATTCCTGGATTTGTTTTGGCAAGATCTAATTTTGGTAGACTCCCAGGTATTTTACATTGTCTAGAGTTATTTTAAATGGGATTTCTCTTTCTGACTTTTTTCTGTTAGAAACTCTTGTTACTATAAAGAAATGTTTTTTTTTATTTACCTGGATTTATTTTGCGATTTTTTTGTACAACTTTTTATCTGTTTCTTTAACTCTTCTATGAATTCTTATTGGATTTGGACACAACTATCATTTTTTGAGGTTTTGTTTACAGCTATTTTCACTGTGTTGTCTTCTCAGTATTTGTGTTCTCTTAGGTCACTGAAGTAGTGGTCACATTATTTTTTTGTTGTTGTTTTCTCATTTTTCCAGTCTATTTCTTGACTATAAACTTTTTATAAATATTGTGCTCTTCTCATCTGTGGGTGGGGAGGTACTTTCCTAAGCCTCATGATTTTTTTTTGCATTTTTGGAGATAGTTCTGGGATTCTAAAAGGATTTTTTGCTTCCAAGGAGGTGTGAACCTGCAAAAGGTGTGGTCATTGTTCTACCCATCTTCATTTTGGTCTTTACCCAGATAGGGCTCTAGGTTCCCTGCAATCACAAGCACTAGTGTTGTCTTTTCCTGAAAATTATGATCCTAGACCCTGCTCCTTTTTTTTAAACCCTTACCTTCAGTCTTGGAGTCAATACTGTGTATTTGCTCCAAGGCAGAAGAGTGGTAAGGGTAGGCAATGGGAGTCAAGTGACTTGCCCAGGGTCACACAGCTGGGAAGTATCTGAGGCCAGATTTGAACCTAGGACCTCCCAAGACCCTGCTCCTTTTTGACAGAATCCAAGAATTTCTCTCCATCCTGGGACTTTGCATGGGCAATAGCTTTGCAAATAGAGTTGTCAATCAGTTCCAACTGTAACAAGGAGCAGCAAAGCATGCCCTGTAATCTCTTTCTGAACAGTTGTCTGACCCCCACCTCCCCAATACCATCTCTGGGCTAAAAGCTCCAGAAACTGCTATTGCTTCTTCAGCTGCTACAACCACTGTTGCCATCCCTATATCTAGACTGTAGTACTCCTCATCCAAATGCCACAAGCTTCTCCAGACAGCCTCCTAAGCTTAATTGGTGGAAATCATGCCTTATTCTGACCTTTTGTTGGCTCTATCATTATTTTGAAATTATATAGAGGTGAATGATAATAAATTTCAGTTGGGTTGCTTCTAATCCTCCAACTTCTTCATTGAATTTAACCCTTGAATCTCAGATTTCCTAAAAGGCTAAAGAACTTCTACCTGGAAACTCACTTTATCTTGTCATTTTGGAAATCCTTCTGTAGTACAGCATATTCCTGAGACATTTCAGGGTTAAGTGACTTGTCCAAAGCCGTTCAACTACCTGATTGTCATTGGAATAATTTGAACTTAATTCTTTCTGATTCTAAGGATGGTCCCTTATTCACTATGTCATGATTTTATATATATGCATATACATACATAATATATATGGCTTATGTACATATATAAATATATGTGTATTATATAATTGATATTTATATTTTACATAATATCCCCAAATCAGAAATCCATTGCTGGAGAAGTTTTTGTGGAATAAAGAGACTTGGAGGATGGGGTAGTTTAGAGTTCTATGTACTATGCATATATGTATTTCTCTGGACTCTAGGTAGATAATTAACAATATCTATATAGGCATAGAAATATTGACATAGACATTTATCTTTCAATAGATACATCTATGTTCTCTTTAAATCTTAGGAAAGATAGGATGAATTATGATCTTAGATATGGATATCTATGTATGCCTGTATCTATGTATCTATCTGTCTACACAAATATTCATATATTGATGTATCACAAAACCAAGAGATGAAATGAAACATTTCTAGACACATAAAACTTTGATTTTTTTGTGTGACTTTTTGCACATTGAGCTTCAGTAGTTATAGAAGCTGTCCCATAATCTGGTGACATAAAATCTATCATTAGAAGCAAAGTATCTTAATAGTCACACAATTCCAAGGAACTGTATAAAAAGGTGTGAAAAGAATAACAACTTGCAATCCAATCCATACAGCACTTGCTACAAGCTCAGCTTAGATAATAACAAATATATACAAAATGCTTCTATGACTCCATAGGGAGGAAGGTAATAAATAAGTGTATTTCTTTAGTTCATCTAACAGGATGGAAATGTATTGACAGGAAGGTAAGTCAAGCAAGAACTGGATCAGTGTTAAGTCCTACCCGTGGAGTTTCATGATAAATACAAGCTTCAACAGAATGTATGTATAGGCAGGCCTGTTTTGGTATCATTTTGTCATTTGAGTTAAATGGAGATTTAGTGAACTAATTTAATGAGTCTGTCTTCTGAAAGAAAGCCTTAGAGATCATCTGATCTGACACAGCCCCTAACACATACAAGGAAACCGAAACCCCAAGAGGATATTACAACATTGGTGATTAAAAACTTAAAGGGGCTTTAGGGTCCATTTAGGATAATTCTTTCATTTTATTGATTAGAAAACCAGTGCCCTAAAGGGCTAAATGGTTGTGCAAGGATACACTGTTCATTTCTGACAAAACTATAATTTGAATTCAGTTCTCTTCCACCATCTGCCTTTCCATTCTAATACAAAGCCTAAATACTGCAAACAGTTTTTTTTATTCTACCTTCTTTCATGGCTGTCTCACATAACACACTGCTAGTTCCTTTCAGAAATACAGAATTATCTGGAATGATTTTTAATCTTGAGAAAGGGAAAAAATACTCTCCAAGTCTCAGTGGCTCAGAAGTGCCTGGAAAAGTGAAAATATATAATGGTATGAGTCTGTAATTTATCCCAGTCTTCCTAAAACCAAAGGTAAAATGAGGGGGAAAAAAGCAAAGTCACCTGGATTATCTGTCCTCAAGGGGGAAGAATAGTAGTCCAGAAAACTAAAAATATGTGTTGTCCAAAAAATTCTGATACAATGCTTGAATTTATAATTCATGATAGACTTTTCCTTTTTGTCCCTATTCACTAATAGCAACTCCTTTGCCAGTGCCCTTTCCCCCCAAAAAAGTGATTAGAAATTTACTTTAAATTATGGAGAAATAAGTAGCAAGAAAAGTGGCAAACTTATAGCAGTTCCTATAAAACACAAAGAAAGCTAGATTCTATTTGTGAAATGAATTTTGAAATTTGATCCAGGGCTCAAGCTGACTAGCTTAACTCTGAGCGTTGACATAGGCTGAGATGAGGGCCCAGGTTCACTCACTACAAAGGTAAAAATAAGAATAGATCCATGTAATGAGAACTTTAGAGAAAGAAGTTTCTCAGGCTAAGGATTGAATACACATGTGCCTGATTTGATTCTATAAAAAAACAGATTCCAAGGAATACGGATGGACAAACCAAAATCAAATGAAGGAAAGTCAACTTAAATTGGGTCCAAAGCAACAGGAAGAGAAGGCATATGATTAAGAGAGACAGACAGCCACAAGTGAGAAATGAAAATTTTTCTTGCAATAGAAGTTGGCAAATCCTCTAACAATTGTACAGGAATACTAAGAGGTCCCCTATGCAGCCACTGAGGAAATGAATTTAAATGCAGCGCTTCTTTTAAATTTATTTATGGAAATGGTTAAGGCTGTGAATCCTGCTTGCTGTCAGGTGCCTTTAGTCAGTCAATATGATGAGATTAAGATATCTAGGCTCTATCCAATGCATTTCTCACTGTCTTTTATTTATGATTTGGCAATGAACTTTCATCCTTTAGATTTGAGTTAAACAAAAGGAGAAAATGAATTGGAAGATAGCCTATTGTATCTGTGGGCTAAAACAAAAATCAGAAGATGGATTGAATAGAGTCATGTTGAGACAGCAGGGCACTGCACAGTGATGGTACTAGGATCCACAGGACAGAAGCCAAATCAAGAAAGTGAGTCACAGGAATTTGCCAGAGCAAATTTGCTATTCATGCTTACAGATGCAGTCTGCTGAGGAAATGTTGGCACTGTAATGGGAACAAAAGTTGGTGTCAGACTCGTGACTAGGGGGAAACTATTGAGGACGTGTAAATGTACAGGACCATTAGCACAAATGTTAATAGGTACAATTGATATACTTATTGGAAGCCTGACCCAGGCAGAGCCTACAGTCTCAAGAAATCATTAAAGACCCCATTCTCTGGTACTAACTAATTAAGCCAATTGATATCAATTTAATCCGCTGCTTACTTATTTGTATCAGCATCAAATCTACTTGTTTCTAGGAACTCTGGAGTGTGTGTGTGTGTGTGTGTGTGTGTGTGTGTGTATACATTTCAATTGCACATATCTGTACGAGGGTTCAAAAGACAAAGGACAATAACATTTCTGACAGAAATTACTCTTTGCAGGTCATTAGAAGTTCCACCTTTCTAAAAGCAAGGTGTTCTCTGGCTCCTTTGCTTAGGGGTATTCTGCCTATTCAGTGGTGAAGTGACACAGTGGATAGAGATTAAAATTTGAAGTCAGGAAGACTCATTTTCCTCAGTTTAAATGTGGCTCAGACACTTACTAGCTTTCCGACTCTAGGCAAATCATTTATCCATGTTTGCCTCAGTTTTCTCATCTGTAAAATGAGCTGGAGAAGGAAAAGGCAAACTACTCTAGTATCTTTTTTGGGAAAATCTTAACTGAGCTCATGAAGAGTTGGACATGACTGAAATGACTGAACAAATAAAAATTCCCCTCAATAACCCTCTGAAGACCTTTTAAGTAATGGACAAATCCTTGAGGCTAATAAAATAAAACACTCTTTTAAAATGGGGAATGGTAGTTCCATCGATTCATAGAATACTGCCTTGGACTATGGAATGAAGGGTTTGGGCTATTTGACCTTCAAGATCCCTTACAAATTTCAGTCAGTCAATAAATACTGTGTTCATGGCATTGAGTTAAGCTCTGAGGATACAAAGGAAACTAAAACATATTCTCTACACTTAAAGAGCTCAAGGTTCTGACAGAGAAGACAACATGCAAATGACTACCTATGAACAAGCTATACACAGGCTAAATGGGAAATAATCAATACAGAAGTAGCACTAGCATTAAGAGAATTTGGGAAAGGTTTCCTGTAAAAGTAGGCTCTTAGCTGAGAGTTGAGGAGGTGGCGGTGATAAGGGGGAGCTTTTTAGTCATGGAGGCCAGCCTGTGAGAATGGCCAGTCAGAAGAATGTGTGTTTTGATGAAATAACAGCGATAAGAGGCTACTGTCACTGTTTCACAGAAGATATGGGGGAAAGAGTAAGGTGTAAAAAGACTGGAAAATGGGGAGGGTTTAGATTATGAAAAACTCTGAGAACCAAATGAGGATTTTAGATGTGATCTTCAAGATGATAGAAAGATACTGGTGTTTGTTGAGTAGGGAAGTGGTGACATGGCCAGATTTGCCATTTAGGAAGGTTACTTTGACAGCTGAGTGGAAGGTTGGAGAAATTGTGGGAGTGGGAGAATGAAAAAGACTTATGGCTGTGAAACAATAGCATATTCATGAAATAGTACATATATGAGGTGATAAGGACCTTCCCCAGGGTGCTAATAGTACAAAAAGAGAGTAATGGTAATTCCTGTGTCTTCTCTAGACTTGGTAGATAATCTATATTTACCTTTAAATGACTGACAGTTCTTTAGCCCCAAACTCAAAATTCTTGGAGAATTGACCTTAGGTTGACTCTGAATAATCCAGAGATAAAGAATGACTTCTATCTTTAACAATTTTGAAACTGTTTTGTTTTATTTGAGATAAGAAAAGGAGCCTAGCTGACAGGTATTATGGCTAAGTTATATATTTCTCTCTATGTCTGGCAAGCCCAAGAAGAAAATTGCCAAATATGAATCACTCAATGTTAGTGCTAGAAGGAACCTTAGAGATCAGTGGGTCCAATTCTTTTATTTAATAGATGAGGAAAGAGACATCCAAAACAGAAAAATGAACTGATCTGTGATTAAATAATGTGTTAATGGTAAAGACAGATTTAAAACTCAGTTCTCCTATATGTATATATATATATATATATTAATATGTATTTAGGTATCTTTCTCCTACATATATAATAATATATATTTTGTTATATTACAGTATTTGTTTATATGCTGGACATCTTGACTTAATAGTCACTTCATAGAGTCAACATAATAGGAATTAAAACTTAGAGTGCCTCTCCTATAATTCTGGGATCTGACTATGGAATATTTCTCTGCTTTGANTGTCTGGCAAGCCCAGGAAGAAAATTGCCAAATATGAATCACTCAATGTTAGTGCTAGAAGGAACCTTAGAGATCAGTGGGTCCGATTCTTTTATTTAATAGATGAGGAAAGAGACATCCAAAACAGAAAAATGAACTGATCTGTGATTAAATAATGTGTTAATGGTAAAGACAGATTTAAAACTCAGTTCTCCTATATGTATATATATATATATATAATAATATGTATTTAGGTATCTTTCTCCTACATATATAATAATATATATTTTGTTATATTACAGTATTTGTTTATATGCTGGACATCTTGACTTAATAGTCACTTCATAGAGTCAACATAATAGGAATTAAAACTTAGAGTGCCTCTCCTATAATTCTGGGATCTGACTATGGAATATTTCTCTGCTTTGATCAAACTCATCTGCTTATTTTCAGATTTGCACATCCTATGTCAATCAAAAAACCCAGCACTACTAGTAGTAAGGAAACAATTTTAGAAAATGCCATTTTCATTACTTATTAGATCTAAGAGAAGGTTCCTTATACAGAAGAAGGCAGTCACATTTTAAATTCTTGAGCATGCCATTTAATCTCTTCTGAGTCAATCAAGTAAACAAACATTTATTGAGGGTCTGTTTTATGTTAGGAATTGTTTTGGTAGTGGGAATGTTCTTATATAGAAGTGGGAAATTTTTTGGTTAAAAGGAGGGATAAAGGTGATGAGGTGATATGGAAGAGGAATGAAGGGGATAGCTGAGTTTAGGGTTTGTAACAACTGCCAGGGAGAAAGCTGAAGGTGGCGGAAGGGTCACAGGAGAGGGTTAGACTGAGAGAGCCTGCTCTCCCAGTCAGGAAGATTTGACTGCCATAAAGTGAGGACTAGATCAATAAAATAAGGGATAGCTTGATTTAAAGATGTCCTATTTGCCTAAAGAAAACTAAACCCACAATGTCTAATCACCAAACCACCCTTCCTTCCAGAGCCCAAAGGGAAATTCAGGGAAAATAAACAGGAATGTAATATGGAGAGGTCAGAGAGAGATCCAGAGAAATCAGCTAGGTTCAAATTGCCCAGAGACAAAAGCCCAGGCCAAGCCAAGCCAAAAGCCAAAAGCCAAAAGCAGAGCCTCAGTTGGAACTTCAGCTCTCTTCAAGCCTCAGACTCCAGCTGACTTTTTTGAACATTCTAAGACTTAACTGCCAGGGTTGTTTACAGTTGACTTTTGCAAGAGCAAAAGCTTCTGTTGCATCTTTGCATTACAATATGTAGGCAAGAAGTTCTTTTCTACAGGGAGCTTCCATATGAACAGGGGAAATAATGTGCACGTGTGTGTTTGTGTATGTGTGTGTAAACTATGTAAAAAATAATTCTAAGATAAATTTAAGGGGCAGTAGAGAGGTCAAGGGCCTAGAGGGATCAATAAAGGCTTTTTTTTCAGGAGGTGGTGATTGAGTTGAGATTTGAAAGAATCTAATTTCCTTTTTTTATTTATTTAAGTATTTAATTAATTTAGAATATTTTCCCATGTTTGCATGATTCATATTCTTTCCCTCCTCTCCTCCCTCTCTCCTCCCATAGCAAAAGAGCAATTCAAATGGGGTTTACATGTATCACTGATCAAGAACTATTTCCATATTATTAATATTTGCAATAAAGTGATCATTTAGAATCTACTTCCCTAATCATATCCCCATCGAATTATGTGATCAAGGAAGTCTTTTTCTTCTGCATTTCTGCTCCCATAGTTCTTTCTCTGCATGTGGATAGCATTCTTTCTCATAAGTCCCTCAGAATTGTCCTGGGTCATTGCATTGCTGCTAGTACAGAAGTCCATTACATTGGATTGTACCACAGTGTTTCAGTCTCTGTGTACAATGTTCTTCTGACTCTGCTTCTTTCCCTCGGCACCAATTCCTGGAAGTCTTTCCAGTTCACATGGAATTCCTCCAGTAAAAATTCCTTTTAACACAATATTAGGAATCTAATTTCTAAGGGAAAGATTAAAAATGTGTCATTCAGGGATCAAAGACACAGAGTTAGATGATAGGATATCTATATGCAGAACATCAGATAGGGAAGCTTAGCTGGTATTTAGCCTGTCTGAATTAAAGTAAAATGTAATGACTGGAAATGTGGTCAAGAGATAGATTGTGATAGTCCTTAAATGCCAAACAGGTTAGTCTTTTATACTATAGGCCAGTGATGGGCAAACTACAGCCTGCGGGCCAGATGCTGCCTCCTGAAATGTTCTATCCAGCAGCCCAACATTATTCCTAATCTGATGAATACGATGAGTAAAATACAATACAATGAAAGTCCCAAAGAGTTGCCTTAGAAACAGACTGACAGATGAGCATTTCCTTTCCTTTGGCCCCCTTTTTAAAAAGTTTGCCCATCACTGCTATAGGCAATAGTAATCCATTGGAGTTTTTGGAACAGGATAGGTCTATATTAGACCTGTGCTTGAATATTGCTTTTGCATTTCTATGGTAGAAGAATTGAAGAAGGAAGAAGAGAATTAAAATAGGAGATCCATTTAGGAGGCTATTACAATAATTCAGGCAAAAGATGAAGAGATTGTGAACAATGGTGGTAACCTTATGAAGGGTTAGAACAGAAGAAGAAAATGCATAGTGAGTAGAATTGATAAAATTTGGTAATTCGTTACATCTATAGGAGTGTGAGAATAAAGACATGAAGATGATCCCAAGGTCACACATGCTGACTGTGATTTGGGCAGTTCATGAAACCTCTCAGGACTTTGATTGATCTCCATTGGTAAAGGAAGTTTCTTCACTGGAGAGTTCCTTTCACTAATAAAAGCATAGTTCTAGATAATAATCATCACCATAATTCATTAAAATAACTTTACAGCTCCTCAGAAGAAATTCAACACATTATCCTCTTCCTTTTCAATTTTATTATTTATTTGCTGTGTCTACCAAAAATAGATGGTAGATACACATATCCATAGAAAGAAAGATAAATAGACAGATGATAGATGGCCAGGTAGATTTAGATATATAGATAGAAATATATAGACATATCTATATAGAGATGATCATCTATAAATGGATTTAAATGATATAGAACAATCTTTGGAACAATTTATATTAAGAATTACAGAATAGATTTTTCAATTTTTCAAGAACTTAGAAAAATGATTATATACCATTTCCTTTTTTATTTGCCAATTTGCCATCTAATGCCTAGCTTTAGAGGTTGTCCATCCAACTGTATATTATAATTTGATTCATTCACCAGATTTCTTTTCCTGAGATATTGCAGAAGAAATCATAACCATGTTAAAAGAGATTGAAATGTGTAACAACCTTGTCATAACTGCTAATACCGTTCTCCGAAATATAATTTGAATGAACCTATAAAATAACTTATATTCTAATACTTTTTTTAATTTAAAAAAATGTAATTTTATCCTCCCTCACAAATGTCTGTAGAACATTAGGTACCAAAGGATAATGTGACTTTTTTTTGGTTCCAGGACTATTTCTATTTGACTTCTATTAAAAGATAAAAATAATATAAAAATAAATGAACAATAATGATAGTTGTATTTGGTGCTAATATCCTTGAATTTGGTGATAAAGTCCTTAGAAATACATAAAAAACAGAGCATATTTTAGATAGATCCAGATATATGAATGCAGTCTACATAGATAACATATTTCAAATTAAGTATAAGAGCTATAATTTTTAAAAAATAACTTTATTTGTCCAAATACCAAGTATCTTCATTTTTCTGTCTGTTTAAAAAGGGTTAACTGAGCACTATTGATGCAATTAAACAATCCAATATATTCACAAGTGTGCCATGGAGGCTGATTGGCAAATATTGTTAAACCAGAAGTACCAATTAATTACTTGATTGGGCAATTAAACATCTGGTATGCCTTTGTAACTCAATAAACTTAAACAGTTCATTAAAAACCAATGAAACATGACAGAAAAAAATCATTTTTTTCTTAGTCCCTTTGTGCTCACCTGTATATTGGAAAATCTTTTTCTCCCCGTTGGCAAAAAGTAATACTTGTCAGCAGGGGTAAGAGTACAAATTTCAAATATAATAACTGAAGTCAATTCCATTTCCACTTCTAAGTGGGAAGTAAATGAGAGGTCAAATGAAGATGAATCTTTTTTCTTTTTTAAGTCTCCCAAGAATATGGAAAATTTTAAGTAATATTAATACTTATGATATTATTCACCTTTGAAATTATGATACTACAATAATAAATCACATTTATAAAGAAATTTTAGGATTGCAAGATGTTTTCCTCAAAGCAAAATTGTGAAGTAGGCAGTGAATTTGTCATTATTCTTACACTAAAGATGAGAAAATTTCTGAGAAGTGGCCCATCCCTACACAATATGTATCTGAAGTAGGCTTTCAACACAGTTTTTCTTACTCCAGTGCCAACTTTTATGAATTACTCATTCTACAAACATTTATTTAAGACCATACTATGTGCCAGGGACTGTGCAAGATTTAAAGGATTTTAATGTAAAAAAAAATGTAACATTCATCAAGGTACTTATATTCTTGGGTCAATGGAAAGAGTTAAACCTCTGGTTTCAAATCCTATCTCCTGATGCTTACTATTTTTTTTAGTAACAGCAAGTTTTTATTCTATTTTATTATTTAGAATATTTTCCCATGGTTACATGATTCAGGATTCCCTCCACCCCACCCTCTCCTTCCTCCTCCCCTCTCAGAGCTGACAAGCAATTCCACTAGGTTATACATGTATCATTGTTCAAAACCTATTTCCATGTTACTCATATTTGCAGTAGAGCAATCTTTTAACATCAAAATCCTAATCACATCCTCATAGCATATGATTGATCATATATTTTTCTAATGCATTTTTGGTTCCACAGTTCTTTCTCTGGATGTGGATAGTAGTCTTTCTCCTAAGTTCCTCAGAATTGTCCTTTGCTGCTAGTAGGAAAGTCCATTACGTTCAATTGTGCCACAGTGTATCTGTCTCTGTGTATAAGGTTCTCCTGGTTCTGCCCATTTCATTCTGCATTAATTCCTGGAGTTCTTTCCAGTTCACATGGAATTCTTCCAGTTCATTATTCCTTTCAGCACAATAGTATTCTCTCACCATCAGATACCACAATTTGTTCATCCATTCCCCAATCAATGGACTCCCCCTCATTTTCCAATTTTTTGCCACCACAAAGAGAGTGGCTATAAATATTTTTGTACAAGATTTTTTTCTTATTATCTCTTTAGGGTACAAACCCAACATTGGTATGGTTGGGTTAAAGGGAAGACATCCTTTTAGAGCCCTTTGGACATAGTTCCAAATTGCTCTCCAGAATGGTTAGACAAATTCACAATTCCACTAGCCATGTATCAGTGTCTTAATTATGCCACATGCCCTCCAACATATATCGCTTTCCTTTGCTGCCATATTGGTCAGTCAGTATGTATAAGGTGGTACCTCAGAGTTGTTTGAATTTGCATTTCTCTAATCAGGAAGGATTTAAAACACGTTTTCATGTGCTTATTGATAGTTTTGATTTCATCATGTGAAAACTACCTAGTCATGTCTCTTGACCATTGGTTGATTGGGCAAGATGCTTACTATTTAAATGACATTTAGCAAATCATTTAAGTTCTCTATGCCTCAGTTTCCTCATCTATAAAAAGAGGGGGCAGGAGGAATAGGGCAAATAGTCTTTGAAGCCCAGTCTCCCTCTGTAGCTATGATCTTGTTCCAGCATTTATCATTCTCATTCTATGATTTTATAAACACAATTTATGCTAGGATTTTAATGAAGTGTTATTTGGGCTTCAAATTTTCACATTTGGCATATGTATATGAAAATTGTGGCTTTAGACTTGTCCAAGAGTACAGCTATTAGGAAAAAATCTTTAAAGATGAATTGACAAATAAAAAAGGGAATGATATGTAATAATTTTCCAACTTCTTGAAAAATAGAAAAATCTGTTCTCTTATTCTCAATATAAAATATCCTAAAGCTTGTTCAATATCATTTTAAATCCACTTTATAGATGACCATCACCATAGAATCATTACACATTTAGGGTCCTTTCAGTGTACATCATGAAGTTTTTATAGGCTTTAACAATTCAGCATGCATTGACATGTTCTATGATCTCCAAGACTAAGATAAACCAGCATAATCTCCCTTTCAAAGCCATAAAAGCCCCAGCTATGTCCTTGGTAGCAAACTATATATATCCAAATTGTAGCTTAACTAAGTTCTGAAAAGAACTGCTTGGTCTTAGCAACTTTTAGAGTCAGAGAGGCTTTGCAACTTGTTTTAATAGAGTAAGAACATATACCACTAAAATCAAGGATCCTTGGCGTTTTCAAGCAAGATATGGGATATGCATAGCCAAATCACTCTATTTTTTTCAAACTCAAAATAACATTTTCTATTCAAATGAAGGCAAAATTGAATACAAATATCTACCCCAGCTATGACTCCAATATCTGTCTTTGTTATCTACAGAATATCTCATTATCTCAGTATATGGAAAAAGGTTAATTTTTTTTCTATTTTTTATATGTGATCATGGGAAAGTAGCCAAGCCTTTCTATTATTTTTTTCATCTCCAAAATAAGAGAATTGAACTTAATTATCTCTTAAATCCTTTTCAGCTATAAATCTTATGATAATATTGTCTCTGATCAAATTAGTGCTGAAAAATACACTGAATTCTAGCCTTTATAGCTTGTACTTTTGAACTAAGAAGCTTAGGTCAATTAAGGGATATTTTAATTAAACATACTCTCTCCTATTTTTATTTTTATTATATATTTATTATATTTAATCTTGATCTGGGAAGAAAGTCAGAGGCCCTCTACCCTAATTTCTACACTTTATTGATGAGGAAAATGAAGTGCAAGGAAGTTATATGATTTTCCCAATGTCATACATTTAGTAAGCACAAGAGAATTTGAATACAGGTCCTTTGAATCTAGAACCAGGACTCTTTCCACTCTATTACACTTTTCCAATTGTGAAGTTTATATGCAAATTTAGGATTATACAGAGTGCTTCCCTCAATCATTCAGAATTAAAATATCTATTTCTCCATTTCCCTCTCCAGTAGGTAACCAGCCAAATCCTTCAAGTCCTTTTCATTTGAAATTAGATGACAATCTTCTTCATATTTTTTCAACATTGGTTTAAGTTATTAATTGCAACAGGCCTCAAAACCTACAGACTGTTTTAGGGGTAAAAAATAAGCAAAGATAATGGTGGCCTGCTAACTTTTCTTTTTCTCTGGCTTCAGTTCTGTACCACATCCACTAACTTATGTGGTCCTTATCCATTATTTTTGTTCCTTTCAGGTGCTTGCACATCTGGTTTACTTGCTTTTGAGTTGGCATTTCTCTTTTATAGTGTTTATGACTTAACCAGAGAGATGTCAACTAGGATGGAGATCTAAATCAATTGATTTTTTAACTTTGCAAAGATAGATCCATAGTATTCACACTATATTTACATGGACAATGATTCAACCATTTTCATCCACTTTAGTAAAGTATCTTATATTTGCTATAGATTTGATAAATAAGTAATATTCCTTACCACTACCCAAGATGGCAGAGTAACATAATAGATATTGTGGCAGAAATGAGTCCTGAAGGACCTGGACTCAGATCTCTATTACTAGCTTTATAGCTTAATAGTAACTATTAGTTTTAGCTATTAGCCTTATTAGTTATGTAACTGTGAAAGTCATTTAAACTTTCTTCATTTTTTCTTTTTTTGATTAATAGAATTTATCCACAACTGTCCTAGCTCTCCCTGTACCACAGAAGGCATCATCTGGGAGACAGAATGCACAAACAAATTATATCTTTCATGTTTCCATCTTTCAGTTCATTCTCTGGAGGTACCATTCACAATTTATTTTTCAAGTTTTATATCTGTAGCTGTTTACGAGGTTCTCTTGGTTCTACTCATTTCTATGTTCATTATCCCATGTAGTTCTTCCCAAGGTCTTTTTTTTAATCAGCCTGTTCATTGTTCCTCATGGCACAGTAGTATTCAACCATAGACAAGAATATACAACAATAATGTACAGCAATTTGTTTAGCCATTCCCGAATTGATGAGCATCTACTCATTTTTCAACTCTTTGCTACTACAAAGACATCAGCTATAAATATTTTGGAACATATCAATTCTTTTCAGTTTTTCCTAATCTCCTTGAGAAACAGACCCAGGGATAGTATTGCTGGGTCTAAGGGTATGCATTTTTATAACTGTGGAGTGTAATTCCAAATTGCTCTCACAGAAAAGTTGTATTAATTCACCAATCCATCAACAATGTATTAGTGCCCCCATTTTTCACCTCCCTCCAACATTTGTCATTTTCCCCTTTTTCTTATTTTGGTCAATCTAATTGGTATGAGATGCTATCTCAGAATTTTTTGGGTTAGCATTTCTCTAATCAGGAGTGATTTGAAGCATTTTTTCAAATACCTATATTCAGCTTTGAGTATCCAAAAGTTGTTTTTTGCCCATTTAGCAACTGAGAAATTGCTCTTATTTTCATAAATTTGTCATAAGTTCTCCATATATTTTAGATACAATACCTTTATCTAAGAGGCTTGTCTATAATTTCACACACAATTTTCTGCTTTCCTTCTAATCTTGGTAACATTTGTTTTATTTTTTGAAAAACTTTTCAATTTAATATAGTAAAATTATCCATTTTCCATCTAACACTATTCTTCACCTCATAAATTCTTCTGCTATGCATAAATATGATAGGTAATACGCTCCCTACTCTTCTAATTTGCTCATGGTATCTCCCCTTATGCCTTGGTCATGTAAACATTTTAATCTTATCTTGGCAAATGATGTAAGATATTAGTCTATAATATACATATATATTATATTTAGAATACATTTTCAAAAAATAACCATCATATTAGACTCTAAACAAATTAAAGTGTCCTAACTTGAAATTTGTACTCATGAAATTCAGTTGCATGTTTCCCAAATATTGATTTTATAAATGTTTACAAATTAAACCAATGTTCAAGAAAGATATTTACTTATTAAATGGATATTTAGGTGAAATATAGAAATGATAGGAAGATTTAGATATCTAAGAATAATAGTTTTAAATCTTATTTTGTGGGTATATTTTGTTTTTTATTTCACCTTCATTTCCAAATATATTCTTTCCCCTTCTTTTTATCATCTCTCCTCTTACAGAAGTCAAAGAAAAAAAGGAGGGGCACAAGTAGTTCATCAAAATATACCAAAGAAATATCATATTTGAAAATACATGCCTGCTCCAAACTCACAGTTCCCTACCTCTGCAAAGCAATAAGGAAGTCTATATTCTACTCTTTTCTGGATTGTAAGGATTAGGTCTTATTTTTGGCTTTTGCCACAGTTTCTGATCATTCATTAGGTATGTGCAATGTTTAAGACACTGAGAATATCACAAATCAATCAATTATTCAAAAAGCACTGTACCAGGCATGGTTGTAGTTGCTGAAGTTATCAGTACAAAGAATGAAACTATTCTTGCTAGCAAAGAGTTTTCATTTAAATGGAGAAAAGAACAAGCACACATACAAATATGCTGAAGATGGTGCTTGAACTACATCTTAAAGGAAGAAAAGGATTTGGAGGCTGAGTATGTTTTAGGGATGAAGCATATCCTCTGAAAAGACAGGAAAATAAGAGGTGGAGATACCTGTGAGAGGAGCAGAAAGAAGACCAGTCTTACTGGATTGCAGAGCATAGGAGGGGGCAAGTAATGACCAATGAAATGGGGCAGGTAAGTTGCTGCCAGATTGTGAATTCAGGAGTTCTACCTGATTTAGTCACCTTAAGAAAATTCTTCATATGGACCTGATCCAACCTGGGATATAAAAGTTATGTGACTTGCTCAAGGTCACACATCTAATAATTTTCCTAGTTGGATTTGAAACCATGTAAGCCTGATTAAGACCCTTTATGCAGTCTACAATGCAGTCAACATTCTTGCCTCTGGGGATCCTGACTTGAAAAACAAGAAGCAGCAGGTACTGGGTAAATGGCTGTGGAATCAATGAATGGTGCTTATTTATTCATTATTCATCACAATGTCCAGGAATTTTGGCATAAAATGCCTCAGGCTTTCGTAGTATTTGTAAGTCTAAAAGGCATGGTTACACAGTGGGTGGGACAAAGCAGCTCAGCAGGATTTTAGGAAAGACCTTTAAGTACATGGTATCTCTAGTTCTGTGTGTGATTTCCTTCTGAGATTATCTTAGTGGAAGGTAAATGACCACAATTCCTCAGGTGATGGAGCTTTATTCATGGAACTAAGAAATCAGATTTCCTTAGGGCAAAGCAAGGAGATCTGGCATGATCTTGAGAGTTTCATGATCAGAAAAATGCTAGCATTCTCTGGTGATTCCTACCTTAAGTTTTCATCTTTCTCCTTTAGGTTGTAAACTCCTTGAGAGTAGGGAATCTTTCTTTAATAATTGTATTCCCAGCACATAACATTGTTTCATTCTCATACTAAATACTTAATAAATGTGTCCTGAATTGGATTGCATTGGGTTAATCTCCAACTTGGTCTGTGTAACTTTATCAAGATTTTATAGAAATGAAAAGAGGGTCCCTCTATTAATATTAAAATTTGAATCAGAAAGAGTTAGGTCCTTGAGAAAAAGGTAAAGCCTCTCACTTGCATATTCTGGTTTCCAATCAAAAGGTTTGTTCCCCTAATGCAATGGTCTAGAATGCCCTCCCTCCCCAGCTTTGCCTCCCTAAATTCCAAATTCCTTTCAATGCTCAGGCCAAGTGCTACTTCATATCCTAGTTTTCTTGACACATCTTCCCCTAGCCCCTTAATAAATTCTGATAATAATAGTTTGGATTTACACAGTACTTTGAGATTAGAAAACACTTAAAAATAGTACTTCAGTTAGTCCTCAGAGCAATCATGGGAGGAAAGGGATGTTATTTCCAATTTTATAGATGAAGAAACTGAGGCAGGCAGAGATCAAGTGATTTTCCTTGGGCCAAACAGCTAGTACGTGTTTGAGATTGAATTTTGGGATGTCTGTATATTTTACTTCCTCACAGTGGAATGTAAACTCCTTAAAGAAAAGCATTTTTTTCCTGTTTTTGCATAACAGAGTCAGTCGTGACTCTTGGAAACACATATGTTTGATAAGCTTGTATCTGAAACTGCTGCCTTATGAAACAGAATTAAAGAGACCAATTCTCTACTTTATAGAATTTAAATAAAATTTAAAAAACCCTCTATAGGGCCAACTGAGTCTCTTTCCTTCCTGGCTTCATTCCAATGTGGGAACAAACATATCAATGTGTGTGGATTAGGGGTAGAGAGCCTACTCACCTCATCTGTGTGGCCATGAAGTCTTGAGCGCATGGCTCTGCTTTTGCTTCTGTACCAATTATGTCTATTATTTCCCACCTTACTAGTAGTATTTGTTCAATTAGTAAGTTTTGGAAGATGAAGATCCCAGGACAGAAGGCTTTGCCTGAATTTTTCACTAACACAGACCTGAGACAACCAAATTACTGGATCGAACTCAGAAATGAATCAGACTCAGCAGCTGGTCCATTTCCCAGAAGATCTTTGTCCATAGGCTATGCCATGCTTGGAAGTGAAGTTGATGGGCTAATACTTTATAGGAACCATTTTTGTGTTGAGGCAATTGTCCAGAAGGACTGAAGTGATTTTAAAGGAGAGTATGTCCTTTGTTGTTTGGGTGGGGTTGGATATTTTTGATTCCTGTTCATAGTAAATTTCCTTTTGTAAAAGATGTTATATTAATTAGTTAAATGATACTATTGGACTAATTACTACTGAACAGATTGAACAGGGAAGAATGAGGACTCAAACTAATAATATTAAAGGAGATATTACTAACTCCTCAGGAAGCCTAGATCCTCAAAGGGAAATGAAGGAAATACTGTGGGGGCCTTACCTTCAGGGTGTGTATGAACTGAGATAACACCTTTAGTGTTCCAATCCAATCCAGTTCAATCCAAAGTAACCAGCACAAGTACTAGCTAGGTACATAGCAGTTAATTAATCCTTGTTTATTTACCTTGAATTGATACACAAATGCAGACTAGTGTTAATAAAAGCCACCCATCCTAATCACTTTTCAGTTTTGAACAGGGATCCCTAGGAGAACATATAAAATGACTACTCAAAACTCACACAATCATAATAACAACAAAAGACTTCTAATCATAGAATTTTAGTTGAAGAGACACAGTAGTGGAGATTTTTATAGAGAAAGTGTCAATGTCTAATGTAACTCAAATCGTAATATTATTATACATTGTTTGCAGCTAAATTCTGGATTTTCTGCCAACAATCCCCTGATTCAGATCCCACATAGACACCTTGTCTCCATTGATTGTTTTATAGTAATCTCATTTGCCTTTTATTTAAATTCATTAAATTAGATTACATTTGTGTGATTTGATTTATGGCGCTTTTTAAAGGCTTCAACACCTCAATGGAGGAATGGATGAGGAGCATTTTTGGCAGAGAGTTTAAGGAAAAGAAACCAGTAGAATTCTCTAAATCCTTCCATCTTGGAGAGCTTTCTCCTTTTCTCTTAAATAGTTGAAGAGAACTTGCACACCAGACAGATTTTCTCAGGCTCTCATAGTTCCCATAAAAATGAATGAAGAATGTATGAACATTGTAAAGTTAAGAAGCAGAAAGAAAAAAAGAAGTAAATCAAAAAAATCAAGGCAACATCCCATAGAGCAAAGCACATTTGTCTGGATAGTGAAATGGGAAAATACTATAGTCAGAACAATAAGCACAAACTATGTAATGTGTTAACTTATTTAACAAAAGTTGAAGGCAGCAGTTATAACTGGAGGTATCCAATTTACTAAGAAATGACTAATTCTTACCTATGGTTTACAACTAGGTGATACAGTGCATAAAATACTGTACATGGAATTAGGAAGATGTAAGACTGAATCCTTACTCAAACTTTTAGCTGCAAGACTTTAGGCAAGTGATTTAAACTTCTATGCCTTGGTTTCATTATTTTATAAAATGGGGAATATGCTAAGTAGTATCTGCTTCCTGGGCAGTTATGAAGACCAAATGAAATTATGAATGTAAGGCATTTTGAAACCCTCAAAGGGTTATATTAATGCTAACTACGATGGTGATAATGTTTTGTCGTCAGCATTATTTTGAACAATGATAGACTTTTATTACAAAGCTTTGGATTAAAAAAAAAAATCAGCTGCATAGCTTGTGCTGAAAGAGAAAGATGTATAAGGTTTAGTCTTCCCCAAAGGGAAACTTCCACAGTGTAAGAAGAAACTTGTCTTTTCTCTTTCCACTTCTAATCTGAAAAGTTCATTCTTCTGGAAAGCCTTATTTTATCAACTTTTATCCTGTCATTAATTGATTTTCACTGGTTACACTAAATATATGGAGATCAGAATGGTTTCCCTTCAACCTTATGGTTAGTACACAAGAGGAACAAAAAAAAAATAGGAAAAGATAGGAAAGATCAAAGTGCAGACTTTTTGGGAAGTCTTTCTTCTTTTATCCCTGAATTATAATGTATAATATTTATTGAATATTTTCCCCTCGAAATTCCACAATAGTTAAACATGATGAGTTAATGTTGAGAATATAAATCAAATACATATCTTGAAACACTGAAGGAAAGCACTAGTAGTGGTGAATAGGAAAACACCTCCTACAGGTGAGTTTTTAGCTGAGGCTTGAAGCTAGGAAGTGAAGGTTAGAAGAGAGAGTAATCAAGATATGGGGGTTGGATTATGAAAAAGCAAGGAATCAGAAAGTGTTATGTTAGAGGTAAGCCACTGTCACTGTATGGTCAAGTATGTGAAAGTGAATAATGTACAATAAGTTTGAAAAAGTAGGAACAGAGAAGGTTGTGAAATATTTTTAAATAATATTTTACTTTTCTCCAATTACACAATTTGAAAAACTTATTTTTTTTAGTTTTAAGTTCCAAATTTTCTCCCTTATTCCTACCCTCTCTCCTTCACTCCCTTGGACCCCTTCCCACCTCTGAGATGACAAGAAGTCTGATATAGACTTCACATTTGCAATCATGTAATTTTTTCCCATATTAGTCTTTTTGTGGAAGAGATCTTAAATGAAAACAAAAAAATGTAGAAAGAAAGTAAAATATAGCATGTTTCAGTCTGAATTCAGACTCCAGATCTTTCTCTGAGGGCATATGACATTTTTCACTATGAGTTTCTGGGATTCTTTCAGGTCGTTACATTGCTGATAATTACTGGGTCATTCATAGTTGTCAAAAAATGTTGCTGTCATGTACAATGTTTTTCTGGTTCTGCTCATCCCACTTTGTATCAGTCCTTGTAAGACTTTCCAGATTTTTCTGAAATCATCCTACTTGTCATTTCTTATAGCACTATATCACATACCACAACTTGTTCAGCCATTCCCCAATTGATGGAGGATCCCTCAATTTCCAATCTTTGCAACCACATAAAAACTGTAATAAACATTTTTGTACAAATAGACTCTCTCTCTTTCTTTCCTTCTTTCTTTCCTTCTTTCCTTCTTTCTTTCCTTCTTTCTTTCTTTCTTTCTTTCTTTCTTTCTTTCTTTCTTTCTTTCTTTCTTTCTTTCTTCCTTTCTTCTCTCATTCTCATCTCCTTGGGATACAGACCTAAGATACTGGTGAATCAAAGGGTATGCACAATTTAAATATCCTTTGAACAGAGTTCCAAAATGCTCTCCAAAATGGTTGGTTCAGATTGCAGTTCCACTAACACTGTATTAGTGTTCCAGTTTTCTCACATTCCTGCCAACATTTATCATTTTTCTTTTCTGTCATATTAGCCAATTTAATAGGTGTGAGGTGGTAACTTAGAGATATTTTAATGTGCATTTCCCTAAATAGAAGTGATTTAGAGCATTTTTATGTGACAATAGATGGCTTTGATTTCTTCATTGATTTCTTTCCAAAAACTGTCTTTTACTATTCTTGCATAGAGAAAAGAGTCCATGATTTTGTGCTCAAGGGGAAGTAGCACTGGAGGCAAGGGGCCAACAATACCTGGAATGCAGAGTCTGATGATGACACTCTAAGGACAGTAGTCATGTCTCAACAAAGGCATATCTTAGAGAGGAATGGGGGCCATGGTAGCCAGTCCCTGATCACCATCCCACTCTGCACAACATGAGTCAGCCCCAATTCCTAATATTACTGCCCTCATCTTTCCTTCTTTCCACCTGCTAGTGGGAATGGTTAGGGTAGCAGAGACAAAGGGTCCAAATCTTACTATTCCATCCATCCCTGGTAAGTTTTTGTTTTTTTTGGGGGGGTGGGGGCAAGGTATTAGAAGGCTCATATTAGTCTAGGAAGTCAAATTCCACAGGCTCAGCCACAGTACCCTTGAGCATATAGGTGGCCAGAAGTTCAAGTTCAGCAGGAGAGACTCAAATCATAATCCTTTTGAGGCTTCTCTAAGACTCTCCCTGTATTAGCTGTGCTGAAGTATTGGGACAAGATTTGAGAATCCAGAAAAACAGGTACGTGGTAGCTGAAACTGGTCCTAAGACATGTAGGGAAGGTGTTGGGCAGTTCTCTCAGGAGGAAGCTTGATCACTAGATGGGTGTTTGGCCCAATGACATAGTCCGAAAGCTGAAGTTCTTCTGCCAGGGCTTTACCCTTGAACAGGAGCCACTGATGGACCACCAGGACATTCAGCTTCTCAAAGACCAAGAGCTTCAGGGTGGCGACTTGCTTGTCCTCTGGCACCTAAAGACTGCATTCCTAGTCCAGAAGTGCTTTTGTGGTCACCTGCATGGCAGTGGGAGTACCACCTTTTAGAGGTGGGATTCGTACTGAATCTCCCTGACTTTCAACTCCTGGCCCTCATGGAACCAACAACAAGCACAAGGAGGGATGATCCTCAAGGATGCTAGAGCTCAGGAAGCAGAATCTATAAAGCCATTTTTGAGCAGTTTGGTGGTATGTCACTGAATAAGTAGATTAGTTTGGGTAAAATTATGATTTTAATTATATCTTTGGCCTACCCATAAGCAATTATTTTCCCAGTTGTTTAGATTTGATTTTATTCACGTGAAAAGTATTTCATAATCAAATTCATAAAGTTCCTGAGTTGTCTAGGCACATACACTCTAAAGTATTTTATATTATTTCATTCATTAAATGGAACTCCTTTTTCTATCTCTTGCTGTTGGCCTTTGTTGGTAATATATAGAAATGCTGATGATTATGTGGGTTTATTTTATATCCTGCAACTTTCTTAAGTTGCTGATTATTTCAATTAATTTTTAAGTGATTCTCTAGGATTCACCAAGTAAATGCTCATATCATCTGCAAAGGATGATAATTTTGTGTCTTTATTGCCTATTCTAATTCCTTCAATTTCTTTTTTCTTCTCTTATTTCTATAGCTAACATTTCTGATATTGAATAGTGCTAATGGACATCCTTGCTTCATTTCTGATTTTATTGGAAAGGCTTCTAGCTTATCTTTTTGCTTACTGATGGTTTTAGATAGATGTTCCTTATAATTTTAAGGAAAGCTCCATTTATTCCTTTGCTCTCCAGTGTTTTTAATAGGAATGAATGTTGTATTTTCTCAAAAGTTTTTTTTTCTGCCTCTATTGAGCTATCCATATGATTTCTGTCCATTTTGTTATTGATTTGGTCAGTTATAGTTTTTCTTATATTAAATCAGCCTTGCATTCCTGGTATAAAACCCACCTGGTCATAGTGAATGATTCTTATGATACTGCAATCTTCTTGCTAATATTTTATTAAAAATTTTTGCAACAATGTTTACTATCCAGATTGGTCTATAATTTTCTTTCTCTAGTTTTGTTTTTCCTGGTTTAGATATCAGCATTATATTTGTTCATAAAAGGAATTTAAAAGAATTCCTCCATTTTCTATTTTTCCAAATAATCTATAAAATATTGGGATTAATTGTTCTTTAAATGTTTGGTAGAATTCACTTGCAAATCCATTTGGTCTTGGGGATTTTTTCTTGAGGAGTTCATTGATACCTTGCTCAATTTCTTTATCTAAAATGGGATTATTTAAGTATTCTACTTTCTTTTATGCTAATCCAGGGAATTTATATTTTAGTAAATGCTCATCCATTTCACTTATATTATTAAATTTATTGGCATAAAATTGGGTAAAATATCGCATAATAATTGCTTTAATTTCCTCTTCATTGATTTTTCTTTCATTTTTGATACTGGTGATTGGATTTTCTTTTTTTCCTTTTTTAAAAATCAAATAAACTATTGTATTATCTATTTTATTGTTTTTCCCCATAAAACTCATTTTTTTAAATTTTATTTATTAGTTCAATGATTTTCTTAATTCAACTTCATTGATCTCAGTTTTTCAAAGATTCCAGTTTAGTGTATAATTGGGGTTTTTTAATTTATTATTTTTCAATTTTTTTAGTTTCATGCCCCCAAAAAAGAACTTTTTCTTTTCCTAATTTATTGATATAAGCATTTCGACTCATAAATTTATCCCTAAGTACTGTGTTGATTGTATCCCATAAATTTTGTCATGTTTTCTCATTGTCATCATTCTCTTCAATGAAATTATCAATTTTTTCTATGATTTGTTCTTTAACCCACTTATTCTTTAGAATTGGATTATTTAGTATCTAATTATTTTTTCTTTCATTTGTCCTTTATTGAATGTAATTTTAATTGTATTGTGATCTGAAAAGAGATGCATTGAATATTTGTACTTTTCTTCATTTGTTTGTGAGCTTTTTGTGCCCTAATACATGATCAAATTTTGTGTATGTGTGATGTTCTACAGAGAAAAAAGTGCGTATTCTTTTTTATTCCAATTCAGTTTTTGCCAAGGGCCACAGAGGGGACAAGGGCCCATTGAAACCATGCAAAATGACAGAGTCATGTGTTGATCCTATGACCTGAAAAACAGGCCATAGGATGGATGAAAATCCCAATCAGACCCCCTGTGTGACTCCCTTCTGTAAAAGAGGTGGCACCAGGGATGTTAAAATATAACCTAAATGGTTGTGGGTACACCCACTGGGTTGAAGGAGAGACAGGACCAACCAGGATGGGGAGACCAGAATTCACTGCTAAGGTGGTAACTGTCAAGAATGGCAGTTGGTCCAGCTCACCCAGCTCACCCCTAGGCCAGGGTCTATGGAACCAGCAGGCAAGGTAAAAGTTTTAACAGTTTTAATTATGATTAACTAAATAAAGGTGGGATAGGGGATTCTGCACTTAAAAACCTAAAGGGCAAATCACAGGGGCAAGGGGAGGACTTGTCTACTCTAATTCTAATTGACCTAGGCCAGGCAGGGCTCAAAGGAGCAGTTCTGGAGTCACTGGGAAGGTTGCTTCAAACCTGGTTCCAGCCAGGTTTGACCAGCACAGCTAAAGGAGCTGAGGGTGGCTTTGAGGGTTTCTCACAGTAATCCAAAGATGATCACAGGATGCCAAGAGCCAAGGTGGTCCAAGGTACCCAAGTAGAGAGAGTATGCTTGAGATGCTGTCCACCAGATCCCAAACCTCTCCTCCACTTGGTGCAGCTCTGCAGGCCTTGTCCACTTGCCGAAAGCCACCACCACTCAGGATCCCAGAGAATCTGGATGCAGGGTGTCCTTAACTCTGAAATCTCCCAGGGCTAGCAACAGTTTATGCCAACTACTAATGAAGTCTCTCTCAGAGCACAAGCCCTACTTCCTGCTCCTTCATTTCATCTTGGAATCCTCCAGCCCTTCCTGCTAGGTCCAACACTATATGTAACTAATCTTCCTCACAACACTTCTGACCAACACTTTTTACTACTGGAATTATTGTAATCAATATCTCTAGGAAAGCCCCAAGTCTTGTAGTCTAGATACAGAAATCCCTTAAAGAAATCTCCTAATCACCTTATAATAAACCAGAAATTAATGAGTTAATATTTCATACTCTCAGCAAAAGCAGCATTCAAAATGATAGAAGCTACTTCTATTCTATCCTGATTTCTGAGAAATCTGGAGGACAGAGGATGGCAATTTAAAATACTTTATTACTTCATTGCTTTGCTACACTGAACTTAACCCCATAATTTTTGAAATCCACTCTTTACCCTACCTTTTGAAATATGTTGAATAATAAAAGACTTTATTAAAATAACATTTGGATAAAATTAGGTCTTGGTAATCTTTGAATGCTGCTTAGACTAAAAAGTAATCTACATGAAAAAATGTATTATTCACGCCAAACTCCTAGGTAACCATGAAATCTATGCTGTTTAGACTTAAAACATAAAGTGTATTATTCATGCCAACCTTGTAGAAAAAACTGGTCTTGAAGAAAAAATTATAAAAATGAACTCAGGTCTAAAGCTGGTAGAACAGCTCTGGGCTGATTTGTTGGTACCAGACTGTTCTCAGTTTCCTTTCTTATTCACCAGCTCTGTCAGGTTATCCAAGCCCCCTGTTGATGTGTAGGCTGGCCCTACACAAGTTTTCTCCAGGGGTCTATGATATCTAATTTTTCTAGAATTCTGTTCACTTTCTTAACATTTTTCCTATTCATTTTTTAAGTCAGGTTTATCTAATTCTGAGAGGGAAAAGCTGAGATCCCCTACAAGCATAGATTTACTGTCTATTTCTTCCTGTAATTTATTTAACTTCTCTTTTAAAAATTTGGACGCTATATAATTTGTTGCATATATGTTTAGCATTGATATTACTTCATCGTCTCTGGTTCTGGTTCTTTTTAGCAAGATTTAAAGTCCTCCCTTATCTTTTTTAATTAGATCAATTTTTACTTTAACTTTGTCTGAAGACATGATTGCTACTCTTGCTTTTTTTTTTCAGCTGCAGCTTAATAGATTCTGTTCCAAGCCTTTACCTTTACTCATTGTGTGTCACCATACTTCATATGTGTTTCTTCTTGTAAAGATGATTTTAGGGAGTCCCAAAGATGTTACTTGGTTAGATAGGCTCATGTGTGCTTGGATACTAAATGAGGAACTCTTCACCTTTACTTTAAAGGTATCAAGAGGTTATCTCTATGAATGGTGTAGAGGACAAAGATAGACAAGGGCCGGTGTTGAGTTAAAGGGTTTCCTTGGGTTTAGGTATAGACTGTTTTCCAGGATGTAACTTAATGCCTGATCCCAAGAATCCCTTATTGAACTCAGCCTTTCCAGGAGAAGACTGGATGACAGGCAACCCTGGGTTTTGAATAGCCAAAGCTTGATAGACAGTCTCCCCCAATTCCCTCTTCTTCCTTCTATTTACACTGTATCCCCTAAGGAAGCTTTATGTGACTGCTATTCATTAACAAGATAATTTATTTTAATGAAGTAACAAGGATGGGTGAGGTGAGTGGGGTTAGAAAGCCCTGCTCTGTCAGGATAGCAAATGAGGTCCTTGGTGCCTGGCCAAGCTCTCAGGCTTTGGCCAGGAATTCTCTTACTCCCTTCCTTTATCTGTTATCTAAACTAAACTACCAACAGAATAGGATTATGAGGGTCTCTCTCATTTGTCACAGGACAAAATGAGTCTTCAAGTTTGGCCCAGCGAGATTTTTGGGTCCACAGATCCCTTCCAGCAGTTGGCAGATGTCTATAACCTCTTCTTCGATGCTATATGTAAGGAGCAGAAATATTATCAGGTCTTCAGGGAAAGAGATATCCAGGGAAACCCTCAGGTAGTCTCAGTTCACACCAGAAGTCGGGTAAAAGTCCTCTGTCTCCCATAGAGTCCAGAGACAAAGACTCTTCCCAGAGTTCTTCACATAAGCCTCTGCTTCTCCCTCCAACTGCCACTCCTGTCACTCAAAGTTGCTTTCCAACATTCCAAACCTTCTCTGTGCGAACTTTTCTTACATTCTAGACAGCAAATTAGAGGATTCTGGTGTTTGATCCATTTTGCTATGAACTTCTATTATATGGGTGAGTTCATCCCATTCACATTTACAGTTATGATAATGAGATCTTTCCCTCCATCTTACATTTGCCCTCTTTATTCTTTTCTTTCTGCAGTAGCTTAAATGGAACCTGAGATAAACAAATTTAGAGACATTTCCATCCCAAAATGTTCAAATGGGCAATTTGCACCCAACCTATGATAGAACCTTCCAAGCTCATTTTGTTCTGAACAGCCACAGTTGAACACACTGTAAATTGTCCTTAACATAGTGATGTCATCTTGATCCTTTTTAAGTGTGAAACACAATGAACAAAGTTCAACCCTCTTATTTTAAAGATGAGGAAACAGGCCAAGAGGTGTAAAGGGGGTATGCTCAAGGTCACATAGTTTAATAAATATCAGATGAGGGATTGGAACACTGCTCTTTGTGATTCCTAGCCCAACATTTCATCTGCTATAATACAAGCTGTATATACCTTTGGTTTTTTTAAGTATTAGCCAGGAAAATATAAGTTTTGGACAATCTTACCAAGCTGGAAAGTATAAGAAAAATGAATACATGCCAGACGCTTGAAGATCAGGCTGCCTAAGTTTGAAGACACATTGTTAAAGGATTAGTTACTATATTTTGAGTTTTGTAGCAAATGATGATAACAATTGATTAAAGCTTAGAGGTCTACATTGAAGATTGCAGTATGACTCAGTAAAGAGTTGTATGCATACAATTAAACAATATTTCCTTGCAGTTTTTAAATGAGCATTTTTTCTTTTTTATCTTTAAAACAAACTATTAGGAAAAATAATACAAAAATCATTTCTCTCACTTTAAAATTCAAAAAAACTAAAGATGAGGAGAGTTAAGGAGCATAGTTACTTGTGAAAATGAGATTTGAAACCATATTTTAATGCTCTAAAGAAAAGTTGTCAAAGAAGCCCAGATGTGGATCACAGCAGTCCAGAATGTGACCCTAACCAGATAAAAATTCAAGAACTATCTGATTTTAATGTATTGATATATTATAAATATTTATGTATAAGAACACGTATGACTTTAATGAATCAATATGTGTCTCCAGGAATTCTTAGGTACAGTTTAGTGACCCTCATTTCTATTTAAGTTTGTTATCATTGACAACACTTTTTTCTTTTTTTTAATTCTTTTTTTTATTTTTAGAAAAATTTTCCATGGATACATGATTCATGTTTTTACTTTCCCCTTCACCCCCTCAAATTTCCCCCTCCATAGTTAACTCGCATTCCCACTGGTTTTAACATGTGTCATCAATCAAGACTTATTTACATATTATTGATAGTTGTATTGGTGTAGTCCTTTCAGGTCTACATCCTCAATCATGTCCTCATCAGGCGAAGTGTTCAAGCAGTTGCTTTTCTTCTGTGTTTCCACTTCTGTAGTTCTTCCTCTGAATGAGGGTATCATTCTTTTCTATAAATCCCTCAGAATTGTCTTGGGTCATTGCATTGCTGCTAGTATAGATGTCCATTACCTTCAATTTTACCACAGTGTATCAGTCTCTGTATACAACATTCTTCTGGCTCTACTCCTTTCACTCTGCATCAGTTCCTTGAGGTCTTTGCAGTTCACATGGAATTCTTCCAATTTATTATTCCTTTGAGCACAATAGTATTCCATCACCAACATATACCAATTCCCCAATTGAAGGGCATAACCTTGCTTTCCAGTTTTTTGCCACCACAAAGAGTGCAGCTATAAATATTTTCATACAAATCTGTTTATCTATGAACTCTTTGAGGTACAAACCCAGCAATGGTATGGCTGGATCAAAGGGCAGGCATTCTTTTATCACTCTTTGGGCAAACTTTCAAATTGCCATCCAGAATGGTTGGATCAGTTCACAACTCTACCAGCAGTGCATTAATGTCCCAATTTTGCACCATCCCCTCCAACATTCATTACTCTCCCCTGCTATCATTTTAGCCAATGTGCTAGGTGTGAGGTGATACCTCAGAGTTGTTTTGATTTGCATTTCTCTAATTATTAGAGATTTAGAACACCTTTTCATGTGCTTATTGATAGTTTTGATTTCTTTATCTGAAAATTGCCTATTCATATACATTTCCCATTTATCAATTGGGTAATGGCTTGATTTTTTTATACAATTGATTTAGTTCCTTGTATATTTGAGTAATTAAACATCTGTCAGAATTTTTCATTACAAAGATTTTTTTTACTTTTTTCATGATTGTCTCAATAGATGCTGAAAAAGCCTTTGACAAAATACAACACCCATACCTACTGATAACAATAGAAAGTGTAGGAATAGAAGGACCTTTCCTAAAAATAATCAACAGTATATATATATATATACACACACACACACACACACACACACATATATAT